>NW_005842421.1:53215-58310 GCF_000455745.1 Alligator sinensis
TGTTCCCCACGGATTTTAACCCAGAGGGTCTCCAGCCGTCCACCCGGGTCGCCAATATCGGCTTGCAGGGACTTGCTACCCACCTGACTGTTAATCATCTCCATCACAGCCTGTCAGTTTATTTACAAGGACAGAATGCAATACCGTATCAAAAGCCTTCTTAAACTTTAGGTAGATGACATCTACCTCGACTCCTGCATCTAAGCATTTTGTGACCTGGTCATAAAAAGAAACAAGGTTAGTCATGCAGGATCTACCTGTAATGAACCCATGCTGATTTCCTTTCAGCATTATTTTCCCTACTGGACTCCCACAAATGTGATCCTTAATGATTTTTTTCACCGTTTTCCCAAGGACAGAGGTGAGACTAACTGGCCTATAGTTTCTCGGTTCCTCCCTCCTCCCATTCTTGAAAATAGGGACCACATTGGCCCTTTTCATCCTCTGGGACCTGACCAGAGCACCATGAATGCTCGAACAGCCATGCCAGCTGCTCTCCTATGACCCTGGCCAATTCCTTCAGTACCCTAGGATGAAGTTTATCCGGGCCCACTGAGTTGAACACATCCAGCCCCTCGAAGTGCCCCTTCACTAAGCCTGTGCTAACAGTTGGTGGGCTGGTGTCCCTACTGTGTCTATCTATGGTCCAATTGGGAGATTTGTCTTGGTCTGTGTCTAGGAATACAGATGCAAAGAACTCATTGAAGAGCTCAGCTTTGTCCCGCGCCCACCACGCCGCCCGTCCCCACGCCCCTCACAAATTGCCCTAGTTTGTCCTGTAGGGGTCCTATGCTATCCTGCACGTTCCTTTTGCTCCCTATATACCTGGACTTTTTGTTGTCCATAATTTTTGTCATCAGCCTAAGTTCTAATCCTGCTTTGGCCTTCCTGATTCCCTGCAAGTGTGAGCCAGGGAGGTATATTTCTCCTTGGTAGCTACCCTGTTTCTATAGCCTGTATTCCTCTTTCTTTCCCCTTAGGCTTTACTGGACTGGTTTGAAAGAGCTTTTGTTACAATGAGAAGTGTTTCTTTAAAGAAACATCTATAGAACCAATAAAAACAATAGAGAAGAAATTTCTCAAGAGCACTTACTTCAGTTAATTCTCTATGAAGCATTTCTAATATATATTAGGGAAGGGTTAACTCTTGGCAGTGACACCTGACACCTCCTTTCACAGTAGCAACCTGCCCCCACTCTGGTTTGAGGTTAGGTCAGTGTCCCCCCACCCACTTCCTTTCCCCCCACTTCTAGTGCCTCCCTTACCAAGTGCCTGGGGCTCAGGCAGCATGCACAGCTGCTATCCATGCCACATGCTTCTTGGCCTTTTGGTTCAGATCAAGTGTCTCGGCCTCTTGTGGGCTAAGATCAAGTGGCGGCATCCAAATCCCAGGCCCTCCAGGATTGGGCCTGCGCACAGGATGCCTGCCAATAGATTTGGGGGTATCTGAAGTCCCAGGATGAGAGCCTGGGACAGAGAATGCTTACCAGTTGTAGCACCATACATGGTGTTTAGAATGATTGAGTTCTGCCTGCTCGATCAATATCGTTTTTGGAATGACTGAGTTCTGCTCAATCAGTATGACTTGGAAAGACCTCCAGGATTGGGCCTGCGCACAGGATGCCTGCCAATAGATTTGGGGGTATCTGAAGTCCCAGGATGAGAGCCTGGGACAGAGAATGCTTACCAGTTGTAGCACCATACATGGTGTTTAGAATGATTGAGTTCTGCCTGCTCGATCAATATCGTTTTTGGAATGACTGAGTTCTGCTCAATCAGTATGACTTGGAACTGATTTGACCTGGAACACAAAATATACTAATAAAAAACAAAAAAAACATGCTGCATGTTGACCACCCCGGTCTAAGGCCTTGCCTATGCTTGCCAGCATAGCTCTAGTATCCATCCCCCAGTGGAGATTTAGCTTATTCTGACTAGCTTAAATCAGTTCCTTCTGAGCGAATATCTTTTCAACTAGTAAAACCATAGACAGTAGGGGTTTTTGCCAGCCTAGCTTTATCCAGTTAGGAGTATTTTTTCCTTAGCACAGCTGAGAAGAAACTTAAGTGGAAATCACTGCACACAAGTTGTGGCATCATTTTAAGCAGACAAGATTATTGATTACAGATGCAATATATCTTTCATCATGGCACAGGAACAAACATTTCTATATAAGCAAAGCAGACCAACTGTTTTATTAACTTACTTTGGACAAAGAAGTTGGCTAAGTATTTAAGAAAGCAGATGTCTCAGAAATGCTTTTAAAAACAGAGTCAAGTTGAACCAAGCAACTTTTTTTAGTTGGCATCTGAAGAACTTTTAATATAAATTTTTGACCCACAAAGATTCCATCTCAAATTCAGATTGTTACTGTTTACAGAAGATTAATGATCACAAACAAAGCTATGAATCTGTGAAAATCATGTCATTTTTACCATAAGGTTAGCTTTTGGGTCCCCCCACCCAAGAGTATGTCCTCCCCAGAGTAGGCACTCCTTCAAAAATAAGCTAACAACTGTTTTGTAATGAAAGCAAGATTCATGTGTTTCAAGTTAGAGGCAGAAAGTATATTTAAAAAAGACCTCAAATCTCAAATACTGTCAAGACATCATTCATCACAGAATTTTGCCCTTTAGTTCCTTACCCACTTTGTTTTGAGATAATGGAAAGAGGAGAAAAAAGAAAAAAAAAGAAAATTATATCAATAGTGAAAACATCTGGTAGTTCTGCAGCTCTGTATCTGAGAGATACTGGGCATGTCTACACAAGACGCTGACTGTGCAGTAGCACTGTGTGGCAAAAGCCATGCCAAGACACTAGTGTGCAGTAGTATTAGGCTACTGCACAGTAGTGTCACTTAAAAGGCATTCGCTGGTGCTACTGCACATTTATTTACATTGCTTATACAAGTACTAAATAAATGCACAGTAACCACTGCACAGTAGTGTCGTGTGTAGATGCGCCCACTGTATCTGAGGCCTAAGTAGCAGGTCTCCTGTCATTCACCATTAAATAGTTTTCTCTTTTAGAAAAGCAAGGATGTTACTTTAAAAGCAAACAAACAAAAACCCTAATTAGCTGTGTAAAATTAATGGCCCAATAAATCACTTGAGAAATGGAGGAGTTAAAATTGTGATGCATCACCTCAATTCTTAGGATTTTTTGTCCCATAATTTGTGACAAATCTGACTTTTAAAACCAGAACTGTTCATTTACTTTGAACCAGAAACTGAAATATAGGAACGTTCTCAATACATTATCTAAAACTGTAACTTCACAGTACATACAAGATCAGCACAGACTAAACAAAGAATGTCCGTTACCGTCATAAAATCACTGCTTAGTATTTTAGAGCTGAAACAGAGGTCAGTAGTAGATGTCCTGACTGCTTTCGTTTGGAGAAATTATTTAGATAAGGTGGGAGAAACCTTTCCTTCTCTGCAAGTAAAACAATTTTTAATGAGCTACTTTACTTAAATAGCAATCTTTATTTCAAAATGACATTATAAAAAACTAAAACTAAAAACATGGCGATTTTTTCCTGGGCCTTCACAGTCACTGATTTTTTTATTACCAAATCTGTATTGCTACAATACAGATCTGCCATTTCCAGTATGATTATATTGATGCAAGTTTGCCCAAATGGCCTGTAATCCATAAATACATGAAGAAACGTAACAGCTGTAAAGCTAAATGCATGCAACAGATTCTACCAGGAAAAATACCCTGAGAAATAAACATGAGTGGAAAACAAAGTTATCTAGCTGCAGGTGTCTGGAGTTTTGTTCAGTCGTCTTTGTCTTTTGCTCCATGTTTAAGGATGCGCGTGAATTCCATGTAATTGAAATTGCCCTTTTTGTCTATTGGTGCCTCTCTGTACAGCTCATCAACTTCTTCATCTGTAAACCTGTCTCCCATTGTTGTCAGCAACTCTCTCAGGTAATCTTCTTGAATAAACCCTAGAATGTAATATAGATAGGGAATCAACTAAGAAGATTTGTTTGCAGCAAATCTTCCAAAACAAGAGTGTCAACAGTGAGGGGGTTCACAGTTATATTAAAGATAATGTATGCCATAATAGACTGCTACAGACACACATTTACAGTAAGAAGCCAGAATAAATTTTTAGGGTGTTACAAAAGGTTCAAATTCACTAAAAAAAAAAAAGCAATGAAAAAAAACAAAACAAACAAACAAAAAAAAACTTACTCTGGTGCAATTTACACAGATTCCTAAAGAAGGCCATTTACAGAGATATACTGCATAACGAAAAGGTGGTTAAATACCTTAAACAGAATTAAAAGGAAAAACAAGCAAGTTGCGAAGACAAAAACAGAGTCACTTGCTTTTAGGATCACATTTGTCTTGACTTCACTACTATATTTTTTATCTTGAATAAAGAAGTTTCCTCTGGGAACTGATACCCATTCTGTTACCACTGGGTATTTATTTGGATATAGAGGAAATCAACGGCATGTGCCTAGGAAGAGGGTTTATAACTGAAAAAATACTTTTAGACAGGACTGAGCAAGTTAACTCAGGAGGAAGAAGGGGAACAGAATGGTGGGGAAGCCAGGGAAGATGGGAGAACTATAGCTATTTATCTTGTGATAAAAAGGGATAAACAGAAGAACGGAGGAAATTGTTAACAGAGGTACAAAAATGTGAAGTCAGGGTTTTGGATCCTGAAAAGAAAATTCTGTTAATTTAACTGAAGCAGATGAGAGCAACTGGCTGCCAAATGATTCCAAAGAAGTTCAGAGAATATAACGTACAAATAGATGCCAAACTGATTGTAGAAACAACCAAAACTCGATTAAATAGATTCCATTTTAAAAATGGACTTAACCTCAGCAAGCAACGTTTGGAGGAGACTAAAGGACAAAAAACCGTATGAGCAAAACAACTAGTACATGTAAAAAACTGTTATGGGGTTTAATCTACACTCTGAAGAGATGCATTATATGTGCCAATTAACAGGTTGTTATATCTCCACTTATACGAGGCCTTCATTGCTTACCCAAAAGAAAAAAAATCAGTGTCTCAGTATCTTGCATAAAAGCAGAAGAGCACCACCTTAACAGGGTTAGGGAAA
>NW_005842421.1:58341-70609 GCF_000455745.1 Alligator sinensis
ACTGAGCAACCCAAAAACTGAAGACAACCATTTGTTCTAAGTGTATAAAGATAAGTCCATTTCAGAAGAAGGTATAGGGATTAGCATTCAAGGAAAGCTCAACTTCTTGGTGGTAGGTGTTTTGTCTGCCTGTGCCTCAGTGGGCACGTCTACACATGCAATCAATTCATAGCAATGAACTCCAGTGCATACCATATTGGAGTTTATTGCTCTCAGGTGTGCCATTTGAATTCACACCCAGGACCACAGCATGTAGAGCCAGGTGGAGCAGCCTCAGCTTGCAGAGGGCCTGGGGATTCAACCTGCCAGCCTGGGGCTTCTCGACTCAACTCAACGTGCTGCAGAGGAGCTGGCTGGGGCACGAGGGTACTCCAGCGGGCAGCCCCCACAGTGAAGCACCATTCTGCCCCAGCCAGCCCTGTCAACATCTACAAGTGTGCTGCTGCGGAGTAAAAAAATTCTGCAGCAGAATAGTACTTCTAAATACATTTATAAGTAGTATCCTACTGCAGAGTATATTTGTTTCCTGTGGCCTAATAGGGCTGCATGTGTAGACTCCGAGACGTTTACTGCGGAGCTAATTAGGTAACTGCAGTAAATATCTCCTGTAGACACTTCCAGTACGTATGTAACAGCTGGGCCACTAAAAAAGATATCACCACAAAACCCATGTGTCTTGCTTATTTTCTGGGTCACCATGGCTACAACACTTCAAACCGACTGCACGTGGGTAGGCAGTTTGTAATCAAACCTATGGAGCTAACTGGGTATGGCATCCCCATACCCAGTGCTGGGATATCAAGAATATCAGGGAGATAACAGAACTCAAAACATACTGACAGAATACCCAAAAAAGCCTTGTTAACACACATGGAATAAGTCATCAAGCCAAAAAAAATCCTCAGACTGATTCTGGGGCACAGAAGTGAACAAAAGATGTGTGCGCATGTATGAAAGAACAGAGACAGTTGAGAAACTAGTAGGCCAGTGCAATTAAATATAATTCCCTGTGCTAATCATAAATACTCTAGATTAATTTGACAAGGTTCCTTGGGTGAATTTGATATCTTTTATTAGACCAACCCAAATGGTTGGAGAATAGTTATTAAGCAAGCTTTCGGGTTCAAAAACCCTTCGTCAGGCTAAGGAAGCTGCAGCAGTTGGTGTGTGCTCTTCCTGGATGGATTAGATTAGATTAGACTAGATTAATTTGACAGTTATGCTACAATAGCTTAAATAAATGAAATGATAAGATAAAGAATACAAACTGCTTGGGAAAGAGAAAAAGTTGTATTACATTGAAGAGATAGAATTCATCACTGCCATAGTTCTAGTTCACATCAGAAACATAATCAAGTTGCATAACTTGGCCTTAGTCACCTTAAGGGAGCCACACTGATAAAAATCTAGAGTAACGTTATGCCAGATCAGGCTCAAAACAGCTATCTGCTATCTGGTGTAAAATGCTAGAAGAAGCTGTAAAATCATTATAATAGAAATTGAAGATAAAATTAAAAACTTCTCTAGGAAAATCTAAGGATAACAAGAGTCAGTCTTGTTATTAGAGATGGTCTGAATTAGAATCACCTTCCAAACTAACCGATGATATTTATTACAACTACAATAACCTAGGAAGCACCATAACACTAGCATCATTATGCTAACAATTCTAAGTAACTTTTTCTTTCCATCCTAATTCATACACCTCTTTTGGCATACACAGAGAACTACAGGTATGATGAATCCAAGACTACCTGTGCAGACAAAATAATTAGCTCAACCAAACAGGCAGGGTAGAAGACAACAAGAGTATTTCCCTAAGGAAGGAAGAAGTAAATTACTATCTGAAAAGACCTTACAAAAGAAGGGCTGTTTATTTAAAAGACTGTAGAAGGAAGGGGATATCCTTCCTTCTAGAAGATGCTAAAAATATAAAAAGTTCAAAATAGCTATTTGAAATGGGACAATACCTTTTGAAATGTTCAGTGTACATACCCACAAATGAGACTGAAATACTATAGTAGACAATCTGAGATAAGCGTACAGGTGTGTTAACATCTGTGGTACAGAACAGAGTACGCTAACGAAGTCTAGACCTTTCTTTTCAAATAACTACAGGGTTTTGTTTTCTGACTAGTGAAGCCTATATTCTGACTAGTGCAATATCACAGCTGCAGAATTTGCTGTGAAGTCATTCCTTACTGTCAGTTATTACTGTAACACTGCAGCTTTCATTTGGAAAAATAAAAGAAAAAATGGTAAATTTCCACCTTTATAAACAACTTTGAAAGAATAAACCAAACACAAATCAAGGCAGGGATTTCTGTCTGAGTTGGCAGAAATTTTGAAACAGTTCTGAGAGGTGTGACCTCTTTAATTCTCTCAAACAAGACCCTGGGACTTTGATTCTGTGGCTGAAGAATCTGTCACTTTGCTAAGAAGCCACAGAATTCCCAAAGTGGGGGATAATTTCAGAGCAACAGCTCAGGGAGAGGATTATCAGATGATACAACATGACCAGCACCTAGGCCAGAGAAGGGATTACTGTAGTCTAGATGACTGCATGAACAAAAGCCTAGGCAGCTCAACAAATGTCTCATTCTTTGAAATCCCATACTGTCGAAGTTCCAGGCTATGTGGAAGACCTGCATGTTTGGCAGTGGAGAGGGGGCCAGGTCCATTATGCTCAGACAGCAAGCCTCACATTTCAGTTACCTTTCGAATACTAAAAGGTTTTGCCTGAACAGCCTCCTGTTGTGCCACATAACTCCTCCTCAAGCACTTGTATTTGTATCTCTGACTACACTCTGGGGAATTGGTACATTCCCTAGTTACATATATTATTCTCCGGGCCCATTCTAGGAGACTACTGCTGGCATGAAATGCTCATTTCTGCTCATTTAATAAATGAAATTCTTATTACTACTTGTCATCCAGGAGTTGGACGATTTACTGAAACCTTACTTTGCTTTTTGTCTTTTTTTTTTAAAGTGTTAAGATGCCCCTTACAGACTAACTTGTCTATAGACCAACTTGTCCATATGGTGCATTTCTACCCTGCCTGTTGCCTAACTTCAGACTAACACAGCTCTTGAACCAGTGCAGAAATAAGCCTGTAATCCAAAAAGATCCATCTAAATGAAGTTTAGATGATAGGATTTTACAGTTCAATCCTAGCAGATATTTTGTTCACTTACCAGTTGCCTCTTCATCAAAACAAGCAAAAGCATTTCTGATGACATCTTCTGGATCTGTGCCATTTAACTTCTCTCCAAACATTGTAAGGAACATAGTGAAGTTTATAGGGCCTGGAGCCTCATTCATCATGGCATCTAGGTATTCATCAGTTGGATTCTTCCCTACAAGTAAAAAAAAAATTATTTTTTTAAATTTAAAAAGCATGGCAGGCATTTATCAACCTATACAATATTCTGTAATTTGAAATACCTTTCATAACAATTCTCACTTGTGATTTTTTTTTACGTTCATTCAACTAGAATAATTTGAGACAACTGTTAATAAAGCAACAATTTTATAACTAGAGAACATTACCAAGGGAAGCAAGCATATCATGCAAGTCTTCTTTGTCAACGAAGCCATCTCTGTTCTGATCAATCATGTTAAATGCCTCTTTGAATTCCTGAATTTGTGACTGATCGAACATTGCAAATACATTGGAGGTGGCGCGCTGAGGGCGCTTTTTGGCGGTCTTTGTCTTTGCTCTTTTGCTAGACATGTTGATTATTGGATTCTAGGGGAGAAAATAAGTACAATGATTAAAGCACAAACCTAATACTTGCAGTAAAATTTACAGTTACATATTATATAGCATAGAAATGGATAACTTACTGGTGTGTTTCCTAACTCATTCCACATACACCCTTCTCTACTAAGTGTAGAAAAGCAGAAAAGAAAAATGACTACATAAAAATGATAGCTAGGGTCCCAACCAAAAGGTTATTCAAAGACTTTAGCTTAAAAAAAAAAATGAGAGGGGTCTGATTTACACAGAAGCTGATATAATTGAATCCTCTCAATTCTCAAGACTGGAAATGATCTGATAAAGGGTTAAATCCCTTCCCCTGTACTATATAACATTTCACTATCATCCTAACAACCTTGTAACAACTTTAAGAACAAAACAAGTAGACAAAAATAAATAGAAATATACTGTGAAACATGCACAAGCAAAGTTTATTAAATGTGCTATGCCAATATCGAACAACACTCCCAGGGATCAGTAGTTACAGTGAAGATCCCTGGTTTCAAACCCTATGACAATTTGAAATAGTGTACTTTCATGAACTCTTCAGTTTGGTGTTACAAAATCTGTTGATTATGTAAGATGAAGTAAGTGACTAAGCATCACATAACTAAAGAGGGAAACGTATACCTCAGTTATCCAAGTGACAAGAAAGAAACTCAGATACGTAAATAGCGCTCACGAGTTTAAATACGTAGTTATATTGTCTAGCAATTAATATACATTTTAATAGACAATGCATGCCACTGTTACAGTGAATCACACTTGATCTGCACAGTACGAAACAAATCTCAGTCCTACACTTTACTTTTTTGACCTCTGTTAGTATTCTTGAAAACTGTAGTTGCTAAGTTAAAGGTTGATGTGCAACATAAGTCAAGGTAGGGTGGGATTGTACAACAAAAAGAAACACGGTTCCTTTGCCAGATAGCTTCCAGACCTTGAAATATTTGCAATCAAATATTTCTTTTTCTTTTTTTAAACAACAAAGTTGTGCTTGCTAGAGACACGGGGGCTGAAATCTCCTAAACAATTTCAACCTTTGTGGAAACACTTATGAGTTGGGGATTTCAATTCTTGATACTTTAACCTGTAGGTAGAGAGCTCTACTGCTATGGACCTGAGATTCATCAAAGCAACATTCATCTTGCTAAGACTTCCCCAAAAGCTCTGTGTGATTAGAACAGAAGACTTGCACTTCAGTTAGCCAGCTAATGGAAGAGAAACTTATACACAAAGAAAACTTGAAAGCACCTGAATTTCATACTTGGAAAGTGTTATGCATTTAATATTTTGGACTTGGATAGCAATCTTTGTTCCTTCTCTCTATCACTTTTTCAATTATACACCTGGTAGAAGCTGCACATTATAGATCCATTAACTAAAATACGTGTGGCAGATATCTATTTGGTTTTATCATTTTAAAACTTGCTGCTTATAGACAGGTCTAGCATACAAGAAAAAAAACGAAGCTCCCTACATTAAACAATCATCTAAATCAGGGGTGTCAAAGATACAGCTCAGGAGCCAATCACTCAGCCCACAGTGCTGTGTGTGGGTCTGAGACCAACCCCAGATACCATATGTAGCATGCACCAGTCCCACCCCTGCATGTGGAGCCCATCTGGCATGGGCTGCAGCCAGCAGGGGCTGCAGCCAGCATGCACACATCACAAGGGGTCAGTAGGGTATGTCCGCATGTGGTGCTTACACCAGACCAGCCCTGCATGCTGGATCTGGGCCAGTCTGGATCAGGCCCACAGACCAGCTGCACATGCTGAATCCAGAGTGTGGGGCTGGTCTGGGCTATGTACTGCATGCAGTGCCCATGCCAGTCTGGCCCTCCACGCTGGAGCCAGGACCAGTCCAGAGTGGAGCCAGTCTGTGGGCCCAGTGTGGTATAGGTGCTACATGCAGCACATGCCCCAGACTGGCCCTGTGCCTAACCCAGACCTGCCCTATGAGCTGCATGTGAGGCTGGTGCATACAGCATACAGGTGCAAAGGCTGAAATCAGTTTGTGAACTGCAAGCGGCACACTGTACATAGTATCCAAATCACACTGGCCTTGTATGTTGGATCTGGCATGCAAGGCCAGTCTGTGGACCCTATCCAGCCTGCAGACCAGGCCTGCTCCCCATATTTAGCCTGTGAGGCCAGATGAGTTTGACACCCCTGACCTAAATACAAACCAGTTACCAATCTGAGCAACATGGGAAAGCACTCTTTCAAATGCTTTCACTAGTCTCCCAAGCAAAATGTTCAAAGCAATAGTGCAGATACGTCTTCACTGGATAATTAACTCTGGCAGTCCTCACCTGGAATCTGAACCATACTACAAGATGAAAATTGAGTTAATTCACTTTCCATGCTCTTCACTTGTGTCCTTTCTAGTGCTGCATTCAACCATGCATCTTGCTATGACTTGTGAATAAATATTCCATGGCTGCAGTAAATCAAGCAGGTCTAGGCTTCTTCCCCATTCTTTTCATGTATTTGCATGTGAAATTTGTGGGGTGGCACTGAGGACTGCCAGACTTTCATTAGCTTAGCCTTAAAAGTGGGTTGGTTACCAGCACAACTGGCAACAACATCTCAGCTTTGGTCCACAGCCCCATTCAACCCCAAGCTCACAGAAGTACTAAACGTCAAAGGTTTATGAATGTGGTACTACCCTCTCACCTCCATCCTGTCCAAGTGAGAGTTCAAGTTAATTCTACAAACAAAACAATCCTAAACTGAACTTCAGTGGGAGCTGCTGGATGCTCAGCACTTTGTTTTCTAAAGCAAAATCAGGTTTCATAAGACACATATATAATAACACACACACCCACTTAAAAACCACTCCCTCATTGACCTCTCACAAACTAACCAACCATACTTTGATGGCAATTTGAGGGAAATGAACTTTCAGACCTTTAGAAATGTTAAAGTACTTTACCCAAGACAGAGGAATAATGCTTGTATGACAATGCCCTTTGGTCACTTTCAGATTAATGTAGAATTAAACATGTGGTCTTTAAACAAACTACTTTCAATTAGTTTAGCTCTGGGGTTCATCAGTTTTGAGTCATTACAAGCTAGAGGCAGGAACCGACTGCACAAGGCCCCATGCTGGTATGTGCTTCAGTAGCTCCACTGGTAGGTGTCATGACCCAAAGACATGATTTTGTGTGTGCTTCGGCATCAGAATTATCCCCGCCAAGTTGCAGCTTCATTGCACGAGAGAGTTTCCTGTTGCAGAGGGAAACCCTGGTGCAGGGACGAGTTTCCCGCCTTTCTGCAGCTTCTTTTGCAGAGTGCATTGCTTGAGTTGCAAAAGGAATGCACGGTGCAAAAGGGTTCCCGCCACTGGTATGCAAATTCGTTCCCCGCTATTGGCTACATTTTAATTATTCCCACATGGCAGCTAGCGATTGGCCTGTTAGCCGTATAAGAGGCTTGAGCAGTTTCTGCCCAACCTGAAGAGGACTCCACATCCATCTCGTGGGGACTCTGGATACACAGCAGGGTAATAGAGACCCTGTGTGAGATTCAGAGGAGCTTGGCGACCTGATCCATCGCCCACCTCTTCTCGTCTTCGATCGCAACTTTTATAAGACGTACCTACGATTCTGATTTTGGTGGCGCATTCACCCAGAGCATCCGGAGCTCTGTTCCGTGGAGCCTAGCAAACTCCACGTGATTGTCCGTGTTGTCTGTGTCTGTAACCGCAACTCAAGCAAGTTTTCCAGCCTACACCACTGCCATCTCGGTGTAAGTAAACAATCTTTTAAACTACCGCTAAGCGTTTGTGCCTAATTCCAGCTTGACGCCCTCCCTCTCCGACCTGGCGTGCCCGGGCTGCTGGCCACAGCCCGCGTGCAGCACGGAAAAGGGCTCGGGTCGCGCCCGGCCCGCACAGTAGGCTCTAGCTCCCTTTGGAAGCCAAAAAGGAAAGGAGATTAGAGAGAGAGTTTCCTGCATCAGGCACAAGAAGGTTGTGCGGTTGTACCTGGCACATGGGTTCCTCACTAACTGAAACAAACAGTTTCAGGTTTTTTTACATTAAACCTTGCACGGAGATAGCATGACAAACAGCTCCAGTTGTAACAATTCCCGTTCCTGGCAGGGGCTGTTCTGAACCAGCACAAGAGACAACAAGAACCACAAGGAAGAACAGGAGAAGGGAGTGTGTGTGGGGGGAAGTCTTCTCCCCTTTCAGTTTGAAATGTTTCCCTATAGCCAGGTTGGCATCAACTGCGGGGGCTTTTGCTTTCCTCTGTAGCAGGGCTGCTTCCCTCTACCTGGGCCTTCTGGAGTGTATATTAACCACGTTTCATAGAAGCAGACATGGGCTGCCGTGGTTCTCTGGCTTCCCTTGTGACAGGTTAGGTTAGGTTGTTAGATTTGTTTCAGTTGGTGAGGGGCCCATGCGCCACGTACAACTGCAGTCCTGAGAAACTAGGGGTGCACTGATAGAGATTTTGGGGGGCGATACTGATAGCCGATTTTTAATAAGGCACGTCGGTCAATACCGATCCATAGTTTCATAGTTGGTAGGGCCGGAAGGGACACGAGCAGATCATCAAATCCGACCTCCTGCCATGGCAGGAAAAAGTACTGGGGTCAAACGACCCCAGCAAGGTGTTCATCTAGCCTCCTTTTGAAGACCCCCAGGGTAGGAGCCAGCACCACTTCACTTGGAAGTTGGTTCCAGGTCCTAGCCGCCCTGACAGTGAAGTAGCACCTCCTGATGTCTAGTCTGAATCTACCCTCTGCCAGCTTGTGACTGTTATTTCTAGTCACTCCTGGTAGTGCTCGGGGGAACAGGGACTCCCCCAATGCCTGCTGGTCCCCTCTGACTAGTTTGTAACAGGCCACTAGATCCCCGTAGCATGCACCAGTCCCACCCCTGCATGTGGAGCCCATCTGGCATGGGCTGCAGCCAGCAGGGGCTGCAGCCAGCATGCACACATCACAAGGGGTCAGTAGGGTATGTCCGCATGTGGTGCTTACACCAGACCAGCCCTGCATGCTGGATCTGGGCCAGTCTGGATCAGGCCCACAGACCAGCTGCACATGCTGAATCCAGAGTGTGGGGCTGGTCTGGGCTATGTACTGCATGCAGTGCCCATGCCAGTCTGGCCCTCCACGCTGGAGCCAGGACCAGTCCAGAGTGGAGCCAGTCTGTGGGCCCAGTGTGGTATAGGTGCTACATGCAGCACATGCCCCAGACTGGCCCTGTGCCTAACCCAGACCTGCCCTATGAGCTGCATGTGAGGCTGGTGCATACAGCATACAGGTGCAAAGGCTGAAATCAGTTTGTGAACTGCAAGCGGCACACTGTACATAGTATCCAAATCACACTGGCCTTGTATGTTGGATCTGGCATGCAAGGCCAGTCTGTGGACCCTATCCAGCCTGCAGACCAGGCCTGCTCCCCATATTTAGCCTGTGAGGCCAGATGAGTTTGACACCCCTGACCTAAATACAAACCAGTTACCAATCTGAGCAACATGGGAAAGCACTCTTTCAAATGCTTTCACTAGTCTCCCAAGCAAAATGTTCAAAGCAATAGTGCAGATACGTCTTCACTGGATAATTAACTCTGGCAGTCCTCACCTGGAATCTGAACCATACTACAAGATGAAAATTGAGTTAATTCACTTTCCATGCTCTTCACTTGTGTCCTTTCTAGTGCTGCATTCAACCATGCATCTTGCTATGACTTGTGAATAAATATTCCATGGCTGCAGTAAATCAAGCAGGTCTAGGCTTCTTCCCCATTCTTTTCATGTATTTGCATGTGAAATTTGTGGGGTGGCACTGAGGACTGCCAGACTTTCATTAGCTTAGCCTTAAAAGTGGGTTGGTTACCAGCACAACTGGCAACAACATCTCAGCTTTGGTCCACAGCCCCATTCAACCCCAAGCTCACAGAAGTACTAAACGTCAAAGGTTTATGAATGTGGTACTACCCTCTCACCTCCATCCTGTCCAAGTGAGAGTTCAAGTTAATTCTACAAACAAAACAATCCTAAACTGAACTTCAGTGGGAGCTGCTGGATGCTCAGCACTTTGTTTTCTAAAGCAAAATCAGGTTTCATAAGACACATATATAATAACACACACACCCACTTAAAAACCACTCCCTCATTGACCTCTCACAAACTAACCAACCATACTTTGATGGCAATTTGAGGGAAATGAACTTTCAGACCTTTAGAAATGTTAAAGTACTTTACCCAAGACAGAGGAATAATGCTTGTATGACAATGCCCTTTGGTCACTTTCAGATTAATGTAGAATTAAACATGTGGTCTTTAAACAAACTACTTTCAATTAGTTTAGCTCTGGGGTTCATCAGTTTTGAGTCATTACAAGCTAGAGGCAGGAACCGACTGCACAAGGCCCCATGCTGGTATGTGCTTCAGTAGCTCCACTGGTAGGTGTCATGACCCAAAGACATGATTTTGTGTGTGCTTCGGCATCAGAATTATCCCCGCCAAGTTGCAGCTTCATTGCACGAGAGAGTTTCCTGTTGCAGAGGGAAACCCTGGTGCAGGGACGAGTTTCCCGCCTTTCTGCAGCTTCTTTTGCAGAGTGCATTGCTTGAGTTGCAAAAGGAATGCACGGTGCAAAAGGGTTCCCGCCACTGGTATGCAAATTCGTTCCCCGCTATTGGCTAATTTTAAATTATTCCCACATGGCAGCTAGCGATTGGCCTGTTAGCCGTATAAGAGGCTTGAGCAGTTTCTGCCCAACCTGAAGAGGACTCCACATCCATCTCGTGGGGACTCTGGATACACAGCAGGGTAATAGAGACCCTGTGTGAGATTCAGAGGAGCTTGGTGACCTGATCCATCGCCCACCTCTTCTCGTCTTCGATCGCAACTTTTATAAGACGTACCTACGATTCTGATTTTGGTGGCGCATTCACCCAGAGCATCCGGAGCTCTGTTCCGTGGAGCCTAGCAAACTCCACGTGATTGTCCGTGTTGTCTGTGTCTGTAACCGCAACTCAAGCAAGTTTTCCAGCCTACACCACTGCCATCTCGGTGTAAGTAAACAATCTTTTAAACTACCGCTAAGCGTTTGTGCCTAATTCCAGCTTGACGCCCTCCCTCTCCGACCTGGCGTGCCCGGGCTGCTGGCCACAGCCCGCGTGCAGCACGGAAAAGGGCTCGGGTCGCGCCCGGCCCGCACAGTAGGCTCTAGCTCCCTTTGGAAGCCAAAAAGGAAAGGAGATTAGAGAGAGAGTTTCCTGCATCAGGCACAAGAAGGTTGTGCGGTTGTACCTGGCACATGGGTTCCTCACTAACTGAAACAAACAGTTTCAGGTTTTTTTACATTAAACCTTGCACGGAGATAGCATGACAAACAGCTCCAGTTGTAACAATTCCCGTTCCTGGCAGGGGCTGTTCTGAACCAGCACAAGAGACAACAAGAACCACAAGGAAGAACAGGAGAAGGGAGTGTGTGTGGGGGGAAGTCTTCTCCCCTTTCAGTTTGAAATGTTTCCCTATAGCCAGGTTGGCATCAACTGCGGGGGCTTTTGCTTTCCTCTGTAGCAGGGCTGCTTCCCTCTACCTGGGCCTTCTGGAGTGTATATTAACCACGTTTCATAGAAGCAGACATGGGCTGCCGTGGTTCTCTGGCTTCCCTTGTGACAGGTTAGGTTAGGTTGTTAGATTTGTTTCAGTTGGTGAGGGGCCCATGCGCCACGTACAACTGCAGTCCTGAGAAACTAGGGGTGCACTGATAGAGATTTTGGGGGGCGATACTGATAGCCGATTTTTAATAAGGCACGTCGGTCAATACCGATCCATAGTTTCATAGTTGGTAGGGCCGGAAGGGACACGAGCAGATCATCAAATCCGACCTCCTGCCATGGCAGGAAAAAGTACTGGGGTCAAACGACCCCAGCAAGGTGTTCATCTAGCCTCCTTTTGAAGACCCCCAGGGTAGGAGCCAGCACCACTTCACTTGGAAGTTGGTTCCAGGTCCTAGCCGCCCTGACAGTGAAGTAGCACCTCCTGATGTCTAGTCTGAATCTACCCTCTGCCAGCTTGTGACTGTTATTTCTAGTCACTCCTGGTAGTGCTCGGGGGAACAGGGACTCCCCCAATGCCTGCTGGTCCCCTCTGACTAGTTTGTAACAGGCCACTAGATCCCCCCTCAGCCTTCTCTTGTGGAGGATGAATAGGTTCAGGTCCCGTAGCTTCTCCAGGGGGCAGCAGGGCAGGCCCTACGAGATCATGCGAGTGGCCCTCCTCTGAACCCTCTCAATGCTGTCCACATCCCTCCTGAAGTGCGGCGCCCAGAACTGGATGCAGTACTCCAACTGTGGCCTGACCAGTGCTGCATAGAGGGGGAGGATCACCTCCTTGGACCTGCGCGAGATGCATCTGTGGATGCATGACAAGGTACGGTTGGCCTTCCTGACTGCGTCCCCACGCTGTCGGCCCATGTTCATTTTGGCATCAATAATGATTCCAAGATCCTTTTCTGCCTCTGCACTGAC
>NW_005842421.1:70996-78054 GCF_000455745.1 Alligator sinensis
TATGCTTAGGGGCAACCAGCATGGGTTCATTAGAGGCAGGTCCTGGCAGACCAACCTGGTGGCCTTCTATGACCGGGTCACAAAATCCCTAAGGATTTTGTGCCCCGGTCATAGAAGGCCACCAGGTTGGTCTGCCAGGACCTGCCTCTAATGAACCCATGCTGGTTGCCCCTAAGCATAACCTCTCCTGCTGGCCCTTCGTGGACGATCCGATTTCTGCTACGCAGAACAGCAGCTTGAAGAGCAGTGGCCGGCTGGTAAGTCTGTTGTGGTGGAAGGGGAGGGGGCAGACTGAGACCCCTGTGGTAAGGGAGGAAGTGGGGCTGGGGTGGGGCTGGGATGGAGCTGCAGCTCATCCAGGGGGTGGCTCCCACTGCTGTGTGAGCCCTGGGAGGGCGTAGACAGCATGTGTTCCCCAGATCTGCTTGGGGCAGGGCAGGCTGCAGCTGCGGGCTGGGGCCAGGGCTGTGCCAGGCTCTTCCCAGCAGGGGCTGGGCCAGGCTGTGCTTATACTCTTAAATTTTGCGCAAAATACTTTTAAATTTTGCAATTCCCCCTCTCCCAGTGCTGCCACTGCCTGCCCCAAGTGCACCCCAGCCCAACCCCTGCCAGAAAGAGCCCAGTGCAGCCCCAACCCCAGCCCACAGCAACCTGCGCCCCCCAGACAAGTCACAGCTCCATCCTGTGCCCTGCCCCTCCCCACCGCAGCTGGGCAGTGCCTGCACCAACCCCTGCCCCACTCCCTCTCTCATGGGAGGGGCCTTTATCTGTCCCCCCATACCCCTTCCCTCCCACAACAGACTTACCAGCTGCATGCAGCTCTCCAAGCTGCCGGGCTGTGCTCCTCACTGCCTATGTGCGGTGCTGCAGCTGCGTGCATGCACAGGCCGCTTATTGACCACATATGGCTAATTTCCGATACAGTCAATCTTCTTTTTATCGGTGCCAATCCGATATCAGACCGATGTATCGGTGCACCTCTATGAGAAACAAGAGCATGACCTTCTTGTGCCTGGTGCAGGAAACTCTCCTTCTAATGTCCCTTCCTCCTTTACTTCCTGAAGTGGGCTAGAGCAGTGGTTTTGAATCCTTTTTGAACCAGGACCCATCTGTAAACATCAATGGGCAGTCTCAGCCCAGTGCCTCTCACTCATAACCTGCTGCCCCCAGCCACCCCAATGTGTGGGGCAGGGGGTATATGGGGCAGGGGTGGGTGTGTCAGGCAGGAGGAGCCCCAAGCAGCCCTTTGCAAGCTGGAAGTCTGCCAGCCTGTGGGGGGAGGGGAGAGAGGTTCTCATATTTTTCTCCTTTAAAAGACAAGCCTTTTAAAAAGTTTGTTCATGACCCTTTTATATAGTCTTGCAATCCACTTCTGGGTCATGATCCACGGGTTGAGAAATGCTTGGCATGCTTGGCCTGCAGGTGGGGCTACTGAAGTGCATCCCAGCACAGGGCCTGGTGCAGACAGTTCCTGTCTCTAGCCTGCAGACACTCAAAATTGACAAATGCGGAGGCTAAACTTCTCACGAAAGGCTTTTCCTTCAAAGAGCACATGGTTCATTCACTCTGCCTTGTTCTGAAAGTGGCCAACGGGCACTGCCCTGCAAGCAGCACTTCTCTGGGGTGAGGAGTGCAGCAGCTGCATTAGCAGGAGCACTGCCAGCAGGTCCAGGGAAGTGGCTCTTCCCCTCTATTCAGCAGTGGTGAGGCCACATCTGGAGTTTTGGGCCCCCCGCTACAGAAAGGACATGGACAAGTTTGACAGAGCAGTGGAAGGAAACGAAAACGGCTCTGGGTTAGGGGACATGACTTGCCAGGGCAGGCTGAGGAAACTGGGCGTGTTTAGTTGCCGAAGAGAAGACTGAGGGGGCACTTCGCAGCGGACCCCAGCAGAGGCTGCCACAAGGGCCGGCCCACGACAGCCATTTTACCTCCCCCCGAAGTTGACGACAACGATGACGTGAGGCTACCGTCCGCGCATGCGTTCTACGAGCGGACCCCTGAGCTCCGCGGCTCGCGGATTCCCGCGCTCCCCCGGCCCGCCCCGGCCCGGGCCCACAGCCGCCGCCGCCGCCCTGCGCTTCCGGAGCGCACCACTACCCAGCGCGGGGGGGGAAGGGGAGGGGCGGGCTCAACCATTTGCGAGAGGAGCGGGGCAGGGATACAAGCACACCAGGGGGCAGGTCGGGAGCTCGTCAGCAGTGCCCTTGCTATTTACTCTGCCCCCCCGCGTCCCAGGGGAATTAGTTCAGAACGCGCCACCCTCCGCGGTGCTTTGGTACAGTCCACTGCCGCATTCCACCAGCGTGGGGTGGGGAAGGGGGCGTGGCCAGCTGGGATGGCCCCGCCCCCTCCCAAGCCCCGGACCGAAGTGGGCGGGAGACTCAAGACCGGCCTCTGAGGAGAAGCATCCTGATAAATAATGCGCATATCTACAGAGGTGGCGAGAGCTTTGCCTGTGGTAGTTTTAAGTGCAGGTTCTATAAGCCCCTGTCTAGAATGGTTGTTAGGAGTGGATTAAGAGTCATTGGGGGACTGCATGGCCCAGGGGCCCCCGACCTATGCGTTGCCCCACCACCACGGGCCTCATCCCTGGCCCGCGCAGCAGGAGCAGGACGTGATACCTGCCCAGGCCCGGGCCCAGTCGGTCCATGCATTAAGCCGTCTATCTCAATCTGTGGGTCGCAACCCAAAAGTGGGTCACAGGAATATTTGAAAGGGTCACCAACAAACTTTAAAAATGGATTCACCTTTAAAGGAGAAAAATGTGGGAAACTGCGGCTTTTCCCTTGCAGGCTGGCAGTTTCAGCCTCAAGGGGGTGCTTGGGGCCCCCTATGCTCCATGCAACCTCCCTGCCCCACATAACCACCCCCTGCCCATGCACTGAGGGCAGAGGCCAGCAAGTCTGGAGTGAGGGGCACTAGGTTGGGATCGGCCACTGATGTTTACAAATGGGTCCTGGTACAAAAAAGGTTGAGAACTACTGGTTTGATTATCCGGCATTGAGGTGGTTGGACTGCTAGTCTGCTAACGCAGTGCTCTGAATGCCTAGGGATGCAGACCAAGGGATCCTGCATTGAGGAGGTGGTTGGAAAATAGTCTACTAATGCAGACCAAGGCAGATGAAGGTTGAAGAGAGCTTTTTTTTTTTTTTTTTTAAGAAAAGTTAACTATTATGCAAAAGATTAAATAATTTCAATGGAAACTTTTGGAAACCAGGTTGTAATGAGTAACAACTAGAACTGATAGTCAGCTGAGTTTAAGGATGACTTACAGAAGAAAAAACTATGTTTCTTCCCTTTTTAAACCCGTAGTGCAAAGGTTTTGAGAGGTTTCTTCACAACATTGATGCTTTTTACACTTATTTTTCTTTTACACTCAAAATTAAAACCTTACCAACCTTTTTTTTCTGGAAATCTCTACAGGTGATTGAAGAAAGAGCTAGCAGGTTCATGGATACTATGGGAATAAAACCTGAATACCACAAGGGTCATGTAATTTTTATTTTTTTTCAGACTTTTTTCCCATTTCTTCCACATGGGAGAAAAGACCTCTTTGTTAAAAGAATCAGCTCCCACCAATTCAGTTAAGTGCTGAGAAACAGTCTCACATGTCTGGGTCTTCCAATTAAGAGTCCTAAAATAAGCAAGATTTAGGAATACCTAAAAGGGGTGGGGGGTAAAAATGCCTTTCAAGCCATGTTTGTAGTACATAAAAATAGAAAGTGAAAGAGCATAAACTCCTTTTATTGCCTTAATGAATGCTGTTTAATGGCGACACAATCCCCGTAACAACCTCTTTAAATTGAAGGATTGTTTTTCATGTTAGTACTCCCCTGAGGCTAGGAACTGAAATGTGGTGGGGGAAGTTGGCAGCTAATATGGGCTCCAAATGCTTCTGCATTTTTGGAATTTTTCTAATGGACTCCAAGGCTGGATATTTACATTTTGCATATTCAACTCAAACAGCATGATTGGATTTCAGGAAGTTGTCGAGTGGGATGAAAATAGGAATTATACACAAAGAGCATTCTGAATCATTGTTATAGTTGAACAGTACATTGTTAGGAGCTTATTACCATAACTCATTTTCTATGTCTTCTTTAATTTTCATCAAATGCATCACTAAGTTGTTTCTCATTACTGTATTTGACAGCGTATTGCTAAAATGACAGCCATAATGTCAGGAAAGGAAGTCTGACTTAATTGTATGAATAACATGGAGGAGGTGGTCCATGAGTGGTTGATAAAGATTGTTTGCTGAAATATCCATTTACATTTCAAAGTAGAAAAATCACTACCAAATCACCAAGACCTGATGGCATTCAGAATCCTGGGGTCTTGAAGTAGCCTAGATTGGATATTGCCAAACTCCTAACTGTAGTATACAACCTATCACTAAAAACAGCCTTGGTATCAAGGGACTGGAGGGTTGCTAATGTGAATCCCATATTTAAAAAACGGCTCTAGAGGGGACTTAGGGAACTACTGGTCAGTGAAATACTTGTTCAGCATGTGGATGAACATGACTTGCTGGGGAAGAATCAACATAGTTTGTCGAAGGGAAATAATGCCTCACCAACCTACTGGAGTTCTTTGAGGGTGTCAATAGGCAGTGGCAACATGAAGGGGGTGCACAGGGATAGCCATGCACCCCCTGAGAGTGCTGGTGCACCCCCCTGATCAGCCGTGCTCACCACTTAGCCCCCTGCAAGCGTCAGCCAATCGCTGCAGCTGCTCCCAGAAGCAGCTGCAGCCACTCCCGGAAGTGGCTGCAGCGATCAGCCATAGGGGGAACTCCCCCCAGGCAGTAAAATTAGCTGCAGGGGGACCTCCCCCTCCCCGGGCAGCAAGACTGGTCACAAGGGGAACATGTGCCCCTCCTGACTAAGGCGGCACCAGTTGCCCATGTCATTAAGAAGGTGGATCAAAGTGATCCAGTTGACATAGTATGTCTAGACTTCCAAAAAGCCTTTGACAAGGTCATTAAAGGCTCTTAATGAAGTTAGGTAGCCATGGGATTACAGGGAAGGCCTACTTATGGATTTGAAATTGGTTTAAGAATAGAAAACAAACAGTAGGTTTAAAAATAGTCAGTTTTGGGGATGGGAAAAAGTAAACAATGAGGTCCCACAGGGATCTATGTTGAGACCAGTACTGTTTAACATGTTCATAAATGATCTGGAAAAGGGTGTGTGTAGTGAGGTGGCTAAATTTGTGAATGACACAAATTATTAAAAGCTGTAAAGACCAAGGTGGACTGAGGAAATACAGAAGGATCTGGTGTTGGCTATAAATGTCCAACTCGGGATCCTTAAAATTCTAATTTATTAGGCAGATTGAAACACTGTAATCATAAACCTTGGGGCTGGTCCCCACACACACGCACACATACACACACACAGTAGCAGGCTACAGAGTCAGGTATACCTATCCTACAAGTGCTGGAGTCTGCCGTCGATGGCCAGTCGAGGCTTCTTTCAGCGTGGTGTTGTCCTCCAGAAGGGGGTCGCCGGCTGGTCCTTCTGGCTGGACAGGTCTGGTCGAGTTGGAGATCAAGAGGGCACCACTGAGGGTCACTTTTCACTGCCTTTTATCTGTCCCTGGCAGACTTTGGTGACTCCCCAGTTTTCAGGTTTGCCCAATCCAGGGGTCGTTGACCCTCATGGGACTTCCCCCCCATGGCTACTGGACAGCATCTGTCAGCCCCAGGGGTCATCCGCATGTACGTGCAGGTTTGGGAGTCCGTTGATGAATTTAGAATAGGGCTCTGGGAGTGGTCGATCTGGAGATATTCAGCCCAAAAGTTGGTCCCCTGCGTTGATTAACTCAGGCCAGGGCTCCTAGCCCTTGATCAGTGACGTTTAGAGATTTCCCGCTTGTTACATTGTCTTCTATTGAGTTCTTCCCCTGGTTGATCTGCAGCTTCCAGGTGATAATTGCTGTCTGCTGCTACTGTGTTACACATTCAATCACGTTACACATTCAATCACTGATTCACTCGCTCTTTCAGAGGCCAGCTTGATACAGGAAAGGGCAGTTTGATTCCTGCCCTTGTTAACATTGTTACAATGTATAATTTACTTATGAAACTAAACATATTCAGTTGAAAGTTGAAAGGTGAGGAGTATAAAATATAAGCTACAAATGCCATGGCACACAAATAGATAAAAATACCAAAATACAAGGGGAGATACAAAATGCCACCATTGTTCAGCTATATAGACAGGAGGTGTGTCATCTTCAGCTGGTTTGAAGTTAAAACAAAACTTAGGCAGTTAAAAGATATTGACAGAGAAAAGCCTTGGGGGGCGGAGAGAGAAAATAACGATATTCTAAATAGCATTTAAATCCTTAAGAGAAGTACAGAGAAAAAACAAAACAAAACCCCCAAAAAACAAAGTACACATGACCCTTAATAAATATCCTTTTGCTAACCAAGTGGAATATAAAACCTTTTGAGAATTGCTGCCCTTGTCTCAAATATCAGAACAACTTTCCAGTCCAACCAGACGGAAGTGTTCTGGTCTGGGATCCACAGACAGGTCCAATTTTTAGAGGAGGGGTATTACCAATTACCCTTATTATATCTTTATGATATCATATGTATTTAAACTGTGACAACTTAAAACAAACCAAACAAACAAACACAAAACATATAACAAGACAACACAAACAGACAAGACAATTTTTGCCATGGCTGTAACGAGGAAGATGCTGCTGATGCTAGTGAGGCCTCATGGTTTGTCGGTCACCTTTGACTACACTGTGGCTTCTGCAAAAGAAAACAAACACACACAAGCCTGCCAAGGAAAACTTGCAGTGGGTGATTATTCATATTTACAAAGTGCAACGCTGACATGTGCAGTGGCAGTGCACACATCATTTTCCATTCTTGGGGTGCTTTTCTTTTATAGTGAAAAAGTGGAGCAATAACCTACAGGATGGTGGCCATCCTAAGTTGAGGGTTTTTCTGGCCTTTTCCTGCCTCAACATCGAGGTGGGCACTGATCAGCCTGTCCGATGCGTATTTTCCAACGGCTCAGAGCCGTTCCCTC
>NW_005842421.1:78214-78676 GCF_000455745.1 Alligator sinensis
AGGCTAGATTCAGGGTTAGATCTATTCTGCCCCCTTAAACAGTTTCTTGGGACACATGTACCCATTTTCCTGATTTAGGTCCCATTTCCTCCCAAATACATTTAGTGCAGCTCCGGTGTTCAGGAGTGCACTGGTATACCCTTGAGTTCCCACCGTAACAAGTATTTGGGGTCTCCCATCTGGATCCCAAATGAGGGTCCCCAATTTCTCCCATGAGCCAGGGCTTTGCTCAGGGGTCCCATTACGGGGTCTCCGTCAGTGCTCTTCAGAGACTGGGGCTGAGGCTGCTACCCTGTTAGAAAGGGGAGGTGCTGCTCCCTCCCCGGTCAGCTCTGCCATTCTGATAAGCAGCTCAGCTAGAGGCTTTCCATGCCATCTCCCTTTCGGTTCCCCATGCTGCATTAAAAACTTCCACACTGCTGACCGAATCCCATTTTCCCCCTCTCTTTCCTTTGATACCCT
>NW_005842421.1:78687-130192 GCF_000455745.1 Alligator sinensis
TGTCATTAAGCTTTTCTCTGAACTGGGTGGCTGCAATCGCCCGCCCTTGACGTCCAATTAACCTCTCTGCATCCTGAGCCCGGGCTAGGACTTCTCCCAGCACATATCTCCCGGTCTCTCGGAGCGGCCCCATCAGTCCAATTATGAGCTGATGCATGCCTTCCTGTACCTCCTTCCAAAACCCAGGAGGGTAATCTATACTTCTTAAGTCCGATGTCCGTTTGTTCTCCTTGTCTAGGGGCAGAACCGTCCCTGACAGCAATCCCAACATAACACACCGGATCACATAGTCCCTAACAGGTTCCCCAGGTGTCTGGTGGCTAGCCCCGAACTGTCCCTTAAATGTCTTTCTTCCCAAACTGATCCCCAAACCCACTATGCTCCAGAGAATATTGTCTCCCCCAAAGCTGTCCTCCTGATTCATAGCTGCCTGAATCTCTGGGTTGGCGCAAGCCCTTAGTAGGCGGTGCCATTCCCGGACACTCAGGGTTTCACACTCCACTACATTCAGGGATTTCTGCAACCACTGTCCCAAATTCCTAATGTTAGCAGATCCCAGGGTCTTGCCCAGGGCTGCTAGATCAGCTCCACTGAGGGGAACCGTTACCTGTGTGGTTTCTGTGGGTTTTCCCTGAGCATCCCGAGTGACTGAGGTCCGCATGATTGCGCTCACCTCAGGCACCAGGGTCCTTTCCTGATCTGACCTAGGGTCTTAAGGAGAGGGCTCCCCTGCATCCTCTGGGTCTCCCCATATCTCCCCACCCCAAATCTCTCCTGGTTTGAAGGGGATGTCTGGATCCCTGGCTTGGTCTCCCCGGATGACAGCTGCTACTTGCAGGCTGCGCTCCTGGAGTTCCTTTTTTAAACGGTTAATGGTATTTAGACAGGGGCCATGGTTGGCCTTGGCTCCCTTCTCAGTTTGGTCTTTAGCCATTGTTTTTACCAATTTTTGCAAGGCTTCTCGGCTAGCCTTTTCGTGGTCCAATAATTCCAATTGTTGGGCATTGTCTTGATTTATTTTTCTCAATTGCTCATTTTCATTTTCCAAGTTCCGAGACAACCCCTTTAGAGTCTGATTATATCCAAAGAGGGGAGAACAAATGCAGGCAAGAGGAAAAGGGGGCTTTCTGCTACACTGGCACTATTGAGCAAATGGGCAACTAAATGGCAGATAAAATTCAGTGTAGATAAGTGTAAAATGATGTACATGGGCAAAAATAATGCAAACTATACCAACATTATGATGGGCTCTGCATTAGCTGTTACCACACAGGAAAGAGATCTGGGAGTCATTGTGGACAGTTTGCTAAAAATATCAGCTCAGTGTTCAACAGCTGTCAGAAAAGGCAAACAAAATGTTAGGAATTATTAAGAAGGGAAAAGTGAACAAAACAGAAAGTATTATTATACCTCTTTATAAATCCATGGTGCATCCGCACCTTGAAAACTGTGTCCAGTTTTGATCTCCCACCTGAAAAAAGGATATAGAAGAACTAGAAAAGGATGATTAGTGGTATGGAGGAGCTTCTGTATGAGGAGAAACTAAAGAGGCTAGGCCTAATCAGTTTAGAAAAGAATTACTTGAGTGGGGAACATTATAAGGGTTTACACAATACTTCCTTTCTCATGTCCTTGTGACAAGGTATTTAGCAGAATTCACAGAATTGTTGGAATTGGACATGGTACCATGTGTACTTCTGCAATGGCCTCAAACTTGCAACTTCTGGGTTGTCAACTGTGTGCCTTAGTGCCCATGCCCCCTCAGCCCCCCACGAAATACTAAACAATAAAGAAAAAGTAAATAGGAATGTATTATTTACTTTCTTTCACACTATAAGAACTAGGTGTCAAAATGAAACTAGCAGGTACTAAGTTTAAAACTAACAAAAGGAAGTTCTTTTCCACACAGTATATATTTGAAATGTGGAACTCCATTGCCACTAGATGTTGTGGAGGCTGACAGTTTAGCCAGATTCAAAAAGGGATTGTAAAATTCTAGGAGGAAAGGTACATAAGTAGCGCTTGAACATGGGAGGTAAGCATGCTATTGACAGTCTCTGAATTAGAACTTCCTATACCTTAAATGCTGAAGGCTGCAAGTGAGAGAGGAACAGTAGAAAAAACCCTGGTCATACTCTGCTCCCTCTCCCTCTCAGCATCCACTCTACCACTGTGTGACTATGACACAGATGGACCTATCACAAGGGTGGGCAAAATGCGGCACGGGGTCCGGATGTGGCCCGCCAAGCCATTCTATCCGGCCCCCAGGGCCCCTAAAAAATTAAAAAAATTAATATTAATCTGCCCTGGGCTGCCTGTCATGTGGCCCTCGATGGCTTGCCGAAACTTGGTAAGCGGCCCTCTGCTCAAAATAATTGCCCGCCGTACTGTCCTTTTTCTAAATCCTTTGTCCCTTGTCCATTTCTAAATGAGGAACATTTGCAAAAAGTCCTGTTTTCCAGTTCATTCGTGGAAATACCTGTCAGTCATTTGTCCTTACAATTCTACTGGCTGTGCCTAGAGGTAGGGCCAGTGCCATAACAATGAAATTTGGCACCCGGGTCAAAGCCTGCAACAGCAGCCTGCCCTCACCCTGTGCACAGATCTGGGGGGCACATGCCCCCCCATGCTTGCCTGGGGTGCATGCAGCAGCAGGAGCCACCTTTCCCTCATCTCTGCACTCCCCCAGACAAGCTGCTTGTGGCTCCATCCTGCACCCCATGCAGGCTGGGCAGTGTCTGTAGGCGCCCCTTCACTTCGGTGCAGGAGGCACTTGCCTCCCCTGCCACACCCCCCCCCCCCCCCTTGCTGTGGGGCTGGGTAGGGTGGTTCACAGCCAGGAGGAGCAGGGTTGTGAGCCAGACAGGGAGGGAGGCAGCCCTTTTATGGTGGCCCTGCCCCTTGTTGCTGATTGGCCAAAGGGGGCAGTGGTTTCCCCCCTTATGAAGGGGATGTCCTGTATTCTGGGGATGGGTTAGTGGCCACCCTACTGTTCTAGTAAATGGCAGTTATTTTGTCCTATGTTCTAAAACAGGGGTAGGTAACGTTTTTTGGCTGGAGTGCTGAAAAAACCACAATGTCTACCTTGGAAGGTGCTGGACTGCTGACATGCTGGAGCCTGGAGCAACTGTTTGCAGCCTCCTGGCTGCAGCAGGCCTATGGAGCCCAGTCTGCTTACAGCAGGGCTTGCAGCCTCCCAGCTGCCTGCTGGGAGCAGCCTAGGTCCATGGCTGGCAGCAGCTGCTTAGAGCCTGGGCTGGCAGTGGTGTGTCAAGCAAAATGGCTTTGCATGCCATGCTCAGCACGCATGCCGGGGGTTGCTGACCCCTTCTCTAAAAAGTTTTAAATTGTCTGTTAATGAGAATTAGGCCTATTGTCAAAGTCTTTGACCCAAGCTATTTTAATTATGAAATAAACACCCCTTTAATCATTGCAGAGATAAAAAAGAGGACTGAGGATTAGGTCTAACTTATCTATGAATAATAAATGCTCATAAATATCCATTTTATTATTAAATAAAAATCTGAATTTTATCATTAGCCACTTAATAATGTTCCAGAATTAGAGGGTGCAAAACTATTAAACTTTCACCAAAACAAATAAAATGCCACAGAAGAATGTTGGAAACTGCCTTTTTGTATTTAATAAGGATGGTGCATACTTTCAGGGTGATTACATACAAAACACCAGAAGCAGAAAAGCAATGGAATAACTAAAGCAGTCATTATTTTTTAAGAGCATGTGGTAATAATCTTGAACAACTTAATTTTATGTTGAAAGTTAATTATGAAAATACTTATTTGCTATCTTCAATTAAAGAAAAAACTCATCCATTAAGGAAAATAAATCAACAGACCAATACTGCAGATGTAACAAGTATGTATTATTCTGTTTTTCAGCAATCGAATATATAGCATATAATACTTTTTTAAGGGGAAAAAAACTTGTAAGATACATGTATTTGAAATAGATTCTCTTTTGATCCTGACATTTAACTTCTGGACATGCCACAGCACATCCAGTAATATTACTCTCATTGCTCAATCACAGCCTCTGTTCCAAAGTGGTGAAATTTCCTTCCATTCAAACATCTTCAACTGTCATCATTTAAGAAAATGCTGTGAAAGGAAAATTATCTTGTGTGTGATGTAAAACTGAGATAAAAGTTAATAATCTTAGGTGTTTTCAAAAACAGTTATTTTTTACTCTCTACTCTTTATAGTAAAATAAAAAAATCTGATTTTCCTTCTTGCCACTTAAAGTTTGGCAATTTTTTCTTATGCCATAAAGAACTTGAAAATTAATTCAAAGTGAAATATACCTGTTCTGTGATTTATTTATTTCTATACCTCTTCTTGTAATTTGAGCCTGGGGATTATCCCAGTTTTGGGGGGTTTTTTACCCTAAATAGTTAAAGGTCTGAGTCAGACCTACAATTTTGGAACTAGTTCAAAATCTAGAGATTTTTTTAAATTAGCCATTGATATTTAACTCCTCTTGTTTGCCTCCATGTGTGTTTACTTGACAGTATCATAAATGCTCCCAAATTTACTGAGACGAGTTAACTTTGGTCCTGGCTGCAGAAGCTCTGAAACCCACATCTGCTTCAAACATCACATTATTAATGTTTCCCAGACCTGCATTAATTTTGACCCTAAATGATTTCTGTTTCCCCAGTTTCTGTCATATTTTCTCCTCTATCCCATATTAGTTCTACCCACACAGCCTCACATCCGTTTTTACTACAGTCCCAGGGAATTTTCACTCCCCTTTCTCAGGCTTCAGGAGCTGCAATTTTAGCTTTAAGAAATAGTACCACTTAAGTGATAGATTTAGTAAAGCAAAACAGTGCTCCTGTGTGGATTAGAGAAAATGAACTGAAATTCCAAATAACTAAGCATGCATTTAAACAGTATTTCCTCCCAACAATATGCTCAACAATATTTCCCTCAGAACAGAAATACTTTCACATTCTGCCCCCCCACCCCCACCCCAGACCATTAACAAGGAAATTATTTCATGCTAAGCACATCTTCCTATGTTCACTCCTCTCACTTTGCTCTAGTTTTTCTGTTGATGACTCCTTTTCTTCTTTTAGCCACCTCCTACTTATGCCTTCTTGCCCATGTGTGTGTGTCCAGATTTGGAGGAATTCTCCTGTTTTTTATAGCATACTTTTCAGTTGTTCACTCTGCTTACATGAAAAGTTCTGTATTTTTATTAGAAATGAAATATGTATTTCCATTTTTCTCCACAAAAGTCTTATTTATAGCAAGTGTAATGATTTGAAGCAGTATGCCAACTGAAGTGTAACTTTTTACACTTGTAAATTTACAGCAGAATGGAGATACTAATCATAGCAATATGCATGACACAAAATTTAAATGGTCAAAAATGGGAACTGCAGAGTTGGTTGACAGGAGAGAGAACATTTAAAGTTTCTCAGATAGGTTAGGGATAGACATTCAAAAAGCCTGAGCCTGAATTGATTCAGTCTTTGCAGGTTAGTTTATCCTGCAGAGAGTGAACCGGTTTACAAGTGGATAGATGTGTGGCATATGCCTGCAGTGGCTCAAACTAGAAGCCCAGGGGCACTAGGGCAACCCTCCCTTCCACAGGGAAGCTGAGCTGAGGAGGGGGTCTGGCCAGGCCCCAGCAGGCCTGCCCCAGCAGCTCCATGAAAGCTGGGAGCAATCTGGGCACACAGGGTTGCCTGGCCCCAGAAGGGAACTCTTCCCCCTCCTCCCTCTCCCCCACTGCCTCGGGTCTGGTAGAGGGGCCCGCACTCACACAGGGAAGCCCCACACTGCACTCTGTGGGGAAGCAGGGGGTGGGGCTCCCTTCACTCCCAACAGAGTGCCAGGACTGCAGCTGGGAGCAGGGAAGACAGCAGGCCCCAGTGCAGAGCTTCTCCCGCTGCCAGGGTTGGAGCTACAGGTGCGGGGAGCAGAGCCTAGGGGATAAGGCAGGCTCCACTCCCTCCTCCATGCAATACTGGCTGGAGCCATGCCTGTACTGGGCACGAGCACCCTGATGTCCCTGCTCGCTGCTGCTGCCAGTCAGTGGGGGCTGCACACCATGGGGGGAGTGTGTGGAGGTCTTGACACCCCCCACACCCACATAGTTCGTGCTTCCTCATTATAGCCTATGAGTGAAACATCAAGACAGCATTGAAACAGCGAAACAGTTTCAATGAAACAAAACAGAACAGCGGTTTTGAAACAAAACAAAACTCGAAATGAAACACTGTCCCATCAAAACGGTGAAACGGAAGTCAAAATTAAATGGTGCTGTTTCTCACAGCCCTACTGTGGAGCAGAGAGTCCCCCCAGGGCAGAGAGCATGCCAGGATGCTGGGGGTGTCTGGTTTATCTTAAACCAGCAAGGGGTCTGGGACAGACATTGCATAAACTGGTTTGAGCAACATTAGGTAAGTCTGATACTACATTCAACCAGGTTTATATCAAATTGGTTTTGGCCAATTAGAAACTGGTTTATGTGCACTGAATGTCTGTTCTGTTACAGGTTTAAACCAGTTTCTGATCACTTAAACCAGTTTAAGTGTAATGTCTGCCCCTAGCCATAAGGAACCAAGAAAGTAGTAAACAGTTCAAACTGAAGAATATATAGGATTTTTTTTTTTCTAAACATGTTTTCCCTGCTTAAAAAACAACAAAATTTTGCAGCAATGAGAATTCAATAACAATTCAGTGAAGAACGTCTTGCATTCAGAAGCTTCTCTAATGCTATCCCAACTACATAGTTGGTCAAATAAAAGATATCACCCTACAAAATCCTTGTTTCTCACATAATTTCTGGACCATCATTACTAAATCACTTTTACACTACCATGAAAATGTATCTAACCCCAGATTTTAGTCAGAATTGTCCTCACCCCTCTTCCCAGTTTTCCAGTGATTTTCAACAAAAAATATTTAAACTAATTTTTAAATGTGCCCCCTTCCTCCCACCAGTCTCCTCCCACCTCCCTTGTTCAATCTATGAGTGCCTGGTTGTGTAAAAATAAATAAAAAAATGCATCATTGTATAGTATGGCAACTACTAGATGTCTCATTTTAAACTGTGGCATTAATGATATTCTAGAATCAATTTGGAATGTCACATGAGGAGCCTGAGAGAAAACAGTGCTTAGCTTGGATGTTTGATGGCCCTGGGGATGGGCATTGTGCCTGGCAGATGAAGGGTGCAAGTTCAGGGTTGTCTGTGGTCCCCTCTGTTTGTTCAGAGGAACTTCTTGGGTGTGGTCCAATTTTTTTAAATTCCTGGTTCCAGTCGCGGGGCCAATATATCATACACAGACTCAGAGAGAAATAGCTTCTCCACTGTTCTCCTGAGTGGCTCTGAGGCTAGGTGTTAGTGGTGGAACGGTACAAATTGAAGGCTACGCACCAACCCTTCTAGCTGTGTAGAGACCCCTACTCTTGGACAACTGGGAGCTTTTCGTTTCTCCTGATGCAAGCCTAGGTCAGATGGGCTCCTGAGCCCACCTAACCAGTAGCAGGGCTCCAGTGCGCAGTTTCAGGGCTTGGCATGCCATGCCCAAACCACTTTGCGGGGGTGGACATGGCATACTGAGCCCTCAATTCAGCCCTGTGCTTCATTTGACCACTGGGCATGTTTATATGGATGAGTCTAGCCAAAATGTCCCCATGGCACTGAGCAGCACCTGAGGCCCAGCCCCTTTCCTTTCAAGGCTGCTGGGCCAACAAGATAGCAGCATTTTATTTTATTTTTAATTTCTGGGCTACCGGGATCTTTCAGGCCATACCGCATACAGACTGAGAGAAGGCTGCTCAGCCCCTCTGGGGCTGGACAGTGCAGCTGGAAGGATGATGGGTGTGAGTTCAAGGCTGCCTTGGATGCTCCTGTTCATAACCTTATGTTGTTTTGGTATTGTGCCTATGCAGAAGTCAACTGCAGTAGAGGTACCAAGCAAAAGTGAACTTCATAGAACATCATGCAATACTAGGACATCTCCGAAAGCTCTTCTTCACTATTAAAATCTTCCAGTTGAGATTTTCTTCTCTATAGCTTGTGCATTAAAAGAATGCAATCCAATCCCCTGTATGGGCAGAAGTACCTGTCCCTGGGCCACCGAGGGTTTTTTTTAACCCTGATGAAAGATGAGCTCCTGAGCCCATGTGCTCAGCCCCTGATTCTGATCTACGATTTATTCTGGCTGCTCAGCCCACTGGGGACACTGCAACTGGGAGGATGATTGGTGTGAGTTCAGGGTTGCCTGCACCAGCCTTTGTGTGGGTAGGGGGATCAGGCAACCTTGGTTTTTTAACTTTCCCAGTGCAAGCGTAGCTGAGGGGCTCCTGAGACCCATGTGACCAGAGGTGGGGCTCCGGGGCTCAAAGGTTGAAGGGTATGGAATGCCGTGACCAACCCTTTGGGGTTGGGCATGATGTGCCATGCCACCCATTTTGGCTCATGCTCCATTCTGAGCACCCTGAGTGTCTACGGAGTCTGGCCCAAATGGGACCGGAGCACAAGCAGTGTGTGTGGTCCAGCCACTTCCCTAGACTTAATTATGTCATCGGTGATTCTAGAGAAACATGCTAATTGAGCAACTGCATCTGTCTGCCTTTCTACATTACCAATACATTACCATGTATTTTTTGTTGCAAATGTTTTATGCTGTTAAGACTCTTTTCACGGCATGACTTTCAAAATAACAGACAAAAGTAGAGAGATAAATAAGTACCTATAGATAAGGGCAGTCATACTTTTCATTATAAGAGATCTAGGCTCCAATCTGGCAAATGCTTAGATGCTAATGTAGATGCTTACATGTTGTAAACTTAAGCATGTTATTTGTAGGATCATAGCCTACTCTTGAATCAGAATTCATACATATTCAGTACTCCATAAACAATAGGTATGAAAACATTGCCTATTTAACTACAATCCCTCTTCCTGTTTTGCATGGATAGTATGACACACATTTAAATTACATTATTCCTTTTATTTATGTTACACAAGGCCCAAAGTTCATTCAGAGCATAGGATAGATCTGCTCTGGTATGAATGACTGGTGTGCAAAGATGTTTGTATGCTTTATTAAGCAACTCTGATTCACTCCCAAGAGCATATTGCCTGTAGATCTCTGCCTCGCCTGTTGTAGAAGTTGAAACTTGCAGTGACAGGGCAGGGATCCACAAGAAGAAATAAAGAAAAGGTCAAGCATGTTCACAGATATAGTGGAAATCATTAAATTTTATTGCAAGAAGAGAGTCATTTTGTTAAGTTGACAATATAATTTGTAGAGGGAAAAAAATGAAGTCATGTAACTTAATGGAGTCTTGCTTTATCAAGACACTTAAAGACTCTAAAATTAATGTCTACAAAACCCCTAATACCGGTAAATTTGTAGCAAAAACAGTGCTTGATACAGAACATGTAGGCTGTTACACGAGCCCCATGGGAAGACAACGTGATGATGACATAGTATTACAATTCAAGTTTCCTACTCCACAATACTAGATCAAAAGCATCAGTATCTCAAACTCTTCTTTAGTGACCAAAGTTATCTTTATTTTTGGAAGTGGATTACTGATGACATTGCTATGGGCTCAGGCATGCAGACTCAGCTGTTCATACATTCCTGGCCAGAGCTAAAAAAACTGATCTGATGCTCTTATATGGTCTCTTAGATGCTCCTGTTCATAACCTTATGTTGTTATGGTATTGTGCCCATGCAGAAGTCAACTGCAGTAGAGGTACCAAGCAAAAGTGAACTTCATAGAACATCATGCAATACTAGGACATCTCCGAAAGCTCTTCTTCACTATTAAAATCTTCCAGTTGAGATTTTCTTCTCTATAGCTCGTGCATTAAAAGATTGTTTCATTTTTTCTTTGCTACACCATGCATAAAGTTGATACACACAGCAGCATCTTCATATTTCAACAGGCTCCATAGAAATGTAGAAAAAAGTTTATCAAAGTGTGGCTTATACAAAACCCATGCTGTGATGCCATACTTTTCTCCCTTAAGAACACTGCAAAACCCAAAAATGTGTATTCTAAGAAATGGGGAGAAGTACTAAGCTTCATTGGATCCTATGCTCTTCCAGTGCACCACAGAACAAATGTTTGTTCTACTTAAGGTAGAAGTTTCCAAATCAAGGAGTGCTGAACAAAAGAAATCCAAAAGGACTGTGCCTGACACTTTAAATTGAAACATCCCAAGAACTAAGGTGCAAGAGATTTGAGTGCTGACAGCATACAGGGACCATCAAAAGTCATTGCTCTATGATACATCCATTAGTAAGTGGCTGAGATAAAGCAGGTAGCTACTGGCATGCATAAACAAAGCCAAATGGGCTGTGTTTCATGACATGTGACATCATATATGGACTTACACAAAAACTTATGGGACAAGTTGAACATAGAGCATAAGTGGTTTATTTTGTATCTGTTGTTACAGCTTCAATATTATATAGCTATTTTTCAATAGCTTATGTTGTTTCTTAAAAAGCTAAGTTATTGGTCCCCCTCCCATCCCCAACCTGGATAGGCCAAGTTCTTAAGTACAGCATTATGTTTTAGACTTCATCCTCCCAATAGCTACCACAGCACTCTAGCATTGTTGCTAAGCACATCATCTTAGAACATCTGTAAGATTTCAGCAATAACACATTTTTTTGAAAGGCCATTTGCTGAATATGCAATCCCAGTACCTCCTTTTTTTGCAGAACACTACCATGGAGGGCAGGGGGAACAAACCTACGAGAGCAAAGGCAAAAGGATTTAAAAGGAAAGAGTTACCACAAGGACTGGTTTTAATTAAAACATTGAATGAGAGAATGAAAGACTGCCCCAGGGTAAAATAAAAAAACTTTAGGAATTGCTATGCTAAAAACGTGAGTTAGATTAGAAATGAACTTTACATATATATATATAAAGTAGCTGTGAATAAAAACAGCATTTCATAGTGCAATTTTAATCTTTAAAAGATCCCTTCTACTTTTACTGAAAACCCATCAGAATAAGAATCTAGAAAAAAAATGGAAATCCCATGTTCTTTAACTTTTGTTTAACATCATATCCAAGTCCCAGTTCTTTCAGGTAAGCACAAGGAATCCCATTCCCAAACTCTGAAAGCTCCTGCTTAAAACTAATTGCACTGCTTGCCCCAAAGAATATTGGAATGCTCCAGCTGCAAAGGAAGCCAACAGGACTGCATAGCAGCAATATTTGTAATTTTTTTAAACATAGCCTTAGGTAATGACAGCATAGAAATTTCAGTCTGGAACAAAGTTCTTTTTGAGGGTACTAGTTGCAATGGAGCATAGATATTAATATATGCCTAGCTTGTACGTAGGCTACAAAAGCACGTTAGTCTTGCCTTCTATATTCCTGTTCACCAAATTAGTATTCTGCATACAAAAAAAATATTCCCAAGATCCTCAATAATTATGAGGAAAATAACAGATTACACCATTACAGTCATCTTCTCCAGCCATTCCATCTGAATACCATTTATGCCAGCCCGATTTCCTTTCAGGGACTAAAACCATTACTTTCTTGTACTTAGGCAACATAATTTCAAAACCACACCTTCAGAGCACAAAGAAACAAAACAAGCTTTGTTTTACAAAATGCTATGAAGTGGTAAACTCACTGGATCTTACCAGAAATTAAAAATTAGGTAACAGTTCTTCATTTGTAAAAGCCTATTTAGTAATAATAAAATTGTCACCCTTCACAAAAGTTTGAGGTATTTTATTTATATAGTAATCTTTATTTCAAAATGGCATTTTTATTACAAAAATGTAAAAATCCAGCTAAACCAGAAACACTGAGATTTTTTTTCCCCCTGGGCCTTCAAATTCAAACTTTGTCCCCAATCCTTTTCATTATAGGGGACAAAGGCCCCTCATTTCCAGTCTGATTACACAGGTGCAAATTTGCTGGAATGGCCTGAAATAGATAAATATACGGAGATAGGCAAAAGCTGTAGCGCTAAATGCATGCAACAGGTTCTACCAGGAAAAAACCCTCAAAAATAAACACAAGTGGAAACTAGAGATATTTGCATGTGCCTGGAATTTTGTTCAATCATCTTTGTCTTTTGCTCCATGTTTAAGGATGCGTGTGAATTCAATGTAATTGAAATTGCCCTTTTTATCAATTGGTGCCTCTCTGTACAGCTCATCAACTTCTTCATCTGTAAACCTGTCTCCCATTGTTGTCAGCAACTCTCTCAGATAATCTTCTTGAATAAACCCTAGAATACAATATACAAGGATTCAGGATGAAGCAGAAAAAGTTCTATAGTGCATCTTCTAACAGAAAATTCTAAATGTGAACTTAATGCACCAACACAAAAAGGCAAGCAAAGCATATGTCCCATAAGATGACATCTACAGGCCTATTTACACATTTACTCCATGGAGAGAAAAAAAAGATACAAAGCTATCAATATAAGCTTTCAGAAGGCTAGAGCTAATGCTTTAGCTGCATTTAATAAAAGGCCAGATTATTTTAATTACTAAAAACTATATTGTAGTTACACAAGCAAAGTTAGTAGTCAAGTTTCAGGCTTCAGAGTCAAGCAACTACTCCCGTCATAGTTCAGGTAACAGTCATTTTGGGATGTGTGAATGGTCTAATCCAGGAGTGTCAAACTCAACTGGCCGCCTGGGCCAGTGGCGCAGGGGTTAACAAAGTCAACACACATCCCTAACTCCGCACGCGGGAATTTGGCAGCAAGTCCTGCCCCCAAATTCCTGGCCCTTCTAGGCACCCTCTGGGCCAGGTGAAATGGTTCCATGTACCAGATTCAGCTCATGGACAGTATCTTTGACACCCCGGTCTAATCTACTTTATGTGGTGCATCCTGTCAAAAGGCCAGACCTTAAGAACTAGCCCACTCACCAAATGGATAAACTAAACAAGAATTCTGTTTAACCCGATACAAGAATTTGCTTGTATTAAGCACTTCCCAATTAAAACTATGAATGCCCAATCCAGCTCAGACTGAATGGAGCTTAACTGGCAAGGCCAACATATACATAAAATACAAGTATCAGTATATCTGCATTAAGACTTTTAAAGCAATTCAATGAAAGCCTAAGCCAGGAGTTCCCAGAGTCATAAAACATGAACTATATCTAAGACTGTTTACACAAAAGCTGTTTTTTCACCTAAGAAGATCTCTCTCTCTCTCTATAATCTTCTTAGGTGAAAAAACAGTTTTTGCAGCTTTTAAAAACAGACCACATGGCAAGTGTTTCATGGGCATGGTCTTACAGATCAGTTTGAAATGAGTACCCTATGCTTTACGTCAAGGGTGGCCAGTCTGTGGCAAGGGCTGCCTCTGTATGGGGCACACACCAGTTCAGGGAGCAGATAGGCAGCACAGCAACAATTAGGGCAGTAAGCAGAGGAGATCAAACAGGATGCAGAGAGTAGGGAGCAGAAGTAGAGCAACAGATTGGGCAAGGGAAGTGGGGGGCGAAGGGGGAGTGGCACTCTGGGACAGTGCAGGGTTAACTTGTAGCAAACCTGCCAGAAAGATGACTTCCCACTGCTTTAGATCACAATTTGTGACAGTAGTGCCCAACCTCCCAGCCCCACAACCTAGCCCCATGACCTGGCTGTGCACTAGCCTGATCCAGCTGCACACTTGGATTTAGTCATGGAGTGACCGTGCACACTGGGGCTGGGCCATAGATATTATCCAGCCTGCAGGGCTCCCCATGGATCTGGAAACTTGGCAGCTGGGGAGCGGCAACTAAAGATGCCACTACTCCCCCACCCCCAATCTTTCCAAACCCACACGGAGCCCCATTGGTCAGACAACGTGGTTCCATAGGCCGGCGGATGAATGCCATTGATTTATACTATTGTTTATAAAGATCTTATCCAACGAGCCAGCTTAGATTTTAAACAATGGCATAAATTGTTTAAAATGACTTAATGATTTCAGCTGCATCAAAAATGATATATTAGCTATACATCTATTCTTAGTTGCAGAAGTCATTCCACCTGCTCACCTGTCGCTTCTTCATCAAAACAAGCAAAAGCATTTCTGATGACATCTTCTGGATCTGTGCCATTTAACTTTTCTCCAAACATCGTAAGGAACATAGTGAAATTTATGGGGCCTGGAGCCTCGTTCATCATGGCATCTAGGTATTCATCAGTTGGATTCTTCCCTACAAAGAAAACATTCATATTTTTTTTTATACGTACACTCTGACACTGTCAATTTATATGGTCAACTGTCAAAAGGCTTTTAACATTTCAAAGGTCATGCATTTGGCATTAATAATGTTTGCAATACAAGCAAGTATTTCATAATGATTTATAAAATTATAATTTTATTATAATACAAGCAACATTTTATAATGGTCAATTCAGAGTGATATATTGAGCAGCTAAACAGAGAAAAACAGGACATTACCAAGAGAAGCAAGCATGTCATGCAAATCTTCCTTGTCAATGAAGCCATCTCTGTTCTGATCAATCATGTTAAATGCCTCTTTGAATTCCTGAATCTGTGACTGATCAAACATTGCAAATACATTGGAGGTTGCGCGCTGAGGGCGCTTTTTGGTGGTCTTCGTCTTTGCCCTTTTGCTAGACATCTTGGCTGTTGTTTCTACGGAAGAAAAAAACCCCAGTGACTAAAGTATATGGAACTGAAGTTAGCATATTTAAGAGAAACCAAGTGATCAATGTTTGTTTGTTTTTAAAAGAGACACCCACAATACCTGAGTCTGTATTTCAGAACTTCACCCATGTCTAGCAGGGGTGAAACAAAGGACTGTATTTGACTCTGCTCACCCTGCTTGGATATATGCAGGACAGCATCCCAAGAAGGATACGTGGGTACTACAGTTTCTTCTCCACAGTCATAACAAGTATTGATTTATTCTCTCCTGCTAATGAAGTAATCCCTTAACTAAAGGAATAATGGGGGGGGCGGCATTAAAAAACTGGTTTCAAATACCATAAGCCCAAACCCCTGGTATTTCTGTATTTTTAGAGTAAGTTTCCTATATAGCAAAGGTAAAATACAAAAAACAGTGAAACTGGCATAAAACTGTTGTTAAATGAGCAGGTCGGGGTGTCATTTTATCTGTTACATCACCTGGAAGTAAAACAATTTGAAGAGATGTAAGGATCTGAAGTTCCTCATTTACCACATTGAGAGTTAGTGATCCACAAGAGCGCTAATTTAGTGTGTCGCAACTCTGGAATATAACTAAACAATTCTAGCACACATGCCACAAATTTGTTTGGTACTTAAATTAGGAGCTTGAGACCACGTGCCTTCATTTTAAAGTAACTGAAAATAGAAGATCATTATTCACAGCCTTGTATCTACTAGCAACACAGATTCTGTTAAACATCAGCATTTGATCATATATTGGGATGTTAACTTTTTAAAAGTATCTAATCTGAAACTACATTTCTAAAAAAAACTACTTAATGAGTCACAAAAAGCAGTCTTAGTGATTCCTTAAGCAGTCTGATTCACAAGGCTCCCTTGAGAAGTTATGTCTATCCATATAAATAACAATTAAAAAGACGACTGTAATCTTTGTCCATTTTAGAAGGGAACCAACATTAATTTGCTTTAATTAATACAGCTAAGTAATTACCTTAGGCAAAAGGATCAGAATGAATGCACATACATAATCAGCCAGTTAGCTCAAAGAAATCACCAATCTTTCCCAACATAACAAAACACATTTTACCTTCCATGTTTCACAGTGTGCTTTACCAAGCCTCTAAATGGTAAAAGGGGGAGACTGCCTGGTTATATTCTTTCCTGTACATCTACAAATAGCATTACTGATTTCATCCACTGATTAATTCAACACTTTTAAAACCTACGTTCCATATACAACATTCTTCTGACACACAAAAACAACCCATTATACCATGAACTAAAAATAACAAATGAAATGCAACGTCACTCAGCAACAATGAAGTCTCTTCATTCCACTTCCACAACTAATCTCCCTACAAGCGCTCAGACTAAAACACTTTCCAATTAAAGTGTCAGGAAATCAGTTTTGTTGTTGAAGTCAGTCAGCTCACAATGAGGTATTAGGTTGCTTTCGAGAGAAGAGAAAGACCTGAACTCAGTATACTTATGTTACCAAGCCAATACAAGAAATTCTTACAACTGGAAAGTTCGTTCTGAAATTCTAAGACAGGTTATCATTAGGGATCCTAGTCTTCTGTTTAAAACCCCAAAAATGTTCTGATTAAAAAACTCCAAAATCTGCATTTCTCCATGAATAAAATGAAACACCACTATATGGATATCAGCTGAACACAATGTTTTATTGATATAGTTACAATTTTAAAGCAATTTGGAAGCCTACCAGTGCATCAATAATTTTCATTAAATAAATTCTAAGTACTTATATTTTGGCCTTTTATTTTATTTTATTCATTTTTTTAATCACTGAAAATAACAGCTTCCTTTGCCCCCTTCGTTCACAAGGACATGGGTCCAAATGCGGCTGCTCCCCCCTTGCCCTTCCCTCCTGCTGCGTTGTGGTGCTGAGCAGCCCCGATCAGCGGATGCCCCTCACATAACATAACATAACATAACATAACATAACATCATTGAAATCAAAGTCTGATAGATTTACGCATTCAACTTGTTAAAATAATAATATAACTATATGAAAACAGCTCAAATAAGGCAAGTTTGGGTTTCTGTGGAGGAGCTGGAACATACTACACTGCACAGAACAGAAATATAAACCTGTTGTCAGAACAAGAATGATTTTAATGTGAAAAACCATACTTCTGATTACAGTAAGAGTAATAGCAATCAACAATCCTCAACAACCCACACTGATTTGTCCACTAGCTCCCATATCCTCATTTAATGTGAAGAGGCAAGCAATGCTATTTAAGGATAAAATAACATCTACCTTGTTGTTTCAGTCATCAGAAAATTTTAAGTACCAACCTAAATGCTGACTCAAGTTTCCAAACATGTCATTTGTGATTATCTGTTTGTTCAAAACAAAGCCCTAACAAATTACTAGCTGAAGTATGTTTTGTAACAGCTTTGCCCAACAAAAGTAAAAGTACTTCAAGACTAATAAAGGAATTCTAGGTATGGGATATCAACTGTTTACGCAGCAGCAACATGAAAAAGGCCCTGACGCAGTGTATTAGGTCCTGGACAATCATATTACAAAATGACAGTACCCACCTTGGAAACAATAAAAAAACAAAAAAACAACTCTGTCTTATAAAAGCCATCCCTGTTCAACTCCCAGATTCTTCTTTTCATTTTGCTATTTCCAGAGTAAAGAATATGTATTAATGTGAAACCATATTCAGAATTTGTATAAAAACTAAACCAGACTGGGTCTTTGTTACTATGCATGGTAACAGAGTGCAGATCTGCATGGTTTAGGCATTCTTTATTTTGGAAACTGGGAAATGTTTACTATAAAGACCTTGCTTATGAGAAATTGCAGGCTTTCAGACAACAGCATGTTTATTAAGGTAGGCTTCTTCATAAGTTTTGAAAACTGATGTGGGGAAATATGGATAAGTGAAGTCATTGGGCTACAACAACAACAGCATAACTTCCTTACCAGGATTTAATTCTGTTATTGAACAAGCAAAAAGCTACAGCAATGGACATCATAACTAACTACAGAAAGATACTTTCATTGCCATAATTGGGTTAAAATAAAATAATAGAATGATTATGTACTTAGCTTAAGCTGTATCTGTTTCTTTCCCAGAGTTGAGGGAAGGGCATTTTGTGCCTGAAAGCTTAGCTAGCCTCTCAACAATAAAACTAGTCCAGTAAAATATTAGCTCCCCTCACAAATCTTGCATCTTACAAGGGACACAGCTAACAATCTCTGTAAGACACAGTTAGCCTTCTTATATATCTACTTCTATGAGGAAATAGAAGTCAATCATAATGACTAAGTAACTTATATAGTGGTAATAGGATGGCTGAAGTTTTTCATGTTGAAAACATTGATGAGAGTCAGGATGCACTAACCAAAAGTTATTGCCATTTGATGAACTGTGATATGCAGTGGAAAGCAGTTTAGTTTTTGGGCCTGGGCACTTACATCACTGGAAAGCCTATCAAAATAAAAACAATGTGGACCTCCACATATGGCCAAGGAAAAAATGTTGTATTTTAACATATGCATCAACATACTATTGGGAAGCCTACTAAAATTGAGTGACATTTTTTCTTTTCATTGATTACTCTTAATCATCAAACCTTTGGGATTACCTTTCAGGATAGCTCATTCAGGCCCTTGATCATCCAGACTTACTCATTCAAACTGGTTTCAGTGGGATATTGGGAGGATCATACATCTTTTTTTTTTACTTTTCTAGCAAGAACCAATAATTAAGGATGGATTCAATCTAAAAGATATCCAGTATCTCCTGTTTTCAACAGGCACCTTAACATACATTCCCAACCCCATGTATAAGTTGCACCATAGTAGAACCTAAGTTTTTATCCTTAGTTGCTGCTTTTTGAGTTTTTGCTCTTATGCTGAATATCTCAGTTTGCTTTATTTTACAAGTGTAAAGAGGATGTTTGGATGCTGAACAGAGTAACTCAAATATGGTTGCAGGCTTATCAACTCTGTTTGAGAATTCCTCCATAGAAATGAAGCATCAATGAGGACAGGCTCTGACTCATGGATTGTACTAAAAATAAGTTACCTGGGCATATATAGGTCTAACCTACTAAAGATAAGACATCTTTTGACTAGTTTATTCCATTATGATTCCTCCGTATTTTTGGTGTTAGGTATTTGCATAAATATTCCCACCTGCTTTCCAGTTATTTAGCTCTTCTGCCTGACAGCATGGCTATCCACATGCTAGAGAATGAATGCCAAAATCTGAATTATATTTGGCTGCAGCTGCCCTTTAGCATGACTAATGATCCAGAACAGCAGTGCTCAACCTTTTCTGGTGGCAGCCCAGATGGGCAGCACCCAGGCCATCAGCAGGCCAGATCTGGCTGATGGTCCCAATCCAGTGCAGGACAGTCATGCTGAGGGGGGCAGGGGGCATCCTGGCTCCAACATGGCCCCCCAGAATTGCTCCGTAGAAATGAAGCATCAATGAGGACAGGCTCCGAGTCGTGGATTGTACTAAAAATAAGTTACCTGGGCAAGTGGGGGCAAGGCCCAGCCCCAACCCAGTCCCACAGGAACGGGAAGGGGAGGGAGCAGGGCCCAGCCCCAACCCAGTCCCACAGTGAGGGGAAGGGAGAGGAGGCAAAGCCCAGCCCCAACCCAGCCCCCACAGGAAGGGGAAGGGGAGGGAAGGAGTAGAGGGCATGACCTGGCCCTAACCTGTTGTGCAGGGCTTGGGAATCTGGCAATGAGAGAAGCTGGCCATAGCTATTGCTGCTGCTTCCCTGCCACCAAATTTCCCAATCTGCAGAGAGCCCTGTGGGCTGGATACCTATGGCTCCATTGGCCACATTTGGCCCACAGGCCAGAGACTGAATACCCCTGATCCAGGATGCCCTACTAGACTGAAACCTGTGCAACAACAAAAGGGATGCATTTGTTCTTCATTTCAAATTTTTTCACTATAAATTACCCTGCCTCCTACTCCGAATATCACTAGGTTTTTCCCTTCAATATAAAAATGTGACATATTTCAGCCTGACAAGTAAGGAATCACCCACCCAGGCACTAAGTTCCACTGCAGCACTGAGCCTCAAAGGAAAAAAACATTCAATGTGACTGTCAAAACACCTGACTTGCCCCAGGCAGATGCTATAAGACCTGTACATTTGGAAGGTGGATGTGGGGCATTTCAAGCCTCCCTCCTCCTCTCCCTCTCTGTTATCAGTCTCTGAATTTATTCATTTCCTTATGCTGAAGAGTTAACGCCCAACATGTATCACAAGAGCTCAAAGGCAACCTAAGATTTAGACTATTTGTGTAGAAAAACTCAGCTCCCTGTGACACGTCGAGTGAACAGAGAGGCCAGTGGGAAGGGAAGACACAGGAAGAGGAGGACGACAACAACACTGGGCCCAAGTGGGCACCGGAAAAGGCTATTTCCTGCCAATCTCTTAGTCCCAGCACCTCCTGGTCAACCTCCTCCCCTACATTTGTGACACGTCCAACCAGAGGAAGGCTTTGGCTGGGAGGACCTGTGGAGACTGCAGGACAGCTTTCCTGCCCCTTGTCTGTTCACGACTTGGAGCAGAGTTTCACTGGGCAGCGTCCCCTGGCTCCTTGGACACATCTGAGGGACAGCAGGCACTGTCTGGTGCTTGGCGCCCCCCCTCAGTACATTCCTTCCAAACCTCCGGCCTTCACTCCTGTCCCTGCTCTTCATTTAACACGTCCCGCCAATTTGGTTTGCCGCATCCCCAGTGCCAATACCTCTATCAATGAGGGAGGGGGGACCACTGCTCTGTGGACACCGGACCGTGTTCCCCACAAGCGCCGACTAGGCCTGGCCCACCCCTCCCGGTCCCAGCCAAGCACTTGCGCAGGCAGGATCCCCCCGGGGCCCTCTCCCTTCCCATCTCGGGGCCGTCTCCCCGGGCAGCGCCCATGGCTCCCGGGACGCGCCCACTGGGCTCTGCTCCGTATCCCCCTTGTTCCCTCTCCACCCGCCCCGCGCGCATTTCCCTCGTCCCAGGCAACCCCCTCAGCGCCTCCGCCCGACAAAGAGCAGCGCGCGGCCCCCGCCAAGACCCCCCGGCCCTCACCCGACAGCAGTAGCGGAGAAACGAGTCCAACCCCAAGCGCGAGCCCCGGCACTTCCGGAGCGCTTAGGCAGGGCGCTACCACCGCCTGGCAGGGAGGGGAGGGGGGACGGGCTGAACCATCTGCGAGACTGACTCAAGGAGAGCGGGGCGGGGCACGCGGCTTCTTGACACAGCCCCTTCACCCGGCACTCCCGCCCGCAGCGAGTTAGTTCAACCAGTCCCCGGCTTGCCCCCCCCGCGGGGTGTTGGTACAGCCCGGTGCGTTCACCACATTCCAGGGAGAGGGGAGGCGGGGCGGGGCGTGTGCGCAGGCCGCTGTGGTGTCCTTATAAGGGCATAGCGGGAGTTTCCTGTGCGCTACGGGTGGGGTTTGGGGTTGGTGCTTTCTGAGCTGGGCGGAAGCAAGCGCCCTCGGGCAGGGGCCTCCAGCTGCAGCCCGTGGTAGTGTCCTGCAGTTCCCCCAGTCCCGGGCTCTCCCGCCCTCCTTGGAGTCCGTCGGCCCCCGCTGCAGCCAGGGGTGGATCCGGGGCAGGGGGCCCTTTGATGCCTGCTGCCCCCTCGGCTTAAGGCAGGGCCTGGCAGTGGCAGCAGCATTTCTGGTCAGGAGTTGCTTGTCTTCCTGGCTTGTATGAGGGATCCTGACTTTCTCTTATTTAAAAAAAAAAAAAATCCCCAATTTTCAGATTTAAAAAAGTAACCCAAAATCCAGTTTTTCATGATTAAAATGAAACACGACTAATATACAAATATGTATCTATTTTAGTGGTAAGTGGTGTTTCATTTTAATCATGAAAAACTGGATATGGGGCTCCTTTTTTTTTTTTTTTATCTGAAAACTGGGGGATTTTTTTTTTTTTTTAATATGGGAGAAAACTAGGATCCCTGGTTATCATCTACCTGATCGGTTCTGAGCTCTTCCTCCCACTTGTGGTGATGACCCTCTCTGCTTTTTAACAGCCTTCATGTTCCACCAGTGGTGCTGGCTCTGCCAGGAGCTGGTCCTTGGCTGCTCCTGGTTATATATATATTTTTTTAATTTCTATTTCCAAGTCATAAATAACAATGGTTTTGTTTTTACCATGGATTGGTTATTTTTCTGAACAGGGTGTGGTAGGGCAGTGCCAACTCTGGAAGACCTGAGAAAAGCCTGGAGATAATGCTAATTAAATCCTAGACCGACAGACAGACAAATGTAGAGGATCCATCTTGGGAATGCATTTGCCCCAAATTGCTGAATATAACTTATTCCTGCTCCTGATTGTGAAATTCTCACTTTCAATGAATCATATGAAGCTCCTATTTGCAATGAATCAGAGAGAAGTCAGAGCTAGAAGGAACCTCCAGAGGTCTAGTCCAACCCCTGCCTGAGGCGACAGGATCATCCCTATCCAAACCATCCTCTACATTCCCTAATCTAAACTCTAGGAAAGGCTACAGTCAACCCTAATACAGCACAGCCCTAACACCCTAACCTGCCAGAGGTAAAGCAGAGGAACCACAGCAGCTATTGTCCTGCTTCTATGAAATGTTACCAACAGATGTTCAAGAGGGCCCAGGTAGAGGGCTACACCCTTGCTACGGAGGAAGGCAAAAACCCCCACAGTCCGTATCAATGTGATCAATGGGTAAAATTCCTTCCTGGCCATATGATGATCAGTCTGACCCTGAGTGGAGGAGCCAGACCCTCTAGCCAGGAACATCCAGCTTTTGTCCCAGCAGGAGAATTGGCACACCCCAGTCAAAGTCCCCAGCCTTGGCTGTAGCCAGCACCCAGTGCCTCTGAGGAAGGCTTACAAGCATCTTGACCCATGTAGCAGTAGGTGTGGGGGCAAACAACAATGCCCAGAAGCATTGCAAATTCAACTTGGAAGTAGGACCTAGGCATGGCTTCGTCCCTGACCAGTCCCCATCCAACCTCTTCTTGAACACTTTGGTGATGGAGAGACCACAGCTACCCTGGGCAGTCTATTCCCCTGCCTCCCTGCTCTAACAGTGAAAAGGTTTTTCCAGTTATTCAATCTGAACTTATTTTGCTGCAACTTCAAGCCATTGGTCTGTGTTACATTTGTTTTTGCTCCAATCTCAAACTGAATAATGCAGCCCTGATCCCTAGCATATTAGTAAAGCTTCTGGTTTATTTTTAACCGGAGAAAAAAGTTTTGTGTTCTATGTGATGATGGGAGCTAGAAGCTTTACTAAAATGCTAGAGGGCCTGAGGTTGTATTATTCAGTTTAAGATCAAAGCAAAAACGTGGGAGTGTGCTTTAATTTCCTATATTATGTATAAAAACACAACAAGCTAGGTAAAAATATGCAAAGTGTGGTGTTTCATTAGTCCTGCAGTCGTTAGAATTAAATGGGCGTCTCTTTTTCAGATTCATAAAGCAATATCTAGCCTTCCTAAACAGTTTGACAGTGTTCCATTGAACGTTTTTGCCACACTTGAGTTAATGTTCTCAGCTAGATTTAAAAAAAAGGGCTGTGAAATAGGAACTACGTTACCAGGAGCAGCTAACAGATAGCCGAACTGCAGAAGAGAGCTGAACCTGATCAGTGGAACATGGAGACGAATAAAAAGGAGAGAAGATCATTAACAAATGAAGACTTTGGAAGGGATCAGGGGGATTATAATGAGCTCTGAAGCCAACTGACTTCTTCAGTCCTGCCTGCATAAAAATGCTGCTGCCACTGCCAGGAAGTTGGTTTCAAACTTTGGGTGGAGCAGGAATCAAAGGGGAGTGTGACTCCATCACTGCACCTCTCCTGGATCCACCCCTGGTCCCAACTGTCCCTTCCCACAATCAGGGAACCCCTTTTGCCCAGGACCTCAACTGTCGCAGATCCCTGAGCGCAGGATCCTAACTGCCGTTCCCAGCTGTCACTGAATGCCAGCTGCCACAGTCCCCCCGCTGCTCAGGAAGTATGTGCGTAAGCACAATTGAACATTTTCGTGGCCAAAGCACTGGTGTCGGAAGTGTTTAGAGCAGAATCAACATCCCGTGATTTATCAATCAGCCTAATCGCTAGGGCTTGTGTGTCAGGCCATAGACAATCATCAACTTGTGGATTTTGTTAGACTGTCATACCAGGACAACTCCCCATGGGAATGTTCTAAATAAGCTATAAAAAGTGTCTTGTCTTATGTCCTTTTGAAACACCCCCATTCAGGAATGAGTGTCCACACAGGCTGTAAACAGATGTCATATCTGTCCCCAGAGATCCCCTTTTATCCTGGGGATTGAACAGACATCCACATCCACAGTCCCGCTCCACGTCCCTCTGAAGAATGCTGGATACAACCTGGCAACACTTCTGGGCCGTTCTGTATTAGTACAGTTTGTTTCAGGGGCAAGCCAGCCAGGCTGTGCACTCTTGCCACCTACCCACTGAAAAAGGAGCAGCAGTTCAGCTTGGAAGGGAAATGTGTTCCTGTTTTCATGCAGGTCAAACCCTGGGACAGCCAGTCCTGCGTCAAACGAGACATCTGTTCATACAGGGTGTAAACTGGCATAGAAATCCTACAGCCTAAGAGTCCATAGCTGCTCTTTCTTGTCCCTTATCCCCCTTAAATGTTCCTTGCATGCTGAAAGATTGATTCACTATGAATCACAGCTCCATCATGGTGCACAGGATTTCAATGAGATGAGATCAGCAGTAGTACTATACAACAATTACACAGAAACAATTAAAATACAGTTTCCCCTGTTACAATTAATGCTATTAGCATTATTATTTTTTGTATCAGTTGTGAAGCCTGGTAGCTGCTCTCATGAGTGTTTTTGGGGAACACTGGAGGGTCATTAGGAGGTTTTGCAGACCTGCCATTTCTCACTCACTTGGAAAGACATTTCATTTTCAAACAAGGTTCTTTGGGTGAATCTGATATCTTTTATTAGACCAACTTAAATAGTTGGAAAACAATTATTAAGCAAGCTTTCGGGTTCAAAAACCCTTCGTCAGGCTAAGGAAGCTGCAGCAGTTGGTGTGTGCTCTTCCTGGATGGAATGAAAAGTAAAGAAGCCAGAGGCTGGGCTGGTATGCATACAACTCTCCACTATTCATTCCCCTCCCCCCACCCCGGTCTCTCACCCATTGACTCCTTAATCTACATTTTCACTGACTACCTGTCTTGTATGCATACCAGCCCAGCCTCTGGTTTCTTTATTTTTCATTCCATCCAGGAAGAGCAGACACCAACTGCTGAAGCTTCCTTAGTCTGATCAAGGGTTTTTGAACCTGAAAGCTTGCTTAATAATTGTTTTCCAACTAATAAAAGATATCAGATTCACGCAAAGAACCTTGTCTGCCTATGTCCTTAGACCAACACAGCTACAACCTACACCCCTGATTTCACTTTCAATTCATTCTAAGGTGTTTTTCATGGGAACTAAGTGATAAAGAAGAATTTTGCAAAGCATTTCAATTAGGTATTTCTTCCTGATTCTTCCTCTATTAATTCATTATAGCTTGTGACATCTTGTTGTAGGCTTGGAAATCCTTTACTTCCCCATGTCGCCTAAAATATTGTGTCTGTTTCTTTCTTTACCTTTTCTTAATTTTTTTAACCCACTGGAGTCAATGGCAAACTACTATGAAATTTAATGGAGATTGGTGTGGCACTCCTTTACAGTTTATGATAGATCTGAGCATATATAATGCACACATTGACTGTTGGAAATGAAATATTTAAAAGAAAAAAAATTCTTGCAAGAGAAAATTAAAATAATTTTTATTCCTTGAAAAAAACTGCACAGTTGTCAAATTGAATGAAGTGGTATTATAAATGTTTATCTTTCCTTATAACCCTCGCCACATTTTTTGTAATAATTTGTAAATGGTAAGATGTATGAGTAAGCTTGCAGGGCTATGGCCCTTGTCTAAAGTGCATTAGATATAAGTGACTGCCAGATTTAATATTTAACATTGTTAGTCATACAAGGCAGAGTAACAAAAGGGAACTTTAGCCTTTAGTCTATGTTATTCTAGCGAACTGTGCTCATTGCCCTTTAACTATAGAAATGATTCACATCAATTGCATTAAAATTACTAAATATTATATAATTTTTTAGGGAAAAAAGAGAAATTTCTTTAAATAATGTCCTTCAAAAGAACATGAAAGGAAAAAAGGAAGAAACAGATTTCTAGAAAAGAGGTAAAAAGATTATTTCCAAAGTTTCTTTTGTTACTTTCTCCTCATTGAGGAAGTTCACATATTGAGTAGGAGAAAGTCTACACACCCACTTAATCTGAGAAAATTTAGGAAATGTAGAAGGCAGCTGTGTGGATATACAAGCCTAACATTCTTTTTTCAAAACAGCACTTAGTTCTTGTATAGCATTTTCATTAGAGAAGCTTACAAAAAATTTAAATGTCTTATACATTAGATCATTATTATTATTTGCAGTCAACAAATAGGAAAAACAAGGCACAGAAAGGAAGAGGATAACTTACAAAGAAATTTAGATGCCTAAAGATGCAAATAGGAACCTACTAGAATTTCCAGAAGCAACTAATTAGCTTATGGCTAGGTATAGATGTTACACTTATTGTGTGATAAGCACGCAAAAAGTGCCCTACAGTCGTAACTGAACAGATGCTCATGGCACATACAGTGCTTTAAAAAAGGTGGATACTGCTCTAGGTTAACCATGGGTGGGTGCGGTATCGGACTAAAGCACTTCCGATTAGGATGCTTTATTGAACATCTGTACCACATCCCATCACAAATCAAGGTAGATTGCATTCCCCTAGCATCCCAGGGCCCCCTCGCAGGGTGGCATGCTTACCTCAGGCACTGCTTGTCTGCTCTGGGCGAGCACCAGCCCAGCCTTGCCCCTGGGCCATCACAGAGAGGAGATAGAAAAGGTTCTGTCTACTCCCTGAGTGGCTGGGTGGGGGTAGATGGGGGAATGGAGGCCCCCAGCCATGTGCCTCCCACCCAGATGCTGGCTCAGGTCTGTTGAGGGTTGTGCCAGGCTTGCATGGCAGGGGGGCTACATTCCCCTGCCCATCTTCCCCCAGTTCCTGATGCAGTGAAAAGCTGCATGCGGTTCCATGCTGCAGCCATCTGGAAGCTGGAGCAGAAAGTGGAGGGGACTAAAGCCCCCTCCACATGACCTGCTCCCTCCAAGACCCAAACTAGCAAACTGGGAAGAGGCCTGCCCGTTAGATGGACTCCATTCCCTACCCATAGTTCCCAGTGCAGTGAAAAACCAGGCTGTTCCGATCTGCAGCTGTCAGGAGGCTGGGGCAGGGAGGAACAGAGCTCCCATACTATGCTTACATGGCTTGGGGTCCCCCCCAGAGCCTGAGCTAGCAAGCTGGAGCAGGGCCCACACAGCAGAGGGGCCTCTGTTCCCCCTCTCACCCTCCAGCCGCTGGGGCTGACAGCAACCAGCTGGCAGGGCGGGGGGAGGTGCAGGGAGGCTGTTTTGGCCAATCAGGGGTTGTCTGCTGTTCATCTGCTTGGCTGGGTTCAGCATTCTCCAGCAGCCTCCTGGGAGGTGTGTGGAAGCGCCCCCTTCCTGTGGCCTCAGCCAGTGCAGGCAGGCTCTGGATGCGCCCCACCCCACGAACAGCAAACGTCTGTTCTGTTCACTCGCTACCTAATCTAGAGAGCTCCAAGTACAGGGTGATACTTAGAGTGCTTCTGCCTCAGGCTTTTTGAATGTCTGTACTTAGCCTATATGCCTAACCTCTATTAATTAGGATTTACATGCTTAATCTGTTTAAACACTTTTGAAAAGCTTACTAAATACCAATCTGCAGCTTTTAAACATCTAAATAACTTTGAATATGTAGTCCAAAGTGACTTGTCTAAGGTTATTTAGCAGACCAATGGCAGTCAGAGCTCACAAATCGCAGTTCAGTGTTGTTTCCTCTATAGATAACAGCCATTTATTTGTAAACTGATGTCACTAAGTGGAATCCATGTACGTGAGGGCAGATACTAGTTCTGTCATTCTTAAGACTTTCCAGTATTAAAGTGAATATACTGTCATCCCCTCTCCTGCTTGACTCCCCTCCATGTTCCAAAAGCGACCCTTTTTTTGCTTATTTTTGCACCTATTAGCAGATGAAGAGCATGGAGACCTTTGTTAGGTCAGTTATCTACTTGGAAGTTTACGAATGAAAAATTACGTTGAAAATGTCCGATAACTTCAATATAACTTTAGAATATTTATGGGGGAAAAAACAATTCAATACTATTCTATTCTTGCTGTGCAAACATAAACAGACAAAAACAATGGGATGTGACACATGCAGGAAGGAACTATGACACAAGTTTCTGAAACATGAGCAAAGAGAGCTTTTGTGGGTTGGGTATGTTGTTTGGAAATCCATGTGTACAACATAGTTATGTCCTCTGAGAGTGACATGCTGAACAAGAAACAGCTTGAAAACAGTAATTTTAAAAGAACTGTCCTCTCTGTAGTATGCTATGTTACTCTAGATCCTATATTTTCCTTCTTTGTTCCTTCCAAAGATTAGTGCATATGTATAATTGTACAGGCCCCTAGAGAGTTATTTCTTTCTTTCTTTTTTTTTCCTTCAAATTATGATCCATTAACAAGCTAACTAGAAAAAATTCAGCTTGAACAATTCTTTAGCATTCACTTCCTTTTAGTTTTGCTAATGTACATGTTTTAGTTTTGTTTCACTTGACAAGGGCCTAGACTAGAGCAGTGGTTCTCAACCTGTTTTGTACTAGGACTCATTTGTAAACATCAGTGGCCGGTCCCAACCCAGTGCCCCTCACTTCCAACCCACTGCCCTGCCTCCAGGCCCCAGTTCCATAGTGTGTGGGAGAGGGGGTGGGGGGGACACAAGCATCCCCAAGCAGCCCCTTCCAGGCTGGAACTCTGCCAGCCTGCAAGAAAAAAGCTAGTTTCCCACATTTTTCTTTTTAAAGAGGAATCCATTTTTTAAAGTTTGTTGATCCATTTTTAAAGTTTGTTTGTTTGTGACCCTTTCATATATTCTTGTGACCCGTGGGTTGAGAAACACCAGCCTAGAGGACCTAGCACTACATATATCAGGTGCCAGAAATAATGGTATATGCCACTAAGATCACTTTGTCACCCTTGATGTATAGTAGCATCTGTGCGTCTAGTTTCTCTGTTCTACAACAGAGAAATGTCTGTCTTCCTCCTACTGTGGAGGAAGTAATGCCAGATGCAGCACTAGAGAAGAGAGAGGACATGGACACCCAAGAGGGCAGAAGCTGCAAGCTTGTAACTTCTGGCAGCAAGCAGAGATCTTCACTTCCACCTGCAGTCATTCATCTGAAGAACAGCTATGCAGCCCTAGCAGCAGAGAGGGAGGAACATGTTCCAGTGGTAGAGGAAGACAGGCCAGGCCTCGCCAAGGTAGGAAGGATCGAGATGACTGCCACCAAGAAGAAGCGATGAGTGGTGGTCATCTGCAGGGAAGGGAGGGAGCCATCTGCTGACCTGACTTCTTGTCTCGGAAGGTCTGCTGCTTGCCCAGAGCCCAGATGCGAGAAGTCACTGAGGGACTGCTGAGACTCATCTGGCCCTCTTACTACTACCCCATGCTGCTCATCCATGTGGGCACCAATGATACTGCCAGTGTAGACTCTGAGCATATCAAGAGTGACTACAGGGATCTGGGTGCAAGGGTGAGGGGGTCTGGGGCTCAGGTTGTGTTCTCGTCGATCCTTCCAGTCAAGGGAAAGGGCCTGGGCAGGAACAGGTGCATCCTGCAGATCAGCACCTGGCTGCGCAGATGGTATCACCAGCAGAGCTTTGGCTTCTTCGACCATGGGATCTTGTTCCCAGAAGAAAATTTTCTGAGAAGACATGGGATCCACCTAATGACGGGAGGAAAGAGCATCTTCGCATACAGGCTCGCTAACCTAGTGAAGACGGCGTTAAACTAGGTTCACCGGGGGATGGAGACCAAAGCACTGAGGTAAGTGGGGAAGCAGGAGACCTGGAGGAGGACCAAGAAGGAGTGGGCAACAGGGGAGGTGCTCTCATACTTTCTGAGAAATCAGGGCAATCAACTAGTTACCTCAGGTGCCTGTACATGAATGCATGGAGCCTGGAAAACAAGCAGGAAGAATGAAAGTCCTTGAATAGTCACAGAACCATGATGTAATTGGAACAACAGAGACGTGGTGGGAGCTCACGTGACTGGAGAACTGTCATGGATGGGTACAAACTGTTCAGGAAGGACGGGCAGGGGAGAAGAGGAGGAGTTGCACTTTATGTAAAAGAGCTGTATGATTGCTCAGAGCTCCAGTATGAAGCTGGAGATAAGGCCTGCTGAGAGTCTCTGGGTTAGGTTCAGAAGGGAGAGCAACAAGGGTGATGTCATGGTGGGGGTCTGCTATAGACCACCAGACCAGGAGGAAGTGGTAAATGAGGCTTTCTTGAAACAGCTAGCTGAAGTTTCCTGATCACAGGCCCCCGGTTCTCATGGGGGACTTCAATCAACCTGACATCTGCTGGGAGGGCAATACAGCAGTGGGCAGGCAATACAGGAAGTTTTTGGAGAGTACTGGGGACAACTTACTGGTGCAACTGCTGGAGGGGCCAACTAGGGGCCATGTTCTTCTTGACCTGCTGCTCACAAAAAAGGAAGAATTGGTGGGGAATGTGGTAGCGAATGGCAACTTGGGCAGCAGTGACCACAAAATGATTGAGTTCAGGATCTTGAGGAAAGGAAGGATGGAGACCAGCAGAGTAAAGACCCTGGACTTCAGAAAAGCAGACTTCAACTCACTTAGGGAGGATGGGCAGGATCCCCTGAGAAGCCAGACTGAGTGGGAGAAGAGTTCAGGAGAGCTGTCTGTACTTCAAAGAAGCCTTAGTGAGAGTACAGGAACAAACCATCCTGATGTGCAGGTGTAACCCAGGCGGTACTCCAAGAGGTACCCCCTCTCCAATTGAAGGGATCAAAGCAGGTATACAAGCACTGTGGGAGGTGTAGGGACTCTCCTCCCCCTATAGAGCAGAGCCAGACCACCAACGGGGACTTAACCATATACCTTTTAATGAGGGAACCATACTGGGAACATAACAGGCATAAATCAGGGGGTATAGTGGGCACTACAATGCCCCAAGGGGGCAGCATTCAACAAAGGTTAGCCACTTACAATCATTGACAAAAGACAGGGTTAACAAAATATAAAACAAACAGCAGAGCAAACAATACTGGTTGGTGAAATATAAAAAGGCACAAAATACAAAATGTCAAATGACAAGGAAATATAGGACCTAGGTACCTGGAGGGGGAGAAAACACAATAGCCCCTTTCCACTGCAAGAGGATTTGCTTCTTGTTAGCTCACTCACCCCAAGTTACCCCAGATGGGACTTGGAGTTGGATCTCCCAAAGGGTAGGCAGAAACACTACCACACAGCCACCACTGGTAGCACTGCTCCAAGCTACTAGGGGTCTTGACCTTCCCAGAGCCCCGGCCTCACGTCAAGCTTCCTGGCCTCTGATTGCAGGAGCTGGAAGCCGAGCTGGGAACCTCTCAGGTCGCTGCTCAGATCCTTGCTGGAGCAGGGGAGCCTCTCCTGCTGGCTGCAGCCTCTTGTAGGTGATCCTGGAGTCCAGCAGGAAGCCTCTCCTGCTGGCTGCAAGCCGTGCTGCTGATGGGCCAGGTCACGCTCCTTCAGGCTCTTCTGGGGCAACTGCTCTTGCCCCACTGGCTCAGCTCTTGACAGCTCTTTGAAGCTCCTTTCTCGTGGTCCCTCGCTGGTCTCCCCTGAGTCAGCAGCACTGCCTTTTTTATCCCCCTCCAGGTGACCCAAGGGGCCAACAGGGGACACAGAGGGTGAGTCTCTGGGGCCTGATTGGTGAGGAAAGGGAATCCCAAGTCCTCCAATCATCTTTTGCACTTTCAAAACCCCTGGGCTAGGTCACTGCCAGCTAGCCCGTCACACAAGAAGTATAGCAAGTATGGCAGAGGACCAGCTTGGCTTAACAGGGAACTCTTCAGTAAACTAAATTACAGAAAGGAAGCTTATAAGAAGTGGAAACTTGGACAAATAACTACAGAAGAATATAAGAGCATTGCTGGGGCATATAGGGATGAAGTGAGAAAAGCCAAAGCACAATTGGAGTTGCAGCTAGCAAGGGATGTGTAGAGTAACAAGAAGGGTTTCTACAAGTATGTCAGTAGAGGAGGATCAGGGAAAGTGTGTGTCCCTTATTGAATGGGGAGGTCCTGGATGATTGGAAAAGGGCAAACATAGTGCCCATAATGAAGAAAGGGAAGAAGGAGGATCCACGGAATTACAGACTAATCAACTTCACCTCAGTCCCTGGAAAAAATATGGAGCAAATTCTCAAGGAATCCATTTCTAGGTGTGATGGGCTAGCTGGCAGTGACTTAGCCCAGGGATTTTGCAGGGTAAAAGATGATTGGAGGACTTGGGATTCCCTTTCCTCACCAATCAGGCCCTAGAGACTCACCCTCCATGTCCCCTGATTGGCCCCTTGGGTCACGTGGAGGGGGATAAAAGGGGCAGCGCAGCTGACTCAGGAGAGACCAGTGAGGGACCACAAGAAATGAGCTTCAAAGAGCTGGCAAGAGCTGGGCTAGTGGGGTGGAAGCAGTTGCCCCAGAAGCACCTGAAGGAGTGGGACCTGCAGGCAGCAGTTGGACCCTCAGCAGTGCGGTGTGCGGCCGGCAGGAGAGGCTCCTTGCTGGGCTCCAGGATCCCCTACAAGAAGCTGTGGCCAGCAGGAGAGGTTCCCCAGCTCCAGCAAGGATCTGAGCAGTGACCTGAGAGGTTCCCAGCTCAGCTTCCAGCTTCTCCAAGAGGCTAGGCAGCTCGACGTGAGGCTGGGGCTCCAGGAAGGTCAAGACCCCTAGCAGCTTGGACTTATACCAGTACTGGTGACTGTGTGGTAGAGTTTCTGTCTACCACATGGGTGATCTGAGTTCATGTCCTAGCTGGGGTGAGTGAGCTAACAGAGAGAAATTCTTGTTGCAGTGGAAAGGGGTCATTGTGTTTTCCCCCTCTCTCTACCCCTCCAGGTACCTAGGCCCTATATGCCTTGTTATTTGACATTTTGTATTTTGTGCCTTTCATATTTCACCAACCAGTATTGTTTGTTCTGCTGTTTGTTTTATATTTTGTTAACCCTGTCTTTTGTCAACTTGATGAATATGTCTATGATTGTAAGTGTCTAACCTTTGTTGAATCCTGCCCTCTCGGGGCATTGTAGTGTCCCCTATACCCCCTGGTTTATACTGGTTATGTTCCCAGTACTGTTCTCTCATTAAAAGGTATATGGTTAAGTCCCCATTGGTGGTCTGGCTCTGCTCTATAGGGGGAGGATAGTCCCTACACCTCCCACAGCGCTTGTGCACCTGCTTTGATCCCTTCAATTGGAGAGGGGGTACCTCTTGGAGTACCGCCCGGGTTACATAACCACTTTTTGGAGGAGAAAAAGGTGATTAGGAACAGTCAGCATGGATTCACCAAGGGAAAGTCATGCCTGGCCAACCTGATTGCCTTCTATGATGAGGTGACTGCTGGATCTGTGGATGTGGGGAGACCAGTGGATGTGGTGTACCTTCATTTTTAGAAAGGCTTTTGATATGGTTTCCCACAGCATTCTTGCAGGCAAGCTAAGGAAGTACGGTCTGGATGAATGGACTGTAAGGTGGATAGAAAACTGTCTGGAGCATTGGGCTCAGAGTAGTAATCAATGGCTCGATATCTAGTTGGCAGCCAGTATCATGTGGAGTGCCCCAGGGGTTGGTCCTGGGACTGGTTTTGTTCAATGTCTTCATCAATGACCTGGAAGATGGCATAGAGTACACCCTCAGCAAGTCTGCAGATGACACCAAGCTGGGGGGAGTAGTAGATATGATGGAGGGTAGGGCTAGGATTCAGAGTGACCTAGACAAATTGGAGGAGTGGGCCAAAAGAAATCTCATGAGGTTCAACAAGAACAAGTGCAAAGTCCTGCACTTAAGACGGAACAATCCCTAAGGCTGGGGGCCAACTGGCTGGGCAACAGCTCTGCATAAAAGGACCTGGGGGTTACAGTGGACAATAAGATGAATATAATCCAACAGTGTGACCTTGTTGCCGAGAAGCCTAATGGCATTCTGGGCTGCATGGGAAGGTGTGTTGCCAGTAGGTCATAGGAAGTGATTATTCCCCTCTATTCAGCATATGTGGAGTATTGCGTTCAGTTTTGGACCCCCCACTACAGAAAGGATGTGGAGAAAATGGAGAGAGTCCAGTGGAGGGCAACAAAAATGGTTAGGGGGCTGTGGGACATGTCTTCTGAGGAGAGGTTCAGGGAACTGGGCTTATTAGTCTAGAGAAGAGAAGACTGAGGGGGGATTTAATAGCAGCCTTCAACTACCTGAAGTAGGGTTTGAAAGAAGATGGAGCTAGATTGTTTTCAGTGGTGGCAGATGCCAGAACAAGGAGCAATGGTCCCAAGTTGCAGCAAGGGAAGTTTAGGTTAGATATTAGGAAGACCTCTCTCACTAGGATGGTAGTAAAACACTGGAACAGGTCACCCAGAGAGGTGGTGGAAGCTCTATCCTTCAAGGTTTTTAAAACCGGGCTAATCAAAGTTTTAGTTGCGGATGGTCCTGCTTTGAGTGAGGGGTTGGACTAGATGACCTCCTGAGATCCCATCCAACCCTAACTTTCTATGATTCTATTTCCACCTAAATATCCAGCTAAATTTTGTATGAAACAGACAAGTGTAGTATTAGTAAATTTTTATTCTTCAAAGGAATATTCAGAAGCTTAATTATTCAGTATTAATTGTTGATACATCCTGGATTTTAAGGCATTGGATGACTGCAGTATTACAGTACTATTAGTTGCAGTACTACTAGTAATATACAAAATTTACACAGAAATACAATTAAAATGCAGATGCTCTTGTCACTGTAAGCACTATTGACATTTTTGCATCAGTTATGAAGACAGGTAGCTGCTCTTTTCTATCCTCCTACCCTTCCTTACATGTCCCTTGCATGCTGGAATACTGACTCCCTATAGAGCATAGCTCCATGCCGCACAGGATCTTAGATTCCCTATGTGGGTTCCTGGGATTTGTTGTCTGAGCCCCTGTACAGGGAATGCAGAACAGTTCTGCTGCTGTCAAAGTCTTCTGTAGCTCTATAACAAGTAAAGCAGAATTTTCATTTTGATGCATTTCAGAGCTTTGGTCTTGGTTTAACCACATTAATGCATGATTTTTTCCTTGAAGTGTTCTTCAGGAAGATTGTCAAAAAAAGAAACAGGAAATATGAAAAGCACAAAAGGAAATGAGCTCCAAATAGATAATTCAACCCTACTATTATTAACTGTCATCAAATTTCTCAGTTCTGTAGAACTGATACCAGTCAGAACCAGCAGGAGGAGCTCCTTACTTAATTTGAAAGAAGATGCAAATTGCTGGTGTATCTGTACAGTATTGTAGCTATGAAACTTAAATGAATACAAAGTTAAAAACTTGCAAGGCATATATAGAAAAGGCGGGGGAGAAGGATATCTGCTACTCAATGCTCTTCAGTTGAAAATGGGTTTAAGGGACAGGATCTGAAACATGTTTGATTTTTTTAAAGGAATGAGTGGTTCTCTAATTATATGAATGCTATAAAAACCTGCTGGTTTTTTTTATTTTGTTACACAGTTACCAAACAGAAACTGTTGGGCATTTTTTTAAAGAGCAAGTGCCATCTTACTATTTCAGTACCGATATTTCCCTACTTTCCAATACCATGAAGTAACCAACTGTCCTGAACTTTCAAGGTCAGCCTGGGGGAGTCAATTCCAGGTCAGTTAGTCTTGGTGTTTGTACAAGAATTTATGCAACGTAAATTTTGTCCTGATTTTGGAAAATTGATCCTATATCAGCTGAGCCCACAACTGATCTCTTAGCAGTGGGCAGTATGATGATGTGTTTGCTGATAGGTGGTGATGATTAACCCACATAATGCTGCATGTATATGGCTATACTGCTTCATGTTCAGGATTGCACCTGCCCCAAGCTACCCCCTGGACTGGAAGCAGTATAGCTATCTTCATACTAATTAGCCTGCCTACAACACTGCATTAAGGCAGTTGCGCTAAGTAGAAGTGGAAATGGTTTAGTTCAGAGGTTCCCAACCACTGGGCCATGGCCCAGTACCAGGCTGCGGTGGGTTGGATTCAGGGTCGTGGTATGAGCATCCTGTTTGGAGCCCTGTCTGTCTGTTCAGCTGAGTGGCTTCCAGGGTCGCATCTGAGCTTCCAGGGTTAAAGCCGGGTGGTGAGGGAGCCCCAGGAGTGAGGCAGCTGGCTCCGCGCACCATGTCCCAGTCCTACTGGGCTGCAGTAAAACAAAAAAAGGTTGGGAACCACTGGTTTAGACCATTTTTTGTTCCAGAGTCTTCACACTTCTGGAGTAGAAATAAATAGACCTCAAATCTGTGGAGTATCTAGGACTGTGTCCTAGATTTTTGATTGCAGACCTGAACTGAATATATGTTCAAGGAAGGCTCAAGTTTTCTTCTGTATATGGAAAATTCAGCATATGTGGAGTACTCCACATATTTGGCCTGCTCCCACAATCTGAACTCCAACTTCATCTTCATTTTGTCTTCATTTTCATCTTTCTTCTCATTGACTTCAAGGGTGGTACTTGTTGGCACTGGATTTATGACCCAGATACCTTGTTCTGGGCAGACCCAAACCCTCAGACTGGCCACAACTTCTACATTTGATAATAGGTGAATTTTAGTGATACACAGTAATAGCAGATAAGAGTAATTCAGGCAAGGCAAACAGATTCTATATCTACCAGTTCTACATTTGATAATAGGTGAATTTTAGTGATACACAGTAATAGCAGATAAGAGTAATTCAGGCAAGGCAAACAGATTCTATATCTACCAGTCCTAGGACTGTCACAGAGGAAAGGTATGTCTGATCAGTATGCGAGCTTCACTCTGAGGTTCTCTCTTGAATGTCAGAGGTCCGCAGCCTGGAGGTCAGAGGCTGAGGCCCACCCTCCCCCAGTGGGCTGGGTGAGATGGTCTGGTGGTATACCCTCTGTTCATGGTGGCCTTGGGTTCCCTTCTCAGGCACCCTTTGCTGCTCTGAAATCTCTCCTTTTGTATCCTTTCTCCCCCTCTGATGACACTTCATTCCTGGGCATCGTTGACTGGTTTCCCTGTCATACTGTCCATGTTCTGTCCTGTCAGCATATTCCTTCGTTCCAACAAACCCATCACATGCACGCATCTTCATTTGTTTTTTTACCAGTTTCCTAATTTGGTCCATCAACCAAAAGCAGAAATCTCAAGGGCTCTACAGTTGGGCACTGTGACCAAATACCACCTTATCTCATGTTATGGAACAGTGTGGTACATGTCTTCAATTTCCCAGCCTGTGTGCTTGTTGGCTTCAGAGACAGCAGGCCTTGAAGGGAACTTGGTCACAAACAGGCTTTTTAACCAATTAACCCTTGCTGTTCCCCTGGACCATTGCTCTAATGTAATAGGAGAACTACATGCCGCTGGCCAACATCCTGAGGGGCCATGGCTACGACGTGATGGTCAACGCACTCATCATGGGAATGCTCAGAGCCTGGGACCCCAGCAATGAGAGTGTCCTGCATGCCTGCTGCATTGTCCACCGCTACGCCAAGCTGATGCGCTGCCTCACGGTGTCTGACACCATCTGCTGGTCCCGCAACATCTACGTGGAGCACATCATGGGCCACCACGAGTACTCCGACCCCACCAGACGAACTGCCACCAGACTGGACCCAGAGGGGACCACCTGAACCCCCCTCTGCACCAGATAGACTTCACTTCGAGAGGATTCTTCAGCAACAGAACACCCTGCTCCACCCAAAGAGGACCCCCGCAATGAGACTCTATATGGACTGAGACACTTTCTTCGACCTACTTCCTCCACCATTCCTGACCATTGTATGGGTTTGTGGGCATCTATCTTCTTTCTCCCTCAGTGTTATGAACCCCCTCTCCCCCCACCCCCGGGCTTAGTTGGCTAACACTGTATTTTCTGTAACCTAGTTGCATTTCCCCTCCTCACCCCCATCCCTCTAATGTTAGTTCCTCACTCAGGCAATTTGTATTTTCCCACGGCTTTGTCATCTTTTTGGATTCACAATCCTAATCATCTACTTCCCCTACAAGCCAATTCCCCAAAACAAATCTCTAAATATCATTTTCTAGCCATCAGTGTTCAGGTGAGCAGACTAAGCCAGAATTGATCTCTAAAATATAGTCATATTTGCAAATCTTCTTCTGAATTGGGGTTGAGCCTAAAACAAGCCTGAACCATTCTGCATTTAGCTGTGTTGAATCTAATATCCATCTCTTTATTGAAATTTTTACTTAATTAAATATTTACTTGGAAAGCAAATAGCATAGACTAACATCTGGGCAAATAATGGATGATTTTCATTCAAACCTAAAAGTCAAAGCAAAAGGAAGACTGAAAAAGGTACATATGAACCACTGCAATAGGAAACCCTGCAGTTTCACACAGATCCAGTTAACAACCTCTTTGCAGCCATATCCCCTTTCTGTTAGAAAAGTCTTTAACAAATCAGAATCAGCTTTAAAAATTCTTTTACAACTTTGGAATAAGATATATATTCCTCTCCCTCGTGTACATAAGAGAAACAAGTCACAATAAACCTGTGGAGACTGTAGTAAAGGCAATAGAGTGATACATTATAGCATCTCTCATATGTAACCAGCCTCCTCATTACATTCTACAGTCACTATGTTTTGCAGTGGCATGGTGTTAAATCAGGTATGGCAGGTGAAAGGATATAGGGAAATAACCTTTTAATGTGACACGTCCCTCTCTGATGAACCTTAGCCTTCCATCTATTTTGTAGTCTTAGCTAGCTGACAGGTGTTCCTAGAAGAATGTGTGTTTAAATTGATCACTGATGAAGGATTGATAGGGGACACAAATGCTTTTAATATTAAGGCTTTACAAAGCTGCTCATTTGTAAACCTATCCTGCTGAGTGCTATCTGAATGTGTGAGCTTCAGTGTCTTACTTGAGTCCCATTGCCAAGTATGGAAGGAAATATTTTTTTCCACTGATGACCTGGAGGGAGCTGTCAAAAATCCTCTTGAAGGAAATCAGCTTTTGTGCCTTTGAAAAGGAAATATCACTATCCATGAAAAAATATTAAGTCTTTGGCCCATGTGAAAAGCAACCTAGAGAACAGAAGCTAGTGCAAGATGGAAAGCCATAAACAGCTTCATTCAACTTGTGTAGCATGAAGCTTGCGGGGGTGAGGAGTCAGAATCATTTACTAGCCCATCCTGAAGTCCCAGATAAACAGATGGTAGACTGAAATGAATTATAAATGGTGGGACATGAACAAGTATTTTTCAATCCATCCAAAAATGTTAAGGTTAAATCATTTTATTTTTATCAATGTGGCAATGATTGCTATGAAATGCTTATCTTTTGTTCCCTTATGGCAGAGGCATGGCATATGTTAATTACTCCATTTGCTTACAACTCAAGCTTATTTGAGAAAGAAAATAAGAGCTGTAACCACTCTATGGGCCTACTACTGGGAGAAGCACTATTTGCTTACCACCATTCTGAGAAGATTTATATTTCCTCACCATAAAAAAAGCTACCAACTTTGGGAGATATGCCTTCCATCCTTACAGCAGGCAGGGGAACATTTACAAGAGCAGAAAGGGAGCAATTCTTTTAATAACTACCCAGCCCATTTTAGTGGAGACTTGCTCCCAAATTGATTAGCTGCTTTGCAGCCTGAGACTATAGACTACTTGCCAGCCACCCACATGGCTAATCAAGGTGCAAGACACTGTATGGCGTGTCAACAGTTGCCAAATAACAAATAAGAGAACTCATTGGCTAAGTACAAACAATCAAAAAGCCTTAGGCAGAATCAATTTAGTCTTTGCAGGTTAATCTTAACTGCACAGATTAAATTAAAACAGAAGTCAAGAGACAATTACCTTTGTCTCAGGAAATGCAGCCACATGCCTGCAGTAGCTCAGACCAGAAGCGAGGAGGTGCTAGAGCACAACTCTCTGGCTGTGTGTTCACTTCCTCTTCCTGCTGCCCCTAAGATCTGTGGGATTTGCAGTCCAAAATCAAAGCAGCAGGACTCTGTAGGGTTGCTCATCACTTCCTCTTCCTGCTTCCAGGTGCCTCTGGGATTTGTAGGCCACTGTTGCAGCCAGCTGTAAGTTTGAGCATGGGAAAGGGGTGTTTAACCCCCTCCCTGGCCCCAGACCCTAGCTGGGGTTTCCCTGGAGGGGGCAGCCCCCACCCCCTGTAGACTGGGCTGCATCCCCAGCAAGGCTTGCTCCCACCCTTGTCAGCCAGCAGGGAGCAGAGGGATGGGGCCAGCCCTGCTCTCTAGAGCAGGCAGCACAACCCAGGGCTGAAAAGCATGCTGGGGGACTGTGATTTAACCGAACCAGGAAGGAGTCTGGGACAGAAGTTTCTTAAACTGGTTTGACCCAAATTAGTTAAGTCTGATACTACATGCAACCAGGTTTATTTTAAATCAGTTTCAGCCATTTTGAAACTGGTTTATGTGCACTGAGCTTCTGTTCTGCTGTAGGTTTAAACCAGTTTCTGGTTACTTTAACCAGTTTATGTGTAACTTCTGTCCCTAATTCTTGGGTTCCAGAGAAGGAAAGTAGGAGACAGGGTTTTGATTAGTGCTATGCTTTAGGCTAGAGAGAAGGTGTATCCATACCTGTTGGATAAATCCCTTAAAGGAGACAGCAGGCATTGTTGACTGAGGAAGACATTTCTGGGCAAGAACCTTGTTAAAATGTCAGTAGATCACCGAATATTTATTTAGATGTAATGTGCACAACAGTTCACTATGTTGAGGAGGGACTGTAAAGAGAGGAATGGGGACAGAATCCAATTTCACTTCATGTACTCAAATAGACTTACCCAGTTGTGTTACTGTTGTTTTGGGGACTTAAGTACAATTTTCCATTCTATTCCATGTACCCTGTGGCTGTACAAACACAGTAGCATAACAGAAACAAGAACAACAGTCCTAGGTGACAACTTAGGAGAAGGTGGTATAAGGAACTGCTCAGCCTGACACATAGCTGCAGGCATAGGCGATGCATGGAGCACATGCCCCACCCTGAGATTGGCTGCCCCTGAAGCTGCTGCCAGCTTCCGTGGGCAGTGGCCTTCCTCCCGCCGCTGACACCAGCTGCGGGCTGTCCCCACTTGCTGCTGACACCATGGGAAGCAGCTGCGGGTGGTCCACTTGGGCAGTGTGCTGCACTTGGGCAGTAGTAACTGGCAGCACACTTATAAGATGGGAAACTCCCTTCTTGAGAGCACAGAGGCAGAAAGGGATCTTGGAGTCATCACTGACTCCAAGATGAACACGGGCCGACAATGCGAGGTCATGGTCGGCAGGGCTAACTGGTCCTTATCGTGCATCCGCAGGTGCATCTCAAGTAGGTCCAAGGAGGTGGTCCTCCCCCTCTACACGACACTGGTCAGGCCACAGCTGGAGTACTGTGTCGAATTCTGGGCACCCCACTTCAAGAGGGATGTGGACAACATTGAGAGGGTCCAGAGGAGGGCCACCTGCATGATCCAGGGACAGCAGGGCAGACCCTACAATGAGAGGCTACGGGACCTGAACCTGTTCAGCCTTCACAAGAGAAGGCTGAGGGGGGACCTGGTGACCATCTATAAACTCACTAGCGGGGACCAGAAGGGCTTGGGGGAGACCTTGTTTCCCCTAGCGCCCACCGGGATAACAAGGAATAACGGCCACAAGTTGTTGGAGAGTAGGTTTAGATTAGACATCCATAGGAACTACTTCACAGTTAGGGCGGCTAGGATCTGGAACCAACTTCCAAGGGAAGTTGTACTGGCTCCTCCCCTGGGGGGCTTTAAGAAACGGCTTGATGCCTACCTGGCTGGGGTCATTTGAGCCCAGTTTTCTTCCTGCCCAGGCAAGGGTTCGGACTTGAAGATCTACAAGGTCCCTTCCGCCCTACTTCTATGATTCTATGACACTGTGGGCAGTGGCTGCGGGCAGTCCCTGCTCATTGCTTGTGACCATGATGCTCCCTCCAGTTGCGGGAGACACCAGTCATTCATGGTGCAGGTAGTCAGCAGTTAAGAGTCTGCCTAGCTGAAAGGCTGACAGCAGCTGAAACTGGTGAGTGAAATATAGTTGAGCCATAAAGTTGTGAAAGCTTTAGGAACAACATGTAAAGGATAGAGGAGGAAGGTTGTGGTGTTGTGGGAGAAGTACAGAGCCTGGGTTGCCTTCTCAGGGTCTGAGAAAATACTCTAGGTTTTGGTTTATCTGTCTGTTGTTTTGTGTACTTTGCATTGTTTCTGGGGGCAATTAAATTAAATTAAACTGGCTAGAAACCCAAGACAGATCTGACTAGCATTGAGAAGGAAGCTGGGTGAGTGACCTGCTTACAATGGGGAATAAAAACTACTGCTGCAACTACACTGTAGCAATAGCAAACAGAAGTTCCTACTGCCCCTGTGTGACAGGTCTGCCCTGGGTGCCTAGCTGCCCTGTTATACCTCTGCACAACTATCTACATGACTACTGAGCATGCACAGTAGACTCTGGGGGTTTGGGGCTCCAAGTGCTTGTTCCCAAGTAGATCACAAAACTGGAGCCTAGAAAGATGGGGTATGGTAACACCTGACCTGTAGTAAATATGGTACTAAATCTATGACCTGGTGGCTAGAGCACAGTGCTAAAAGGGGCAAAGGTTCTAAACCCTATCTGTATGGGGCCAAGAATCTGGGTCTCTTGCTTCCACTTTGAATGCCCACTTGGGTTAAAACTAGGAAGCTTCTACTACCTTCTAGTTATGTGATGGTGTAGCAAAACCCCCAGTTTTTCTTTTTTTTCTATTTAAAAATACATTCCCTCTCCTCCCCCTAACCATTTCTGACTTTCTCTCTGCCCTATCTCTTATAAGTGATTACAAGTAATACTAGGTAAGCTAACCTAAGTTCTTGTATACTAACCCCCTTTTTGTATTGTAAATGGTATTCTGTTATGTTTGTATAATTTTTTACTGTTTTATATCGTATTATATTGTATTCCTATCATTTTTGCATTGATTGTTAATGTTTTATATTGAATTTAATTTAGGCCTATGTCTGTAAAGTAATGTCAAGTTTCCATTTTGTATGTCAAGTCTCCATCTTGTGCCCCCTGATGTTGTAACCTATGACTCATACCTACCCCTCCTATGTAAACTGGTTCCTGAATGAATGGGGATGAATGAGGGTGCTTGAGAGACAATGGCAGTAGGTCTAAAAATAGCTCCCTCTGAATGACCGAACCATCAACTCAACGACCCAACCATCACCCTGCATTGACCCTCCCTGGCTCAAGATTTGGAAGACAAAGACCACTGAAGAAACCAGCCAACCCACCATTGTGCCAAGGCTGCACATGCTCAGTATGAACATCTGGAACCCTCTGGAACATAGCTGACTTTGCCTGGACATGCCCTCCCCATAGGAGATCATAGGTAGTTTGCCCCATAAAAAGGGGTAGTGAAGACTGACTCCTTGGTATGCCCTCTCCATCTGGACCAGCACCATGCCACACCACCTATCTACCCAGGGTCCCTGCCGGCAACCCCCTCTAAACAACACCTTGCTGGAGAAGACCCCGACTGGCCATCAAGGATCAACTCACAGCCCAGGATAGGTAGCTATTACCCACCTTCCTTCCCCAAGCAAAGGACCTGGACTATGTCCCTATACACCTTGACTTCAATCCCTCCACCAAGCCTTTTTCTCTCCTGCTACCATTGTGTGGGTGTGTATGTGAGTGCTTGTGTGTGTAGGAACCAATAACTTCGTGGGGCTGTGCAGTGTATTGTCTATTTAATAAACCTGTTATTTTGAAACCCCAAGTTGGGTTTTTGTCTTATTGACCTCCCAACCCTCCTCCTCCATCTCCCAGCTTTCTGCCTCTCTGTTTCCAGCCCCAATCTCCCAGCCTTCTGCCTCTCCCTTTCCTGGCTGTCTCCTCCTTGCCACTGGGCTTTTTCCCTTACTTCCACTCCAGCACCAGTGATATCAAGTAACCCTGGGGCCACTTGACCTTAAATAACCCCAAGGCTCAGTTCCTCAGCCCAGCTTCTCTGTAGTCTACAGGTTCTAATCCCGGTCCTGGCAACTTTCACTCCCTACACTTCCACTGTCTCACCTTAACCTTCCCCCAGGTACCCCAAGCATACACATGCACACCGTACCATCCAAGTTAGGAACTCACCTGTGTGTATGTGTAGGTGGGTGGTATATGTGTGTACTGTTGAAAAATATATGTCATCATGTGCGTGCTATATGAATTAGTGATCCATGTATGCGTACTGAGTGTGTGGGTATTGACAACTGATTGTTGTCTAATTTTCAGTGTGTATAGTGTGTATGAGCTTGAATTGGTAATGGGTGTGTATGTGCCTAGGCTGGTAATTTTGGATGTGTGTGTGTGCCTGAGTTGGGGGGGGTGCCTAGTGTGTGTGTATGCACCTAATTGAATTTTGAGTGTATATATGTGCAATTGTGTCTCTCACTCTTCCATCTAACTGCACAATTTTGAGATCCTGAGAGTTGGCTTGACCCCACAGGGCAACAGTTGTTCCCAATTACCTTTGTGTGTCTGATGCTTGCCCAAGCATGCATGCACAGAACCATGTATCCTCTTTGCCAGTGCACAGCATATTGTGCTTGCTCAATAGCTGCATAGACACTTGTGAGTCTTCACTATGCATGGAATAGGATTGCAAATTGTGAAGGTACCAAAAATGACAGTTGGATGGCTGAGTAACTGCCCTTCAGGGGTCCAGAGTGAAATAAGAGTCTGCACACAGTATTTTGAGGAGGGTGTTCTATATATAAGGAGAAATGTGGAAGAAAGCAAAAAGATGTTTGGGCGGCCAGGGGTAGGGTGAGACTGTGCAACTCCATAAGCAAAGTTGAGGGGAAGTAGGGGGCAATAAAAAACAAAAGCAGATGAAGAACTGTGGAGGCTTTTAAGGTAAGACAAGAGCTTGAATCATATATCATGGAAGAGGAATAACTAGTGGAGAAAAAATTTTTTTTGAGTAACTGATGTGGTTGGCATAAGTACAATGAAAGGAGTGGAGGAGAAAAATGTGGTATTAAGGAGACCAAATAGAATGAGGTTACATTAAGTGAAATGGCTGTAACGGACACAAGGATCTAAGGCAGTAGTTCCCAACCTTTTTTTTCTGCACCCCACTGTGGGGAGCAGAGTGCAGCAGTGGCGGTAGCCCAGGGGCGGTGGTGGACCCAGCACATGCAGTTCCTCTTTTCTGTTTGGCACCACTGGTATTGCCCCATGACCCTCATGTGGGTCGTGACCTGGGGTTGGGAACTGCTGATCTAAGGCATCTGATATCCACCCATTAAAAGCCATTATTGCAGGTAGGTAGGTACTGCAGCAGCACTTAAGTTACTCTGTACTAATTATCCTCATCTAGTGGCAGGAAAAGGACTGACCATCTTGCTCTGGGTTCTAGTGAGCATTGTCTGGTCTAATAGTCCCTAACAAGCCATTATGAAGTGGTGAAATTGGAAGCAGGCACATGCATTGGCAATGCATAGGGGGTGCACATGGGTGCACGTGCACCTCTGAGATCAGCCGTGCACCCCCTGGAGGCACCAGCCATGAAACCGGAAGTGCCGGCGGAAGTGCACTTCCGGTTTCACTGCTGACTCGGCTGTGGTGGCTGGGCTCCGCTCCCGTCGGCGATCTGGTGCCCCCCCCAGACTTGGGAGGCACTAGTCACCTGTGGGCACATGGTAACAAAGAAGCAGCCTCAGATTGGGGAAATCACAGGTAACTTGCTCCCCTCTCAGATGTGCCTTACTGTTCACAAGGTGCAGCTAACAATTATGTAGCTATCTTTAAAATGTATTTTTTTCAAAATAAAACTAATTCAGGATTTTAACAGAAATTTTTAAACCTACATAAAAAGATGTAAAAATATTGCAGGAAAATCTAAGTATGCTATTTTTACATAGGCACAATTAGAAAAGTGTGATGTAAGTTGAAACAAAATTCAGTGCCTTTATTTTTAATGGGTTTTTGCAAAAAGAGGAAATACGAAGAATTTGTTTTTCTTCATTAATGCTAGTGAAAGCTATGTTTTATTGCATAATTCAAAAGAAAATAGTGGCATAATTCTTAAAGTAATACATGTGTCTGTTCCAGAATCTTGGCAATCTTTCCCAATATGGACTATTTGCAAAGTGTTTCCACAAAAATCCAGCTGAAGATGAAACATTAATAAAGTATAACCTCTGCAAGTTAACCAACATAAGGCTTCAGTTCATAAAAATACCAACTGTGAAAACAGGCTTGAAGTCTTGCTTTCGGCTTTGCTCTGTGGTTAAATTTAGGTATTCTGTCTCTCTATTAGTCTCCAACCAGAACTAAAGTGATTCTTTAGCTAAGGAAATCTTATTGCAAGTACAAATACAGTAACAGTGCTATGCTTCAAAGAGCTGCCATTAGGTGATAAATGGTGAACAGATGGCTGCAAACTTGGACCATCTGATAAAAAATAAAATGTATATCTGGTGGTCAAATTGTTCCCCTTGATCCTCATATATTAATAGTGAACAAAGATGCATATATTATGTTTTTCATGCATGCTGTGCACACTTTTTTCTGGATTGTTGTTAACTTTAAAACTGAAATAAACAAAATTAGTCTCTACATTTTTCACTGTATCCTATAATTTATAAATTCCTTTGTCTTTATGGCTCTAATTGCTCTGAAGAAAAAAATTCTTAATAACTAATCTAACAAGTGTATTTAGTTGCAGATAATTCTAGAAAACATCTCCTTTCACTCCTTTTTTCAAGAAATGTTAACTTCATAGGTTGAGCTTATGAGCTTTAACAAAGCAGTGGACCAGGCAGTTTAAGGTCTCTGGTGTACTGTGTTCCAGAAATATGTTATTAGGTATTATGGGGATCACTCGCAGTGCTTTCCTGTAAATTCAGAATAGATTTCTCTGTGTGTAAGTCCCTAGAATTAAATTACTTAAGCAGCCCTTTTTAAACTTGTAGAATGTAAATGTTTGAAAAACACATAGCTTAAGCAGATAAAAAGTGGAAAATAACTCAAGAAAAGGCTTTTCTTTCTACTTGCCTAAATGTCTACAAAAAATTGTAAAGAAAAAAAATTGAGAATGCTGGAGATGGAAATAATCCATGTAACCTAACGTGTGGACAAACAAGTATAATCAATACTTTATCAAAATTCCCTAGTTCAGAAACTTGTGGGCTAAAGCCAAAAATCTTGATGCTAGCGTCTAATCAACTTCTTGAAGCAAAGAGTTAACACTTGTTAAGTAGAACAGAAGACATTTTGCGAGGAGAATGCCAAATTACTGTGTCCTTCTGCAAACAGCAGAGAATTTTAGACTTCAAACAGAAAACAGCTGGCATTCTTCCAACTTAACAGCTTTACCAGCTGCCTTGAAATCAAGCATTATACCTACCCCTGAAGGTCAGTCCTAGAGGAGGAACAGAAAAAATCCAAACAAATCAAGAAGGACACTGACTCTGTAATGCAGACAGCCTGAATACTATTGTCAGAAATGATACGTGGCCATTCAGTTAGTAAACATGTAAATCTCCAACAGTAGTGGATTCATAACCATGGAATAGGCAGCTGTACAAGAAACTGTTTTGGGAACAAGAATTCCTATGAGATAAGAAAGTCATGGAGGTTCAGAGAGTGCAGATACGGATTAGTATGTGAATGTTGTTAGTGTTGGTATTATGTTGGCAATTATTTTAATTTTAGGCTTTTTAAATCAAAAAAAGAACAAGGGTACCAAAATAATTAGTCAGTTGACATTGACCCCTCTCTGGTGGCTGGGGATTTAGCTTTTGAAAACTTGACTTGGGTCAATCATCTTTCATGACTGGATTCTCTGGTATCTTAAGGTTACTTTGCACCATATTTGCTTCCAGTGCCAGCTGCCATCTCCTTTTTCCCATAGGAAAAGGAGGTGTCTGTCATATTGAATGAAATAGTTTGAATGTTTGTAATGGTTGCCCATTAGCCAGTTTCAGGAAGAAGATAAGATTTATCTCCTTATCTAGGTCATTGTTTTGGACTACGTGTGGAAGATCCAGACTTTGCTTAAAGTTTTAACTCTTGAATTTTATCTTTAGAAGTCTTTAACAAAGAGAACCTAACAATGATCCTTAAAGCAAATATCCTGAGTTCCGAGAGATCAAACCCTAGGGCCTTTTGAAGAAATTGGAAAGAAAAGGTCACTTGCAGTGGTATGGAAGTTCCCCAAAGTAATTAAAATGATCAACAAAAAAAACTAATTACTAAGCAAAAGAATCTGTTGAGTAAGATCCGAGCCCAAATTTGGGGGTAGTGATAGGTTTGAGTAGGAGTGGCCCAGGACGGTAACTCACTCAATAAAAACTGTAACTTACTCTCCCAAATTGGAGGTGACTATACTTGCAGAACAACGAAGGAAGAATAGCAAGTGTAGGCCGGATCAGACTGATCACCTGAACCACCCTCTCCGTGAACACGAATCTCTTAGTTCATGCTGAAGCTGCAGAGCGCCCAAAAGGGACTGAAAGAAGGGGACTTAGTCCTACCAGTATTGAGGACAGCCCATTGAATCGTATTGCTGAGGCGAGCCCATTGAACCGTATTACTGAGGCCAACCCATTAAATTGTACTACTGAGGAATGAAACCATATTTAGGTGTTTGGCTTCTCGGAATTCTAGGATTGTAAGTATATTATGAAAATAATAGTATTGATTCAAATTTAACTTTTAGTTGTAATTGTAGTTGTTTTTGTAATACTAATTCTTATAGCATTGTTTGGGAAGGAAGTGCATTCGGAGCATTGTTTCTGATATATGTAGTTATTGTGTTCTTAATGTTTGTGGTATTTCTTAAAGCTAAGCAGTGTTATATGCGTAGCAAAGAATTTTAAAATAAAATTGTGTTGTATAAATTAAGTGTGTAATCATTGTGAAATCGTGCAATCACTACTCCCCCAGCCAGTGCATCAAAACGAATCAGTAAATTGTGTGGGATTTTCTCTATTCCATAACCCACTAGAGACAGTGTCAAGATGCAGGTAGAAAGAGGAGGAATGGAGTTTACTACACCTAGTCACTGACAGTATAAGGTTCCTGAGGCTACCCGTCTGCAGTCCTAAGTGATGTTGGGGTCAGATGGTCCTCAGTTAGGGAGCTGCCACTGACTACCTGCAATGGCCAGGCATAGCTTGTACATTGTGGAGAACTTCGGATTTGGTTCCTTATCAGCCAGTTCAAACCCTATTACAATGGACAGTCTATTGACTACCTTCATGTACAGCACAATAGGTATATTTACATTACATCTTGGAATAAAAAAATGTACTCTCATGTAGTCCAACTGTGCTTGCAGTGTTGACCCCACAGACTGGATGGATGGCATGGACCTGGTTCATGGGCTGGATCAGGCCCTGTGTCACTTCCCTTGGCTAGGACTGGGCTCCGGGGGCCTCATATCACCCCTGACCAGTCTGGATTGAGCTCTGGGGGCCCCACACAGGCCCCTATGCACCCTGCCCAGATGCTATGTGCCAGAATTGGGCCGTGTGCCTGATCTAGTGCATAGGATCACAGCCCATGGGGCTCCCCACAGATCCAAAGGGAGCTCCATGGGCCTTCTAACACAGTACCAGGGGCTGGATCTGGCCTGTGGGCTGGGGGTAGAACAACCCTCGTGTAGTCTAATCACTTCACATCTCAGGATGTTTGAAAGGTTTATTTACCCCACAGGTGTTTTTCCTAGGCAAACATATTTTCCTAGTTCAAGCTATACAGCCTTAAGGTTAGTGCCTCATATTGATCATGAGCTTTCAGGTTAGCTCATCATATTAAAACTGTTTTCAACTCATACATTTTATACTCATATTTAACGCTTGGAAAGAAAAAAAAACCAACAAACTTTGCAGTGTTTCACAAGAGGCATCATGATACTGCTTTCAGCATTTCACACTGACATACTGTAATGCAGATGAACAATTCATTAGCTAGTCTTACACTTGGGAAACAGAGATTTTACTTCCAGGCATAATTTGAAGATATGGTCTATTTTGAAGATTATTGTTGTTCAGTGGTTTTCTTTTAATACATTCTAAATATAAAATGACTTTCATGGTTATAGTTCTCTGTTTCTAAAGCTTGCAACATCATCTTATTACTAACTAAGGTGGTTAATGTAAATATACATTCAAATGCCCTTACATTTCATTCATCACCAGTCTTACTGCCACACTCAATCTTTCCTTGCCACAAATGAACCTGATGCTATTATCCATCCTTCTTGGAAGTTATTGAAACCTGAGAGCCACATTGACTTCTGTGGAGCAGCACCACAGCTGAAGAAACAATGCTTTCTTCCAGCTTCTTTTATCTCAGGCAGGATACTGAGCTGAGGATTTATGTTGAGCCATATTTATGGGCACAATATAAGTTCTTATGTTTAAACCCTTGCCAAATTTCCAACTCTCATGACATTTGGAAATGATGCAAGTTTACCCCCCGTGCAAAAGCACGTATCCCATGAAGAGAGATACTTTACTTGCTCACCAGAGTTTTTCAGCCTTGCCTGGGAGAAAGCCCTTATCACTGTTCTGGTCCTGGGAAAGACCCATTAGAATTTATATAGGAAGGACGGGACAGGACTATATGGGGAGGGGAGAAGGAGAAGAGGTTGAGTGGAAAGGAGTAGGAAAAGCCCAATAGGTCCTCTGCATCCTTTCTTTCACGGCAAATGGATTTGTCCACTCCTCCCACCCTCCTATACCTACAAAGAGAGAAGGGGATGAAGAGGTCCTGGAGTTCTCTGAACCTTGCTTAGGTCTGGGATAAGGGAACCTTCACTGCATCAGCTCCCCAGGTCTGGGAGAGCAGTGAAGAACTGTGGCACTTAATGAGGAACTCAGGTTAATGCTGGGGAGGTGCAGAATTAATTTCTGGGCTGTGGGACCAGCAGATGTGCAGCAGTTGAGAATGGGGAAGAGCAGAATTTAATTGGAATGCTGAGATTTGGGGGAAGCTTGAAACTTTACAACAAGAGATAGGCAATGAGAACTCTTGTAGCAGGAACCAAATCACCACCATTAATTCAGGAGCATTCACAACATTTCATAGATTTCATAGAGTTCATAGACATTTGGGCTGGAAGGGACCCCAGAGGATCATCGAGTCCAGCCCCCTGCCCCAGGGGCAGGAAGTCAGCAGGGATCATAGGATCCCAGCAAGATAAGTATCCAAATGTGTCTTGAAGGCATTCAAAGAGGGTGCTTGAACCACCTCCGGCGACAGTCTATTCAAAACCTTGGGGGCTCAGACAGCGAAGAAGTTCTTTCGTATGTCCAGCCTGAATCGGTTGGTGCGGAGTTTGTGACCGTTCAATCTTGTCATCCCTTGGGGCGCTCTGGTGAACAGACATTCCTCCAGATCCTGGTAAGCTCCCCTGATAAACTTATAGGTGGCCACCAGATCACCCCTGAGCCTGCACTTTTCCAGGCTGAAGAGTCCCATGGCTCTCAGCCTCTCATCATAGGGCCTGTTTTCCTGACCTCTGATCATGCGCGTGGCTCTCCTCTGCAACCTCTCAAGCTTCTCCATGTCCTTTTTGAATTGTGGAGCCCAAAACTGGA
>NW_005842421.1:130741-156354 GCF_000455745.1 Alligator sinensis
ATTCAAATTTAACTTTTAGTTGTAATTGTAGTTGTTTTTGTAATACTAATTCTTATAGCATTGTTTGGGAAGGAAGTGCATTCGGAGCATTGTTTCTGATATATGTAGTTATTGTGTTCTTAATGTTTGTGGTATTTCTTAAAGCTAAGCAGTGTTATATGCGTAGCAAAGAATTTTAAAATAAAATTGTGTTGTATAAATTAAGTGTGTAATCATTGTGAAATCGTGCAATCACTACTCCCCCAGCCAGTGCATCAAAACGAATCAGTAAATTGTGTGGGATTTTCTCTATTCCATAACCCACTAGAGACAGTGTCAAGATGCAGGTAGAAAGAGGAGGAATGGAGTTTACTACACCTAGTCACTGACAGTATAAGGTTCCTGAGGCTACCCGTCTGCAGTCCTAAGTGATGTTGGGGTCAGATGGTCCTCAGTTAGGGAGCTGCCACTGACTACCTGCAATGGCCAGGCATAGCTTGTACATTGTGGAGAACTTCGGATTTGGTTCCTTATCAGCCAGTTCAAACCCTATTACAATGGACAGTCTATTGACTACCTTCATGTACAGCACAATAGGTATATTTACATTACATCTTGGAATAAAAAAATGTACTCTCATGTAGTCCAACTGTGCTTGCAGTGTTGACCCCACAGACTGGATGGATGGCATGGACCTGGTTCATGGGCTGGATCAGGCCCTGTGTCACTTCCCTTGGCTAGGACTGGGCTCCGGGGGCCTCATATCACCCCTGACCAGTCTGGATTGAGCTCTGGGGGCCCCACACAGGCCCCTATGCACCCTGCCCAGATGCTATGTGCCAGAATTGGGCCGTGTGCCTGATCTAGTGCATAGGATCACAGCCCATGGGGCTCCCCACAGATCCAAAGGGAGCTCCATGGGCCTTCTAACACAGTACCAGGGGCTGGATCTGGCCTGTGGGCTGGGGGTAGAACAACCCTCGTGTAGTCTAATCACTTCACATCTCAGGATGTTTGAAAGGTTTATTTACCCCACAGGTGTTTTTCCTAGGCAAACATATTTTCCTAGTTCAAGCTATACAGCCTTAAGGTTAGTGCCTCATATTGATCATGAGCTTTCAGGTTAGCTCATCATATTAAAACTGTTTTCAACTCATACATTTTATACTCATATTTAACGCTTGGAAAGAAAAAAAAACCAACAAACTTTGCAGTGTTTCACAAGAGGCATCATGATACTGCTTTCAGCATTTCACACTGACATACTGTAATGCAGATGAACAATTCATTAGCTAGTCTTACACTTGGGAAACAGAGATTTTACTTCCAGGCATAATTTGAAGATATGGTCTATTTTGAAGATTATTGTTGTTCAGTGGTTTTCTTTTAATACATTCTAAATATAAAATGACTTTCATGGTTATAGTTCTCTGTTTCTAAAGCTTGCAACATCATCTTATTACTAACTAAGGTGGTTAATGTAAATATACATTCAAATGCCCTTACATTTCATTCATCACCAGTCTTACTGCCACACTCAATCTTTCCTTGCCACAAATGAACCTGATGCTATTATCCATCCTTCTTGGAAGTTATTGAAACCTGAGAGCCACATTGACTTCTGTGGAGCAGCACCACAGCTGAAGAAACAATGCTTTCTTCCAGCTTCTTTTATCTCAGGCAGGATACTGAGCTGAGGATTTATGTTGAGCCATATTTATGGGCACAATATAAGTTCTTATGTTTAAACCCTTGCCAAATTTCCAACTCTCATGACATTTGGAAATGATGCAAGTTTACCCCCCGTGCAAAAGCACGTATCCCATGAAGAGAGATACTTTACTTGCTCACCAGAGTTTTTCAGCCTTGCCTGGGAGAAAGCCCTTATCACTGTTCTGGTCCTGGGAAAGACCCATTAGAATTTATATAGGAAGGACGGGACAGGACTATATGGGGAGGGGAGAAGGAGAAGAGGTTGAGTGGAAAGGAGTAGGAAAAGCCCAATAGGTCCTCTGCATCCTTTCTTTCACGGCAAATGGATTTGTCCACTCCTCCCACCCTCCTATACCTACAAAGAGAGAAGGGGATGAAGAGGTCCTGGAGTTCTCTGAACCTTGCTTAGGTCTGGGATAAGGGAACCTTCACTGCATCAGCTCCCCAGGTCTGGGAGAGCAGTGAAGAACTGTGGCACTTAATGAGGAACTCAGGTTAATGCTGGGGAGGTGCAGAATTAATTTCTGGGCTGTGGGACCAGCAGATGTGCAGCAGTTGAGAATGGGGAAGAGCAGAATTTAATTGGAATGCTGAGATTTGGGGGAAGCTTGAAACTTTACAACAAGAGATAGGCAATGAGAACTCTTGTAGCAGGAACCAAATCACCACCATTAATTCAGGAGCATTCACAACATTTCATAGATTTCATAGAGTTCATAGACATTTGGGCTGGAAGGGACCCCAGAGGATCATCGAGTCCAGCCCCCTGCCCCAGGGGCAGGAAGTCAGCAGGGATCATAGGATCCCAGCAAGATAAGTATCCAAATGTGTCTTGAAGGCATTCAAAGAGGGTGCTTGAACCACCTCCGGCGACAGTCTATTCAAAACCTTGGGGGCTCAGACAGCGAAGAAGTTCTTTCGTATGTCCAGCCTGAATCGGTTGGTGCGGAGTTTGTGACCGTTCAATCTTGTCATCCCTTGGGGCGCTCTGGTGAACAGACATTCCTCCAGATCCTGGTAAGCTCCCCTGATAAACTTATAGGTGGCCACCAGATCACCCCTGAGCCTGCACTTTTCCAGGCTGAAGAGTCCCATGGCTCTCAGCCTCTCATCATAGGGCCTGTTTTCCTGACCTCTGATCATGCGCGTGGCTCTCCTCTGCAACCTCTCAAGCTTCTCCATGTCCTTTTTGAATTGTGGAGCCCAAAACTGGATGCAGTACTCCAGCTGTGGCCTCACCAAGGCTGAGTACAATGGGAGAATGACGTCCCGGAATTTGCTTGAGAAGCATCTATGGATGCAAGCCAGAATTTTGCTCGCTTTACTAGCTGCAGCATCACACTGAAGGCTCATGTTCATCTTGTGGTCAATCATGACCCACAAGTCCCTTTTCATCTGTAGTGCTAACCAGTGTAGCACTACCGAGCCTATAAGCATGCTGCAGGTTTTTCCTCCCAAGGTGGAAAACCTTGCATTTTTCAGTGTTGAACACCATCAGGTTCTTGTCCGCTCATTTCATAAGCCTGTCAAGATCTGCCTGGATCACCCTCCTGTCCTCAGGTGTGGATGCTTTACCCCAGCGTTTGGTGTCATCGGCAAACTTGGCCAGCCCGCTTCTGACACCAATGTCCACATCACTGGTGAAGATGTTAAATAGTATAGGCCCTAAGACAGAGCCTTGAGGGATCCCACTGGTCACAGCGCACCAAGACGATTGGCTCCCATCAACCACCACCCTCTGGGTCCTACCACGGAGCCAATTCCCCAGCCAGAGGATCGTGCTGAAGTCAAGGCTGCAGTTAGCCAGTTTAGCCAAGAGGTGATCGTGGGATAGCAAATCGAAGGCTTTTTTAAAGTCAAGATATACAACGTTGATCTCTTCTCCCTTGTCCAGGTGATAATTCACTTGGTCATAAAAGGAAATGAGATTGGTCAGGCAAGACCTACCCACAACAAACCCATGCTGGGTATCCCTCAGGATATTGTCCTCATCTAGTCTGTTAAGGATGGCCTCTTAGATAATCTTTTCCAAGACCTTCCCCAGGATAGAGGTCAGGCTGATGGGCCTGTAGTTTGCTGGATCCACTTTCCTCCCTTTCTTGAAGATAGGCACTACATTGGCCTTCTTCCAATCATCAGGCACTTCACCAGAGTGCCAAGAGCTCTCAAAGATCTGTGCCAGGGGCTGAGCTATAATGCTCGCAAGCTCCCTGAGTACCCTTGAGTGTAACCCATCAGGGCCGGCTGACTTGAAGGTATTCAGCCTGTCAAGGTGTTCCTTCATGAGGTCAGCTTCAATGGAGGGCAAGGAATCTCCCTCAACTGGGCCTCCCTGACCCATAGTTGGCAGGGCTGTCCCATGGGACTGGTGAAAAACTGATGCAATGTACCCCATTTAGCAAGTTCACTTTTTCCTGGGCATCAGTTGTCAGTTGCCCCATCTGGTTTAGCAGGGGTCCAATGTTGCCCTTGCTTTTGCTCCGGCTCCCCACATATCTAAAAAAGGACTTTTTATTGTCCTTGGTTTTTATAGCTGGCTGGAGTTCCACCGCAGCCTTGGCTTTCCTGGTTTGCTCTCTTCAGGTCCAGACCAGAGTAGAGTATTCCTCCTTGGTGGTGGTTCCAGTTCTCCATCCTTTGTAGGTCTTTCTTTTAAGATGCAGGAGGTCCGCCAATTCCCTGGAGAGCCAAGGGGGTTGCTGTGCCCTTTTGCTGCCTTTCCTCTGAGATGGGATGGACCTTGCTTGCACATCCTTGAGGAGCAAACACTCATCCTGATCTCCCCTCTCCACTGGGTTGTGGCCTTTTAGGGACTCTCTGACAAGCCTCCTTAGCTTGTGAAAGTCAGTTTTCCTGAAGTCAAGGACTTCTGTATCGCTGACTGACTTGCTAGCTTTATGGCAGATGGTGAAGGTGATCAGCTCATGGTCACTGTCACCCAGCTTCCCTTCGATCATTAGGTCGTCCCCGGTCACCAGTAAAGCAGCACTTTACCTCTTGTTGGCCCGTAGACTTCCTGTGTCAGATAGAGGTCATCCACTCACAAGAGAAAACTTTGTGATTGCTCGGATTTGGCCGAGTGCTCCTCCCATGAGATGTCTGGGTAGTTAAAGTCTCCTATGACAACCATACACCGGGAGTATGCGGCCTCAGCCAATTCCCTGGTGAACTCATGGTCAAGATCTTGACCCTGGGTAGGGAGTCTGTAGTAGACCCCCACCATAGTATCCCCAGTGCTGTGTTCCCCACAGATTTTAACCCAGAGGGTCTCAAGTCATCCACCATGTGTGCCAATATCAGCTTGCAGGGACATGTAGCTTTCCTTGTAGTTGTTCCCCCACACACTGCGGGTAGCAAGGGGTGTTCAAAAGGCACAATATAAAAAAACAGCATTATCTAATCTTAAAAACAGAACTCAAATTCTTTGGGTCAGATTCATATTTGTGAATATTTAAAGGAGGCAGTACTGCCCCTATGTAAAGCATATTGTGAGACGGCATTGATTGTTGTACAACACAGATTTTATTGTATTTTAATAGCAGATATATTAGTTATCATATAATCATGATAATATAACGATAAAAATATCCATTTGATATCTTAAGGCTTGGAAAATGGTATCTGGGACACATTTATGCAATTTCTATTCGAGCAAAATTCCCATTAATAACAAAGGGTGTTTTTGCTGCAGTAAATAGTACAAGTTTTGGCTTGTTTTTCTTAAATGAAAATTCACAATAAGCAACTTCTGAAATAGCAATCAATAATTCTTGCACTCAGCTTACAAATTCAGCATTAATTTTTGCAAGATATTTTTCCTGTACCTGCAGTCTGTTATGACTCTTAGAGGTGAAGTATTGCTCCAATGTCCCAGTTCACACTGACATACTGTAGTACAGATGAATGGTTGATTAGTTAGTTTTAACTTACACTTGGGATACAGAGATTTTACTTCTAGGCCCATTCCTTGAAATATACAAATGAAGTCTAAAAGAGATAATGATTGCTTTTTACTGGAGTTCAGATGTTCAAGCTATGGGCTCTTATAGTATCTCAGACACTAATGTTACACTGCTGCATACAATTGAGCTTCATAAGAGGCTAGTTTGATTGAAAACCACAACTGAAGTAGCACTGGATTTAGATATTTTGCTAGTGGTGCATCGTTTGAAATAGAAATTCCCTGTGGTGCATGGAAAATTTAGAAAAGGCTCCAGGCAGCCAAGAAACACTTTGATACTGTAGCAGAAAAAAAAATCAAGAGAGAGCGAGAGAGAGCAATAAAGGAAGAACACAAAATAATAAGGTGGAACTTTTGTAAAAGAAGAAATTGGAAACACAGATAGTTCTGTCTATGATGCAGCATATTAATAAACTGGAATAACATATGATATCAACGGTGACAAAGTGGGCACATTTCCATATTTCTTTGGTGTGATGATGGGAGTAATACCAAAGAATTAAAAGACACTTAGCCAATGAGACAATTATGTTCTACCAGTACATGTTAAATGATTTTGGTTTCATTAAAACCAGTAAAACCTAGAAGTTAATTATGTTTTTTAGGTTCATTTTGATCTGGTGATGAAAGTGTTTTTGTTTCCATCTACCACTAGCAATGGACAGTCCATCATCTGTGGCTGATGCTAGCATGGATTCCTCAAACTCATGTTTATTTGGTGGTTTAGAACATGCAGTGTCTGTGGGAACAGGAGTCACAATCACAATAGAAGTCAATTTTTTCTCTTGCAATGTATTTTCTTCCATTATGCTGGAGCTCAGTTACTGAGTTTTCTTCCAGATTCCAAATAATTTTATGTCTACTAGATTAAACTCTTATTTAAAAAACAGAAATGAATTTCCAAAATAACTGATTAGAAGATTAGTTATATTTTAATTTATGCTCACAAAAGTTTTACTTGCCTTGCCTATTATAAGAAATGATACATGATAAGACTATTCAAAATTTTTCAGTTTACAAATTCATGAAATGGGGAAGTAAAAAGTGAGGGATAACTCATGAAATCCTGAACTTATTTTTCAAATGGAAAGTGACACATCAACCACAGGAAATTTACCCAGAGAAGGACAAGCTAGGTCAGGATTAAGATCTTACTACAGAGAAATATTTAGACACAGTAAATGAGAACAGAGCAAAGACCAGTTACCAAAAAGGAAATAAAAACTAAATAAGATATTAGTCAAAATACAAAACAAAAGATTAGATCAGAAGATACAGGACAAAATAAAAATGGTACATCTTGTAAACAGTATACAGTTTACAGTGTAACAGTATACTGTGTATACCGTAGCACATAGAGGTCCCACATCTACAGATTCTTCGTAGTAAGTTTGTTGCTGCTGTTATAGGGACTTATAATTTACTTGTGAGCCACCAGTGCTATGCAGCTGTGGAAAAGGTAAATGCTATTGTGGAATATATTAAATGAAGTATTTTCAATGCAGATAGGGAAGTATTAATTCTATTGTGCAGGGCATGGGTGAGATTTCAACTGAAACACTGTGTGCAATGCTGGTGCAATGCAGGGAACAGAGAGGAAGGAGAGGAAAAGAGCTTGGGTTGTTTAGCAAAACAAAGATTTAGAGGCAATTATAGTTGTTCATTGTAAGTATATTTAGGGTCATAAATGCAAGGGAAGGAAATGAACTAGTTAATTTGAAGGGCAACATTGGTGCATGAATAAATGGACATAAAAGGGCCACAAATAAATATACAGTGGAGATGAGATGATGGTTTCTAATCTTCAGAGCAGTGCAGTTCTGAAGCAACTTTCCAATAGGAAGAGTGAAGGCAAAGAAACTTAACTAGTTCTGAGAGAGAGCTTGATCAGTTTACAAGAGGGATTGTATGATGTTTTTTACTGCACTAGTAAACTGAGGCTATATGCAGGCATTACATTTGTGTTGAAAGAAAAGCCTTCTCCTGGAATGAAAACAGAGTGTAGGAACATTAAAGAGCTTTCTTGCAGAAGAAAAACAGTTCTGCAGGAAAGCTCTACCTTGTCAAATCAGATAGATCTCTCCCCTCCTGTACAAATTTGAATGGCTGCACACTTCTCACAAGTGTTGAAGACTCCCAATATCCCACAGTCCTCTGCTCCCCTCACAGCCTGCCCAGGGGTGCACTCTCAGGAAGCCTTGTGGGAATCCTTTTCCCTGTCCTGCCAACAGCTGATTTATGAACATTTTCCTCTGGGGAACCTCCCAGCATCCCAGGAAGGTTCCTACCACAGGAAAAGAGCTTGTACCCGGTGCACTCCTCGAAGTCCACTGGGAAGCGTGGTGGGGAGGGACACGGACAAATTCACCACATTCAGGGAGCCTTGAAGCCATTGGAGAATTGTCCCCTGCCCAGTGCCCAGTAGAACCAGAGACACATGTGAGCCAGGGATAAACCTGGGTTCAGGCAACCTTACTGCTGTGACAGAATGCTCCCACCTCCTGGAAGTGGCTATCTCTGGGTCTGTCCAGAAGAGTACAAATAATATTTTGCTGTAGGGGGCTCTTACCATGGGATAATGGCCCTCCTTATTGGTTGATTGGTGGGATGGGCGAACTGTTCTTGCTGGGCTGGAACCCCTTTGAGTCTGTCTATTTTTTGTGTCCCAGGTCAAATTAGCCAGATCAAGTCCAAATCCATTTGAATCATCCAAGAGCCAGATAGATACTTCCAGGTACCCTCCACCCCAACCTGGGGCTTCAGATACTTCCAAATCCTTTGGCAGGCATCCTACCTGCAGGCCTAAGCCCAGAGACTTGGGGCTTGGATGCCCCTGAGTTTCACTTGCCCTTAGCCATATGGCCACAGGAGCAAGCTAGGGAGGCAGGGGAAATACCATGACCACAAAGGTAGCAGGGGGCAGTACCCTGACCAAGTAGGTATCTTACAAATTGCTTTGTGTAGTGGAAGGTGCACCCCTGTCTGCTTGCAGATGGGGTTCCCTATGACAGCCTCATAGTAAGCTTCCCACTGGCCAGCTTCCAGTGGGAGGATCTCGCTATACACTGACTGACTTTATGGAAATGGGAGGCTCCTCCCTACCTTGTTCCTGTGGCCATATGACTGAGGGCAAGTGAAACTTGGGGGCATCTGGTGATCTTAAATTCAGGGTCAACTTAGATTCAAGGAAATATGTTAATCATCGAGACAAAGAACAAAGAAGAGAGTGTCTATTGCTTGCCTGGTGTTTAAAATACTCATCTGGGAGATGGGAGATGGCAGTCAAATCACCTGTTTAAGTGGAACAGTGTCAGCAAGACAGCGTACAACCCCAGCCTATATTTTATTGATGAGATTCTAATCCTCTTGCCATTACCTTGAATAAATGCTGAAATACTGGATAAAACGGGAGCAACAAATTCTCCTTCATACTGTTATAAATCTAGAATTCCCAAAAATTTCTGCCAAAAATGTTATGCAAATTTGTCTCAAATTAATCAACAATGTCAAGAATTTCAGCATTTTTCAGCAAATTTATTGTTCACACAAAATAATTTGCTCATGTATATGGGGCTTGACCCTAGAAAAAGAGGGGTGGAGAATGATGAAGGATTGCCACTACAACATACAGGACATGTCTACACATGTGCCTGACTGTGTTGCTGCGCTGTCATTTAGTACTTGCTTTAGCCAGTACTCATTTGCCTTAGCAAGTACTAAATGACTGTGCAGTAACCACCATTACTGTGCAGTCCTGGTGGTGCACAGGTTGTTTCCAACCCTACTGTGCAGTAGCAATGAACTACTGCACAGGAGGGTTGGCATCATGGTTTGTGCCCACCAATGTTACATCACCGTAGTGACAAACTACATTGCCATAGCTTGTCGTTATGGTGACATAGCATCTTGTGTAGACGCGCCCACAGATTAATACCCACAGGGAGTAAGAGTCTGAAGAGCTTCCGTGGAGCAACAGTTGGGGAAGCCTTTTCTGCCAAATTAAACCCTAAATTCAGGTTCTCCATTTTCCATTCAGAAAAATGTGCTGGATTTTTTGCTGTAGAATTCTAAGTACCAGGGGTTTAAATTAAAAAATAAATAAAAAATAATGATCTAAGTAACCAAATATATGCTGACAAAGAGTTTTGCAGGCGTTTCTAAGTGATTTGCACTATGTATTTTGATATTCTGATGGGAATTGAATGGCTTGAAATGAGAAGCTGAATAGCATTCCTCTTATAGCCTGAAAGAGATCATGTACGTCTGAGAGATCTAACTTTAACTGCCTAAATAATGAAGCCGGAGGAATTTATTGTTAATGCCCTATAAGTATCTTATTTACAGTAAGCAATTCAAGACAGTGATAATGTTTATTATGTCTTCTTAAATCCGCAGGCAGGGTAGTGGCATTCAGGAGTGGTTCCAGGAGGGGTGCAATGGTGTGATTATGCCCCCCCCTTTTCTGACCACATGGCAGGTGCAACAGCTGGGGCCCTTCTTAAGAATCCCCCCATTCCCCTGTCCCCCGCTCTGGAGCTCCCCTATACCCCAGGACAGTGGCAGTTGTTGAGGGCGGGGATGTGCCTCTGAACATGGAGGTGAAATGTGCGTGTGTGGGGGGGGTGGAATTCTTACCTGCTTTGGGGATTTTAACAAGTCCCTGACTGCTGCTTCTATGGGAGGGAGGATGCTGGGAGCAGAGGGTGCAACCTGCACCCCGATTTGCAATATCCTGGATCTACTTCTGGTGGCATTATATCATGATAAATTCTAGTTGCCCCTTTTGGGAATCTCATATCTAACCCATGATCTGTACAATTAATAATATAATAAAAGTAAAATAAAGAATACTTTGTACTTCTCTACTGCCTTTCATTGAAGAATTTCAAACTGTATACACTTAAGCCTCATGCTGTGTCTATCAGCTTTGTTCTATCCATTTGACAAAGATGAAACTAAAGAACCAGACTCAGGAGTGCAACCACTATGTTCTCTAGCTTCTCTAAACTGGTATGTATTATTGTCTAGCCCAACTAAGCTGAACTAGGTAGGAAGAAAAGGTGGCTTTACTTTGCATTGGTAAGTGGTTTTCACTGATTAAGTGGTACAAACAACCAGAGTAGGCCTAAGAGTTGGAGTCTATTTATTTATAAATGTAAGTGCATAAAAATGTGTACACTTATATTTATAATGATGGGTATTTTAAATGAAATGCAAGAACTGAAGTAAATATTTTTTGACTGTACAGTCATAGAATATTCATCATACACATACATTATAAACTATTTCACATTAGAGAATCCTCTGTTGTTATATTTAGCCATGCTAATTATATACCATTGAAGTATCAGGTTTCTGTGACTTAAACAAAAGAAAAAGAAACCCCTATTGAATCAGCCCTAGTCTAAGCTATGGGAAGATTTCTCTGTTGGTATTTCAGTAGAGATAATACTGCTTTAATTTAGAAAAATATGTTGGCTCTTAGAACTGTGTTGTTTATATCCAGTTAAATGCCTTGGTTGAGGTTATGTCCTAAATTTAGAATGTTATCTTTAATAAGAAGATAAAAATGTAGCACCTTGTCCACGCAGCACAGAAACAGATTTTCTGTTTAATTGAACCTGCTGTTTGACCTTATGAGGTTTGCCATTAATTACTTCTCTGATTTCTCTTTTATTTAACTGGAACCTGTCCTGTTTGTAATCTATACCTGTTACTTCGAGCACATCATGTAGTATAACCTGATGTAAAAAGAAATCCAAGAATTCCATATGGCATTCAGAATATGCTACCTATACTTCTACCCATATGAAAGTTTCTCTGTTGTACTTTGGGATCACAGTAGGGACCATTTGCTTTGTTTTCCTCATTCTGATTCTATTCAGCAATAAAAACCTGGACAGATGCATTGATTTTGGGATGAATTTATTGAGGTTACTTAAAAGGGAGACTTCTTAGCTTGAAGCTGCCGTCATCATATATTTGCATAGAGACAGCTCGCTGTATCTGTATCTGTCTCTCCCCCTCGCTGCTATATTTATCAGCCTTCCTGGCCATAAAAGGCCTGGACTGTGGCTCTGACATTCCACTGACTACAGGCATTATTTTTGTTCTAGACCCTGGAGTCCAGTCCTTAGCCCTGGTCCTGACTACCTCTTTGCTGGATTCAACTTTACTGGATTTTTCTCTCTATCATTCATTCACTTCAGGACATTTAAATTTGTCATTTTTCATTTGGCTGCTGGTAAGTGTTCTGTATAGACAGGAAATCTTTCTAAGTGATCACCTGGCTTCATCTGTAACATCGAACTGATGGCAGCTCCCTTTAATCTTCTGAGCTCAGCAGTTGTTTGAAGGAGTTGTGGTAGCATGTTGGAGAAATCCGGACATTCAGTTAGAGACAAAACAAAGTAAAGCAGGGGTTCAGTTATTATCAGCTGAGCTATCCTAGCAGATAGCTGTAGTACTTTCAAATGAAGCATGAGTTATTGGAGCTACAAGAGGAGTTTGTTGTCTAAATTCCTCCGGAATGAAAGGATGTGAAAATAATCTTCTAACAATTTTCTCATTATGTGGGATTTACTGTAAATTTGTGAAGCAAATGAAGTGACACTGACTGAGATCAAAAGAAAATCTGTTAGTTTTCTTTTTATCAACATTTTGATTTCAGTATTTTTAAAATGTTATTCTCAGCAGACTTTTAAAAGCACAAACTAATCATATTGAATACTAGCTCAAGAGATATGCTATGAATAAAATCTTTCTTCAATATGTATTTGCTGTACAGATAAGCACAGAATAACTGTCTATATTTATTATCTAGGAATTTGTTATGACAGCTCTTAGCACAGGGTCCCAAAACTAGGACTTTTGGATAACTCTGACATGGATTCTTGGGCATGTCTAGACCAGGCTCTGCAATCATACAAAGCCTATACAAATTTTTAGAAGGAATTCCAGTATCCACATGCATGGCCATGTAACAGACTCAACTCTGCATGGGGTTGAAGAAGGTACTAAGCATGTTATTAAATTGAGATGTAGGATCCTGTACTGTCCTACTTAAGTCCTCCTGATTTCAGGGGGAGCCAAAAATTTTGTGGGGCCAAAAAAATGGAGCCAAAAATTTTGTGAGGATCAGGGATCTTTTTGTAGGTTTTCAAAGAGCATAGGAATTGACATACTGGACTGGACCAGTGGTTTTTTTTGTCTGACCAATCCCTATCAGCAACCAACAGCAGATATTTCAGGGAAAGATGTAAATCCTCATAATGGACAATTATGCAATAATACACCTATGAAAGAAAGTGTCTTCCTAACATCAGGCAATTAGCAGGAAGGTTGAAATCTCATGTCAGTTTGTATCTTTATTTGTGTAACTGCTTATTTTTTATCTAGATAAATGTATAACTCCATTCAGTTCTTTCCTAAAGTTATTTCTTCTGACAAGAGAGATCTATAAATTAATGGTGTATGCAAAGAAAAAGAAAGTTTTCTTGTATACATTTAAAACTATAATGGCTAAATTGATTGCATGACCTCTTGTTCTTGCAAGGAGGTGGCACATGGAGATATTTGATTTAACTTGTGTAAGGTACAATTTATATCCATCCATCACATCTCCTCTTATTCAGTCTTTTCACTAAACTAAATAGTTTTTCAGTCTTTTTTGTTAAATCTATCCTCCTCTAGAAGTCTATTCCAGCTTCTAATTATTTTAATTGTCCTGCTTTAATTGTCTAGCTTTTCTTTATCTCTTTTGAGATTGGATTATTAGAACTAAACACTAACATATGCAAACTGAAGGGGTACCATGAGCAACAGGGGCAATAATCCAGCAGTTAATATTCACAATGAACCTTGCTGGTTCTGAAAACAAGGCTGGAGAAGATGAAGCCGTAACACTCTCTGCTGCAGGAAATCAGAATGATCCTTTCCCCTTTTTTTCCATTTAGTGTATAATGCCAGACTTTTTTTTGCATTTGCTCTTCCTCATCAGAGATGGATTCATATCATCCTTTGCTTGCATGTGCTGAAGGAAAGATACTGAAAAAAGTAGGGAAGAACAAAAACCGCTGGCACCAAAATAGTGTGACAGATGCAATATAAACCATTAAATAAGCCCCCTCATTTCCTGCAAATAGCTTATTTCTAGTCTTGGTAGATCACAGATTCAGTACGAGTCTGCAGGGTCATGGAGCTGCAGAAATATGGTTTTGGGATTCATTAACAGAAGCATTACGTGAAAGACATAGGAGATAATAGCACCTCTTTACTTGGCACCGGTTAGGCCTTATTTAAAATATTGTGTGCAGATCTAGACTCCACATTTTAAAAGGGACATGAAGAAGTTATAGTCCAGAGATAGGTGGCAAAAATGATAAAGGACTTTGAAGGCAAGTCACATGCGGAGAGGTTGAAGGAAACAGTTGCTGAAAAGGCACTTAAGAGGGGACATGGTAGTAGTCTTTAAATATCCAAAAGGCTGCTATAAAGAAGAGGGTAAACACCTTTTCCCTCTTGCTGCAGAGACTAGGAAATAGTTCAGTGGCTTGAAGTCGCAGCAAAGTAAGTTCAGATCAGGAAAAACTTCACTGTTAGAACAGTAGGGCAGTGGAATAGACTGCCTAGGGAAAGTGTGAGATATGCTCCACTGGTGGTGTTCAAGAAGCAGATGGAAAAGCATTGGTCCAGAATAATCTAGGACTAGCTATGGCGTTGTTTTACTTTGAGTATATCTCATGCTTCTGGGCTCTGCTACCCTCTCCGCAGGGCCTCTGCAGTCCGGTGGGCATGGCATGACACTGCAGGGCCAGGTGGGGAAGCTCACTGTGGCTGCTGCAAGCCCCACACTGCCCTGGCAACACATCCCCTGCCTGCCCTGGAGCAGCAAGGGGCAGTAGTACAGGGTTGCCAGGGCAGTGCGGAGCTTGCAATGGCTGCAATGAGCTTCCTCACCGAGCCCCACTCTGCCCTGCTGCACCCACCAGGCTTTGAAAGCCCTGGGGGAGGGCAGCAGGGAGGGGAGCCCAAGCCCGCAGCGGGTAGCCCACCCCATGCACAGTTCCTGGGTGCATGTGTTCCCCCCTGCCCCAAGGAGGGTGTGCAGTGGTGGGAAACTGGATCCCCCTACTACCCTCTGGATGGCTCCATCCCACTCCCCACCAGGGCCCTGCAGCTGCGCATTGTGGCCCCAGACCCCAAGCGCTATGCACCACCCAGCCGGGCAGCAGCCCCAGTCCCAGCCCTGCCGCGCTCAACTCCCTTCCTCTCTATGGGGGCCTCAATTCACTGCCAGACTTACCTGCAAGAGCTGCTGTCCAGGCTGCCTGGCGGTCATAGGCATATACATACACATGGCACCCTCAGCCTGATTGCAAAAGGGTATTGGCCACCGTGGTCCCCCTAGGGTGTTATATCTTGTGGTTGTATCAGTTTTACTAACAATGAAATTGTATAAGGTTTGGACAGGGATGACACTGCCTCAGGCAGGAGGTTGGACTGGATCAATGGCCCTCACCTGGAGGTCTGCGGCATCCGACTCACCTCAGTCCCCACACCAGGTTTTAGGGCGTTCACTTGGCCCTGGCATGGGGACTGATGTGGGCCCCAAGGGCAGGGGGCATCCTGCCCAGTCTGGCCCTGCAGCCTTCATCTTGTAGGCAGTGCTGCAGGTCGGCGGGCAAAACTCAATGAAGCTGCTGCTCAGACAAGTGGGACTCCCTGCCACTGAGCCCTGCACACTGCAGGCAGGGCTGGAGGGCTGGGCCAGTCCTCTCCCATGAAAAGGTTGAGAACCCCTGGACTAGATTACCTGTGGAGGTCCCTTCCTGCCCTACATTTCTATGTTTCTGTCTTTTAAGTAGTTTCAGCTTCAGATCAGAACTTTCTTCCCTCCCATAACCAATTATGTCATTGCCCTTTTATAAAGCACTTCAAAAAATCTTTAAATGCGTTGGAAAAGTCAGTGGCTTTGCTAGGCTTACACAGAATAAAAAGAGTAAATTGGGAACACAGGAAACATTGAAGATAAGCTAAGTGATTTGTTTGTATCATTTTTCACCATGGAGGAAAAAGGGATGGTGCCTTCCCCTTAGCTACCTTTTGCAGGTAAAAATAAAAATGAGAAGTGAAATTTGGGTTTCACAAAAGCCAGTGACTAAATCCTTAGTGACTTCATTGTGACCAGGTTTTCACCAAAAAATTAACAATGAAAAATTTCTGAATTAATACCTTAATGAAGTCAATATTTTGCAACTTAAATGGTCATTTTTGTTATCAGCAACATGTAGTTCTGAAACTTTAATTTGTGGCAGTGAGCATGGAAACATTCAGTTTACTTCTTTTTTCCTTTTTTTTCCCTTTTGGCTTAATTTAGTCCTTGTGAGTGTTTATCTTATTCCTTGAAAAGAACAAGTCAGAAACTGGCTGATTTATATTGGATCCAAACACTGCTAAAAATATCAAGGGATGATATCTTGGCGCCATTAAGTACAATGTTAAAATTCCCCATAGGCTTCACTGGGAGCAGGATTTCTTTCTTCCATTCCAGTTTTTTAAGTATCTTTTATTATTAGAATATAAAATAGTGAGTTTTATAACAGAAATAAAAAGAAGGGAATAAATTCTCTGTCTTTCAGACTATTAAAAGAAGCCATCCCTTTTTCTTTTCATAATGTTCAAGGTTCAGCTTTTATGCCAGATGAGGGACAAGTATGGGACACCCTAAGAAAAGAGACTAGAAAAGCTATTCCCCCCCCACAATTAATATCCCTTCGTTATGCAACTCTATGAACTTTCTCATTGCTGAGATGCTTAGTCTCATTCCAGGGGATTATTGCATCTTGCATACTTACAGCTAACCACAGGTAAGACCAACAAGAGTCAAGGTTTCTTCTGCAAAACAGAATCTCGGTTTTCATTTTGAAAAAACAAAAGCTGCTAGGACCAAGGCTCTGTCAGTCAAGGTAGATCAGGTAAAACCAGTATCCACGTCAGAGAGAATTCAAAGACTAGAGTCAGGATCTAGAGAGCCCAAGGCAGGAATCAAGTCAGGGGCCAAGATCCATAAATCATAGGACACGAGAGACCAGGAGCTAGCAATTCCTAGGGGAAGACAGGGAGAAACAGGACTAGGTTTAAGCAGGAATAGGGAACACAACTAAGGCAGGAACAGAAGACTGGAACTGGGAACAAAGTCTGGAACAGAGCGGCTTCAGGTGTGAAGCCCATAGTATAAGAAGAGTGCAGCAACTTGGGCTGTTGTTAAAACTAGTGCTGTAGCCCAACAAGCAACCATAGCAAACAGGCAGCCTGCTAAGCTTTGGCTGTAGCTGGTTTTGACTGGGTTTCATACCACATGGGGAGACTTAATCATTATTCAAATAAAGGCTGGATCTTCAACTGTCTGTGCCAACTTGATGAACCAATAGCATATTGTGAGAACTGCCTTCCACTTGTTCAAACTCCACAGGTCAGCTGGAGACTGTAGGAATGTGATGATCTGCTGAAGGCTCTGAGAAACACCTGCTAAGTAGGGGTGACATCTAGAGGAGATTTCACAGAGAGCTTGTGTGAAGCTCTAGACTGGTGTGGGGGATAAAAATGAATGAAACTTGGAAAGTAGGAGGTTGTATTTTACCAGCAGATATAGCTTGTATTGCTGAATAAGATGGGAGTTTGACAGGATTTTTTTTTAATTTGGACGCAAGTTCATTGACTCTCTAACACTGCATAGAAAAGAATCTGGTTAATAAGGGCCCACTGTTTTTTTTATAGCCAAAATTTAGCATTCTACTTAACTATACATTTTATTGCTTTCAGTTTGCTGTTGAAAAAGTTGAACATCTCATAAACTGAAGCTGATTTGAATGAATTTTTTCATGTGTGTAAATCTTGGAACCTGAAGTAAATAAATACTTCATAAATTTTTTTTTACTTCATTTAAACATTTCAGTTTCTTTGTCCTCTTAAATATTTTTCATTTAAAAGACATATTTAAATAATTTCTGAGGAAGATGATCGCATAAGACCTCAATAATTTTTAGCAACAATTAGGAGACAATTATACATTGCAAATTAATGAACAAATACAATAATAAAAATATTTCTGAGCATATCAATTAATGTGTGAGTTTCCTGAAACGTGGAAGACACCATACGAAGATCATTCAAAGTGTTTTGTACTTCATATGAAGGAAAAGTTTTAGATAATGTGTTAATATTAATGAGAGGTTGGCTTGGTTTGAATCCTCATCTGTTTAATCTTTTCTTTTTTCAGACTGGGCACACCTCAGTCAGAAGAGTATAGCAAAAACTGACTTAGGCATCCATCATGGCTTTACCTTTCTACCAAAAACACCATCAACATTATGACCGCTCATATCGTCACAAAGAGCTGCAATCCGCTTTAAGCCAGTACCAAAAGGAGGAGAAGCGTAAATCTGCAGCCTATGCTCATGGGTCTGCAGCATATCGTCACAGTTCTGCAGCAGACTACAGTCATGGATCTGCAGCCTATGCTCATGGATCTGAAGCCTACAGTTATGGATCTCTCGCCTATGATCATGAATCTGCAGCTCAGAGTAAGAGGTCAGCGGCCTACAGCCTTGGATCTGAAGCCCTCAGCAGGAGGTCAGCTGCCTACAGCCTTGGATCTGAAGCCCTCAGTAAAACTTCAGCTGCCTACAGCCTTGGATCTGAAGCCCTCAGTAAGACTTCAGCTGCCTACAGCCGTGGATCTGAAGCCCTCAGTAAGAGGATGGCTGCCTACAGCCTTGGATCTGAAGCCCTTAGTAAGAGATCAGCTGCCTCCAGCCTTGGATCTGAAGCCTACAGTCTTGGGTAGGACAAGAAAAACATAGCTTTGGAACAATAATGAGAAAATGCTTGTTCAGCGTGTTCCCATTAAAATCAGTGGTGAAGCTCCCAGTGACTGGAACAAAAGCAGGTTCTGTGGCGTTGATATATTTTTCCATATGGAAGAGAGTGCAGTTTCTAGTCAAACTGGAGAGGCCACATGCCCCAGAATAGACAATATCCCAGTGTTTAGGGCACTTACTTGGCATGGATGAGTTTAAGATTCAAGTCCCTCCTCTGCGTGTTTCAGCCCAAGAACATGAACCTCAGTTTGCCACAGGCTAGGTGTTCTTTCTGTCTTGTCTGTTGGCTGTTGTGGGGTGAATCAGTCAACTGGGGTATGAAAGACTGAAGTTCAAGCTCCTAGTCTGAATCAGGCATAGTCCCTTCAGTCAGGCACTGAACCTTAGTTTCCCACATCCTGAGGATGTGTTTTTTGGCAGGGTAGGGAACATTCAACATTAATTCAATGTTCAACAATGATTTCTTGCCAACCTCTAATAACCAATGAACTTTAGAAGATGTTTTGTTGAACCAAATTTGTCTTAACTTTTCTGATATTGAATGAATTATACCAGACTGACTTCTACAATGAAGTAAACAAAGTTATACTAGAGATAATGAATTTGGACTAATGCATTTAACAGTTTTCTTACAGTAACATAACCATATTGCATTTCTAATTCCTATTTCCATTTGAGAAAACTGGGTTTTTTAATTTTTTTATTGTATGTCATACATTGTAGACTGGCTTCCAATCTGTTTTATACCAGTTGCCAATAGCTCTTCTGCCAATTCTAGCCACAAGGGACCAGCAATTAGTTAAGTACATCCCATCCATAATGTCTCTTCTCTTCTGCTAGAGATTAGAAGAAGTTGATGAAGAAAACCCCAGTGTAGCCGGAGGATAAGCTCCGCCATATTTAAATCTCTTTTGGCACAGTGCAGACTTAACATACATGAAAATCTGGCTCTGAGTGATGAACTTAATATTGTACCCACATTTATGGTTAATTTGTGTCCCTTAGGCCACCATATTTTTGGTTTCCTAAAGTAAGTAGGGATCATGTAAACTGTTGAACAAGTAATCATTTAACTGATAAGCCTAGTGATAACCCATTATAGATTACTGGTTATCGTTTAGTGTGGAGCAGGGAGTAGTCTGTCGGGGAAGGGAAGTCACTTTGTGCGCCAGCAGGAACCAGAAGGTGGCAGGGCAAGCAAGAGTGAGGAGTATGGGAGAGAGGAAGGGAGGAGCAGGCGGGACTGTTACCTATAGTTAGGCTCCACAGACCTCAGTGTAGCCATTTGCAGCCCCAACACCACCTGCCACAAGCAACCTGGGCTCGGGGCAACCCTTTCTCCCTGCAAGAGAGGCTGGGCTGTTCAAGGCAGGCAGCAGGGAGGCAGCAAGTGGCTGCAGCGGGGTCTGTGGAGCCTAGGTATTAGGTACTAGTCCCCACTTCTCCTCCCCTCTACGCTGCTGTCCACAAAGAAACCAGCTCAGCTCCTTCGCATGATGTTTAATTGTTTAACCATTGTAATTACAACAGGTGAAGTGGATATTTGTCTAAATTGGTATTTACATCCCTAAAAGGAAGTGTTCAGTATGTGGCCTTCTTATCTGACTTTTAAAATATTCCCAATGTTAGTTCATCCTCACCAAACAATCCAAATAATTTGAGAAGAAAATCTTGCAAAAATATTTTTCTTGGCAAATTTAAAGTACTTCCTGCTTTCAGGTGGGTCAGAAATAACCTCAGGGCATTTTGCCCCGTCTGCATTAGAGCCCAGAAAAAGAGAGGTGCATTAAAATATACCTGACATGGGTTTTTGAAATACGTTTAACCTTCATAAAGTATCAATGGTTTTGAATCAAATGCAAAACTTTTGTGGAAGGTTGAAGTCTGACCCCAGATATTAGTTTACATCGGGAATTTTCAAATAATGCCAGTCTTGTATATTTCATTGAATTGTATTTAATTCAAATCTAGATCTAAATTTTGTGGGTGAAGCCCATGTCTAATAAAATATGATTTGAATTTAGACCTTATGTTCAAGTCAATTCTTCTTTCCAAATTAACTCCATTAAATTTTACTCATAAGACCAGATCCTTGTCCCCTCATGTAGTTGCTTTACACAAGCATCCATAAAGCAGCCTTACAGGAGCAACCAAAGATTCCCCTGAATAGAACAGTTCTGCTGCCTGCTTCATGCACTGTTTGTAAGGCATTTGTTAGCGATAAGGAGCAGAAGGATGGGTTGGCTGCACCACATGTGACTGGTCCTCTGATGGTCCATTATATAAGAGACTCACTGGTGCTGAAAGCATGCTTAAGGGAGCTGGAGTATAGAAAACTCTCTGGGGCTCCAGCGGGGGGATGAATATTAGCAAAATTATACCATTTGCTAGCATCATTCTTGGAAATGGTTGAATCGTTTTAATTGCAACATTAAATGGGCCCTCTACCTGGGATCTCTTGAGTGTATATTACTTCAGTCTTATATAGAAGCAGGACGTTGGCTGCCATGGTTCCCCTGCTTTACCTGTTGCAGGTTAGGTTGTTGTGTCTTGTGTTAGAAATCATAGAAAATAGGGGTGTATGAAATGGGCCATATTCGATTTGGATTCAGATTCGGCCTGAATCGCAGACAGTGATTTGATTAATTGATTCAGATCATTGTCCCCGATTCAATTCGGTCAAATCCGAATCTGAAGATTCAATGCTGGTTTGGAGAATCAGTGATTCGGCCATAGACATAGCTTTAAATATTTTTTCTACATACCTCAAGGTACCAGGTGTGGCTTGTGAATGCTGCAATGCTGGGGCAGATGGAGTGCGGGGGCAGAGGGACCACCCAATGGGGGGGGGGGGCCCCCCCCCCCCGCCATTGTGCTCAGCAGTGAACCCAGAAGTGGACTGGAAGTACTTCTGGTCCACTTCTAGGTCTGATGGGGAGTGCGCTGGGAGGACCCCTGTGCCCCACCCCCTACCTCTGGCTTGGTGATTAGACACAGGGGGACCCCGGGTGCCTCCCCAGACCCAGGAGGCAGCAGTCGCTGAGCCAGGGAGGTATGGGGGCCCCCCCGCATGCTCCCTGGTGGACCCAGAAGTGGACCGGAAGTGCTTCTGGTCCACTTCTGGGTCTGCTGCCGAGCATGCTGGGGAGCTCCCCGTGCTCCTGTGGGATGCTCCATCCACCCCAGCATTGCAGCAATCACAAGCACCCTGGTACCTTGAGGTATGTAGAAAAAACATTTAAAGCTGTGTCAGTGGCCAAATCTCCAAATCTTTCCAAATCTCTCTGAATCAATTTGGAGGGTTCTGATTTGATTCAAAGAGATTAAAGGGTCTCCTGATTCGATCCAGATTTGGAGATTCAGCCATCAAATTGGGCTGAATCTCTGCCAAATTGAATCAGGGACTGAAGCTTTGCACAGCCCTAATATAAAATTAAGGTCGGAAGGGATGTCTGGAGGTTGTCTAGTGCAACCCCCTAGCTCAAAGCAGGACTAGACTAGATCATCTCAGCCAAAGCTTTGTCTAGCTGGATCTTAAAAACTTCTAAAGGTGGATATTCCAGCACCTCTCTGGGTTGCCTGCTCCAGTGCTTTACTACTTTCCTAGTGAGAAAGTTTTTCCTAATATCTAATCTAAACTTCCCCTGGGGCTTCCATTGCTTCTTGTTCTGTCATCTGCCACCACTGAGAACAGTCTAGCTCCATCCTCTTTAGAAACCCCCTTCAGGTAGTTGAAGGCTGCTATAAAATCCTCAGTCTTCTCTTCTCTACGCTAAAGCCACTAAGCCCAGTTCTCTCAGCCTCTCTTCAGAAGTCATGTGCCCAGCCCCCTCACCATTTTTGTAATCTCTGTTGGACTCTCTCCAAGTGGTCTCCATCCTTTCTGTAGTGGGGGGGCCCAAAACTGAATACAATACTCATGATGTGGCCTCACCAGTGCTGAATAGAGGGGAAGAATCACTTCCCTGGACCTGCTGGCAACACACCTACCAATGCAGCCCAGGATGCCATTAGCTTTGTTTGCAACAAGGGCACGCTGCTGGCTCATTTTCAGCTTATTGTCCACTGTAACCCCCAGCTCCTTTTCTGCAGAGGTGCTGCCCAGCCACTCAGCCCCCAGCCTGTACTGGTGCATGGGATATTATGGATTTGTATAGGATGGTTTGGATAGGACTGCCTCACCCAGGGGGTTGGGCTAGATGACCTCTGGAGGTCCCTTCCAGTCTTACTTTTCTATGATTCTATGAAGATCAACTACAGCCAGAGAGGTAGGGTGAACACTTTCAACCTTTATTGTTACATTTTGTCTGTATCATTAACAACTGAACTGTAATTAAAATGGGGCTTTTATTTTGTTTAACAACTTTACATGTAGGTATAATACTGTGGCCAGTCTCCACTTTATTATATGAGTATATAATAAACTATATTATTCAAAGTGTTATCTGCATATAATACTTTGGGACTGTGAAATGACAGAGCTAAGCTAAGGCCATTGGTATCTTTTTACTGGGGAGTGTAGCTAGTTGTTCTAATGTGTGATTCAGCTTTCAGTGATTTTTCATATGCCCTTTTTCTGGCTAACAGCATAGTATGAGTGTTACAGCTGATAATCCAATGCAGAGCAGTGTGTGCTGCACACAGGTTAGCTACAACACCCTGGGCTAATGGTTTTCTGTTATTTGGTATGGCTTAGTGTAGAACATTTGCATTTATTTGCAATGTTGAAAAAACAGTAATCAAGAACACATCATTCAGGTAAATAAAATAGAAAACGGTGTTTTTTTCAATAGCTGTAGTTACTATTTCTTTCAGCAGTAAATACATAGAAGACCGCTGAGTGATCTTGAGATCCTCATTGGCATTGTCCCAACCATTAGTTAATTATAGGTGAATGTTTAAAAGAGTTAGCTTCCAAATGTCACGGGCAGGCTTGGAAATTGCTGTCATGAGATCATCCATATGAAACCATTTCCCCTTAAAAAAAACTGTTGATGATGCAAGCTGCATTAGCAAGCAATGTGACCCCTGGCCAACCATTTGGCTTGGCACCCTGATGGATCTGGAACTGTAAAGCAGTTAGAATGAATTTAAAATGAAGAGAATGCTTCTCATTCTTCAGGAACAATTTGGCTCTAAGATTCATTTGGCAAAACTCCATATATTTATTAGCAATGAATGGAAGCAGCTCTAACTTGATTTTATGCCAACGGAAAATCAGATGCCCTGTCAGCAGCATTCTCACAATACTACACTTTGTTCCCTTTATACCCAGAGTGAGGTGTGCATTTCTACAGAGGACCTTCTCCCACGGCCATCACTAGCCTCTTTCAGTCTACTTTGTAGTGATTACACTTATGTGGCACATAAAAGATAGTAAACTGGTGAATGCAGACTCAAAAAAAATCTATAACTGTATCTAATAACTATATCTATACATATATACATACATATATACACACACACACATATATATATATGTGTGTGTGCATTCACCAGCTGCTAATACAAATTGCTAATACAATTCATCTCTAATTTATATTGGGGCAGCTACCTGAATTCAGCTCCATATGTGTGCTCAGCTCTATTGTGCCTACACTCTGCTTTGGCAGAACAGGAAATCTGTCTTATAGGCCAAGAAATACAGTAATGGCAGTGTAAGCCACTGGTAGATTTATAGGGTGGATTTACATCTAGAACATGTATCTGAGGAGAAGAAAGAACAATTTAGGAGATGCAAAGGTCCTGTTTAACAATCTTACACTGAGCTTCTATTGTGAGAGCCAGGGGAAAAGGTTCATACTAACATATATTCTTCTATTTTTACACCTATAAAGGATAACTTTGTGCTTATATCTTTTGGAGACAACCCTAGTTCAGCTTTATTTCACTCAGTAATTTTAATAAATTGGGAGGGACACTGAGAAAACATTAGCATTATAAAAAGTGAAAATTTGGAAGACTATATCAAGAAATGAGAACAGCAAGCTTAGGTCAGCAGCTCTGATGATGGTCTGCGGGTAGTAGTGACCTGGGAAAACATGTATGTTTGCTGGGGAGATAAAATTAGGCTGAAAGCTGTTAAAAGGTCATGGTAGTGTTCCTCTCTGTGAAATCAGAGAGCAATGTTAGTCTGCTAGGTTTTGCTCCAGGGATATTCTATTCCATGTATCAGGTAAAAGCATGGGTTGCAACATTTTGAAATAAAGGGCAAGATTTTGGAAAGAAGAACATAGATCCTCTGTCTCTCTGTGTCTCTGTTTCTGTCTGTCTCTCTTTCAGGCAACCTAAATTATGACTAGACAGAGTTTAATTTTCATGTATGATAGTAAAGGGATCAGGAGTGAAGTGGTGCTCCCATTTTGTCTTCAAAGCAACTCAATTTGAATCTTTAAATTTGAATTCAGGTGTTAATTTTCTATCATGTTCATTTTGTATGGAAGCCAGTGGACAAACATTTTCTATAGCAGCATAATGTATACAATTTTGGATTAAAACATGCCTATTTATCGTTTCAGTATGACTCCTTTGCTGGTTTAAGCTTTTGTATAAGGTCAAGGGATGACTATGCCTATCAGGCACAGGCCTAGGTTGGGGAAAGTAAGGGTCTGCACTAGTTCATGGGAAGCTCAAGGAGACATTGTAAGAAACCACTGACCATTTTGTCAGTTCTTTCTATGATCTGCAACAGGATTTACGGACTGCAGATTATTAAAGTCAGTAGTGCAGATTATTATATTAATTAATCTCTGAACAACAAACAGAGCCAAGAAGAAGGAAGGCACTGAAATTGTGGCTGGTCCTTCCAGAGGGGACACAAAAAGGACCTGATGCTTTTCTCCATTAGTGTATATACACAGAGATTGACAACTGTTGGGTCCAAACAATATAGGGAATTATCAGAGCTTGCTTTAGCTACCTGCAGCAATAGAGGCTGTAGGAGGCACCTCTCTGTCAAAAGAGTTCTAGTATAGTAGACTCTTTTAAAGATGATTAGTGGGAAAGTTATGGGAAGGCAGATGTGTGTGTGTATTTGATATTTTTATCATCTACAGCAGTTCTCAAAGTCACAGTTCCAT
>NW_005842421.1:156364-183175 GCF_000455745.1 Alligator sinensis
TAGATGTTGTACTGTGAAGATTTCCACCCTTAATCTGCAGGTCCTGAAGGGCCTTACTTTTTGGTAAAACCAATAGCAGAAAAAATACAAAAGAGAGGATATTCAATTCAGATACTTAAAGACACACGTAGACTGTTTGATAGGAAACAGTCTGAGATACTTTATCTCTTTTAAATAATTTTAGAAGATTACTGTTAGGGAAGGAAAGACTCTTAGGAAAAGAAACATGATGCAGCCATCAGGTCTGAGCATTAAAAGCCAACACAGAATGGTTAAAAAAAAAAAAAGAAATCTGTGGGAGGGGAGGGGGAAGAAATTCCTAGGGGCAGCAGACAAACAAAGCAAAAAAAAAGGAAGCCGATTACTGGGAGTTCAAGGCCTAACAAAAGTGAAGAGAATCTTTCTCACCTTTTATGTGCAGGGAGAATGTCAGGAATCAAAAAACAATCATCAGCAGCAATCCCTCATGGTCAAGGATGATCATGGGTCAAGTAAAGGGCTGTAAACGAGTCTATTGATGGCTAAGAAGGCCAATCCTAGAGCTGCAGACTCTGGCAAATGCCGCAGGTGGTGGTTAAAGTGGGGGTCGGACCATGGATTTCTTGGTCTTGTTTCCTTTCCTTCCATTTCTGTCATTTTTCTGCCTCCAAGGCAAGATGGCTTTCCTCCAAGCAAGATGTACCTTCTCTCACAAGGCATCACTGTGTAGCCCTGTCCTGAGCTAGTTTTTCCCAATCTTTGGTGTCAATGCCACACTTCTTAATGCTCGCCTTAAGGGTATCCTTGAAGCGTTTCTTCTGGCCACTGCATGTCCTTTGGCCTTAGCTGAGTTGGGAGTATTGCAGTTGTTTTGGCAAACATACATCAGGCATGCACACACAATGCCCTGTCCACCGCAGCTGATATTGAGTAATCAATGCTTACATATGGATGGTGTTAGCATCGGTGAGGATAACTGGCATTTGTGTGATGATCCTCCCATTTTATCCCAAAAAACTTCCAAAGGTAGTGCTGGTGATATCGTTCCAGGCTTTTCAGGTGGTCTCTGTAGGTCACAAAAACCAATATCGGTGTTAAGTCCTTGGTTCCTGTTGTCCAGCCAGCTTATGAATTTTTGTTTCCAGGTTTGCCTTTTAAAGGTGTTAGGTAGATTTCCTTTGAGCACAAGAATAGTGAGGTCAGAAAAGGAGGTTTTTTCTGTGAGAGTTCATTCTGGTGTGTAGTTGCTGTTTAGTTTCACCCACATTGTTGCCATGAGGATATTTGGTGCAGTGGATCAATGTGTCACATTTTGGGAAAGGCGTATATAGGAACCATTGGATTCTATTAGTTTCATTACAGGGAGTGTTGACTGGAGTAGCAGAGGAGATGTGTTAAAGGGTTAAGTATTTCTTGCTAAGGCAAGGCTGTTCCATGTGTTTGTTGGGCATTGGAGAGTTTGCTTCTGGTGACAAGCTGGGCAAAGGTATGGGATTGTTTGAAAGCCAGGAGCAGAGAGACTAGGACTATTTATCTCAATGTCTAATTTTTGTCAATTAGAGGCTGTAGTTGTTTGATGATTTTTCTAATCAACTTCCAGTGTGGGTGGTAGATTGCCACCAGGAGTCTTTTTGTATTGTAATAGGTTACTGTGGGGTACTTGAATAGCTCTTTCAAATGTACACCTGTGTCTTCACCGGTGTGTCCTTGTTATATAAAGGGGTATAGGTTGTAGCTGTGTTGGTCTAAGGACAAAGGCAGACAAGGGCTGATATCAGAGTCACCCAAAGAACCTTGTCTGCCTCCTGTTGTATAAAGGAAGATTTTAGGCTGGCCAGATGGACATCACAAGTGTTCTTCTTGGAGGAGATGTGGTATGACTGCTAGTCTTGTGGACATAAGTATGGTGGTCTATGGGGTTTCTGTATATGGTAGTTTGTAGGATACAATCCTAGACATGGATTGTGCTATAGCTTTCTAGAAAGTTGATGTTAGTGTAGGAATATTCCAGAGAAAGTGTGACTGAGGGGTGATAATAATAGTTAAATCTGTGGTGGAAGTTCATCAGGGAGTCCAGGTATTCAGTCCAGTGTATGAAAATATCATCTATCCAGTCATTTGGCTCATCTGTACAGTCCAGGTTTGATTGTGAAGTTTTTAGAAATTTTTCCCCGAGGTGGTTCATGAAAAGGCTGGCATATTGAGGGGTCATCTTTCATAGACTCATAGATTCATAGATACTAGGGTTGGAAGGGACTTCAATAGATCATCGAGTCCGACCCCCTGCATAGGCAGGGAAGAGGGCTGGGTTCAGATGACCCCAGCTAGATGCTTATCTAACCTGAAATCTTTGTGGCCATAGCTGTGCCCAAGGTTGGGAAGAAGTGAAAATTGTTGAAAGTGAAGTTGTTGTGAGTGAGGATGAAGTAAGTCTATTTGTGCAACATGTTGTTTGGGTTTGATGTAAAGTTTCTTACCACTTGCTTGATGATGACTTGTCAGGGTACATTTGTACTTGGCTGCAATGTTTATATTATATCCCCAAATCCTACAAGATGAATACGTTATATAACATTATGCAATTGTGTATCCTCTTCCACTACCTCTCTCCTCTGTTGCTGTGTCTAGCCTGTTGCTATCAGTGTTTTATGCATGTATGTGCAAACAGAAATGCAGCTGTTGAGCTCTCTTTGGACTCTGCCTGTGGTGCACGGAAATCTTTTGCCAAAGCAAATACATCTCTTCCAGGACTAATACTTCCATAGAGTGTTGGCACCAGCAAAGCATCATCCATTCTTTTAAACCTCTCTGCCCAGGAGAAATGGTATATGGAAAATTTGTAAGGAGAACTTTTTCTTTAGGTGTTTTGATTATAAAGGGCAATTTGGCTAAATCAAATGTGTGTGTATGCATGCATACACAAGTATGTACACATTACAGAGACACTTGAGAGAAATCCAAACATAAACTACTGTTGCAAGACTGAAAATGAAATGGTCAAAGGTGCAGTAATGTATAGTTGGTGCTACTTAATATTTGAACATGAGCTGCATGAAATACAGAGCTGATAACACTACTTTAAAATTAGGTTGCCTGACACATCCTATTATAATACATTTTTTCATTTTTTTATAACATTGCCAAGCTTTAATTATTTGGGCTGAAATTTCAGAAGCCAGCTATATTCTTCAGGACTTTTCTTTTCTTTTCTTTTTTTTTTTTAATTTTAGCCAAAATAGTTCATCCATTCTAGACTATGAGGCTTGAAAAAAGAATGTTCCTTTTTCCATGTTAAAAAAACTCTGACAACCTTTACTTAGCACCATCCTGCTTAGGGGCAGAGACCTGAAATCTGGATGTTTGTCAGGAATGTGCCTTTTTCCTTTTTCACTGCTTAGAAACATCTACCCATATTTGGTTACAACTGTGTCAATGCTTCTGACAATTTAGTGGTGTGAAGTCTTGGAAGATTCTGTATTTCCTGAATGTGCTCCCAACTGGTGTGCGTGAGCACCCCCCAGCCTGTAATGATACGGGCAAAACCAGATTTTCCCTATAATGACTGCTCTCAACTTCTCTGGCCGTGGATGGGCTTGGCCACATAACTGAAAACAGGGAATAAATCTCTCCAGTGTTCTCAATGACCTCCCTGCTGTTACACAGGTTGAGAGTTGGGACACTGAGACTGAGACTGGATTGGGTGCCTAGAGAGGGTGATTGGAACTGCAAGGCAGCAAGGAAGAGGGATGTAAATTTGATGAGATGAGAAGTGGGTATTGTGTGGGCAGGATAGTTTGGAGCAGTGGGTAGGGGACAGACCATCATGAGCCTAAGAGAGAGCCTGGGATTGGTTACCCAAAGAGATTGAGATTGGATTGATAAACTTGAAGAGTGGAGGCTGGTACAGTGTGGCTAAATAAATAGGGCTGAAAGAAAGGGAAGAGCCTGAGACTGGGGCAGATTTTCAGGGACAGCACAGATGGGATTAAGCTTCTGGAAAGAACAGGTCAAAAGACCTTTCTGTACCTTTCAAAGTTGGAAATGGAATTTGTCCCTCACTGATTTTCTGTTGTCAGTGAATACCTGCAAAGCTCATTGGCAAAGTGTGTATATATCTCATTCTTTTCTAGTGCTTCTTCATAAATGGGAGGATAATCTACTGCTGCTTTCAGTTACTCCAGGGCTGTCCAGCTGGTGATCTGCAGGCTGTATGTGGCCAACAAAGGGTTAGCATGCAGTCTCTCATCTGGTGGTTTCTTCCCACATCACTCCAGCTGCAGCTGCAGCTGGAATCTCCAGGCTCCCCTTCCCTCTTCCAGCTTCCACTTCCAACTCCTCCTCAGGGGGTGGGGTGGGTTGGGGCAGCATGGTGCAGCACATCACAAGGTGCTAAAGTCCATAGTGGAGGCTCTGTGAGTGGGGCCTGGAGCACCCTCGTGGCACAGTGCAGCAGGGGTGGGGAGTGCCCATGCAGCTCAGTTCAGCAGAGAGGGAGTGCCTGTGTAGCTGGGAGCCTGTGACCTGGCTGCACCAGTGTGCCCTCCACAAAGTGCAGGTCTAATATAGTTGGTCTAATAAAAGATATCACATTTACCCAAAGAACCTTGTCTACCTGTGTCTTTAGAACCACATGGCTACGGCTACAACCTACACCCCTAAAGCATGGAAGATATCAAATTTTGCATTTGAATGGAAACTTTACAACACGAAGAAGAAAGAGTTTAGTTGGTCTAATAAAAGATATTACATTTATCCAAAGAACCTTGTCTCCATAAAGCGTAGCTCCTGCTGGTAGATTCCCCCGCCCCCACCAGGCACTTGGAAGTTGGACAGCCCTAAATTACTCAATAGCCCAAGTTGCACAAGTTTGTGTAATGGATTTGAAGTTTCTAACCTCTGGATATTTACAGAATCCTGCTGGGTGGCCAGGAGCAGTGCACTGTGTCCATCATAAATTGGCTGATATGTGTATCTAATGTATCAGTACACATCAGCCTTTGCTTCAAAGATAATGCTTGTAAGATAGGGCTGTCCAACTTCCAAGGGCCACATTACAGAGGTTTGCACACTGCATGGACCGCATCAGAATGAGGTACAAACCTCATCCCTGCTCCCCACAGGGCCACACGCCTTTCAGAAGTGCTGCCACTGCACCACACAGGTGCCCCCTCCCACTGCACCATGCATTTGTGTGGGCACACTCCCCCTCCAACCACACTGCATGCCTGTATGGATGCCCCACACCACAGTACCACACGCCTGCGTGACTCTGGCCTCAGCCTCAGCTCCCCATGCTAGGCTGCACTTGCATTGGGGTGGAGTCAGACAGCAGAAGCTGGAGGAGCAGGGAAAACCCATGTGGAAAGCAGCAGCCAGGCAGAGCCTGGGGGCCAGCTTAACCCCTCATGGCCCATATGTAGCCTGTGCATTGCCAGTAGGACAGTCCTGCTTTTAAGAGAAGAAACAACTAGTCATATCAGCTGAACTCTCTAGCATTCCCTGTCAGCCAAAGCAGAAATAATACTGCTTCTTCCCAGTTTTTCAGCTGCCTGCACTTTTTTTCTGCTGTATTTTTCGTAATTAAGATTCATAGATTCATAGACATTAGGGCTGGAAGGGACCTCGGAAAATCATCGAGTCCAGCCCCCTGCCCAAAGGGCAGGAAGTCAGCTAGGGTCATAGGATCCCAGCAAGATAAGCAACCAGTTTCATCTGGTTAAAAATTAAAAGACTGGTTCATTAAAAATGAGACGGTGATAGTTAACATGTATTTTAGAACAGCAGGGAGTTTTTGCCTTATAATAAAACTTTTGTCATTGGCCTTTCTGAAATAGCATATTTCCTTGTACACAACATGACATGCCCCAAGTAAGAGGTGTACCTTGTTTTTGAACAGCAGAATGAAGAAAAAAAGCTCTTTCCTTGAAAATGCTGGTAAGTAATATGAAGTAACTGAGTAGGAGCAGCTAGGGAGCCCAGCATCCATGTGGAGCATGTGGAATATTACATTTCTTTTTTCTAAGAGAGTCTTATGCTGTAGAAACTATTACCATATGTCCTTGCCTATAGCATGCATCCCAATTCCCAGCAGCTGATTTTTGGGAAAATGGGTGCATGTATGCAAGAAAATATGGTGTGTACCTTCAAATGACCTTAGTATAAAGTCATGCCTTGGGCCAAATTTGGCCTCCAGTACTGTATCATCTGACCCACAGAGCTCCCCATATGTTTATGGGGAGTCCCATGGGCTGTGTCCTGCATGCTAGATCAGGCGCAAAGGGCAGAGCGGGGGCAATCCCAGCTTGCAAGGCTGGGTAGGGGTGGTGTGAGGGCCTGAAGCCCAATTCCAGTGCATGGCTAGGCAGAGGCAGCACAGGATCCTGGGGCTTGGTCCTGGCATGCTGACTGGGCAGAGGTGGTGCAGGGCCTCAGGGCCCAAATTTGGCCTATAGGGGCTGGTATAGGGGCCTGGGGCCTGATCCCAACATTTTGAGAGCCACACAGGGCCTAATCTGGGTGGGTGGGGTTCAATCCAGTCGTGACTAGGCCTGTACCATTTATCCGGCCCTTAGGGCCAAAACACTGAATACCACTGGTCTAAAGAACATGGAAGATCTAAGATGCTTGGATATTTTTGTGTGTCATGACTATTGGTATATATTTAAAGACCATACTGTGTTTTATCCAAAGGTACAGATAGTAAATATCTGGACTGCAAGCATGAATAATTACTCCGGTCAAGTTCTTCCAAGATGTTAACATGGATCTTAGTGACGAGCAGTCTAGAAATGTGATATCTGAGGATGACCATTGACATGTTTGAATTATAAAGGAATAGATTAGCCTTTACAATTAAAGAAGGTTGATGTTTATTTAGACCTTAGACTCTTTAAGTATATTCTGATTATGAGTTACAAATGACTAATGGTGAGGTGCATGATGGCTGTTGTATCACCTATACGGTTGCTAGCCCTCCTGGATTGGCCAGGAGTCTACCAGAATTGGCATCGATTTCCTAGTGACTATTGTGAATGGGTTGAACAGTACAATTAATGACATTAGGCCATGTTGGGGAAACAAATCTTCCAGAATAGCTTCAGTCAGAGTTGGCAAACCTAGTATTGGAAAATATCAGTAAGAAGGACCTGTGTTTTTGGAAAGAAGTAGAAACCAGAAAGCATTCTGAAATCAAACTACTTCTATTCACGCCTTATGTGTTATCTGGGTGTCTTTGGAAACTTGCAAATGTTGGTGGTGAACCATAGATTTTAGTTTATTAAATGGTTTGACAGTAGCAAAGGTTGCATCAAAGTGACTAACATGTTGGTATATAATTTGCTTAGAAAATTTAAAAGTGCTGTCATTCTGAAGATATTCAAAATTTTCCTAACTGGGGGGATCTTATGATTTCATACCTTGTTTTTAGCAGTGTTCAGAAGATTTAGTATATACAGTATTTACTCAAAAGTCTCTGATTCAAATCCAATCCATTGGAGCAAAATTCATGACATTTGTCAAATAATCAGTGGCTGCAAGAATGGGAGCTGGTAGTCCAAGTCCAGCTTTTAGTGAATGAAGTACTCATCACAAAAATCCTCATTACAACTGAGATAGTTGGAATCTCTCTGTCCTGTCTGACGGTGTCTGTAGGAGTGCCAAGGGTGGGTATGGAAACTTTGCAGGGCTCAGAGTGGTAAAATATGCATTGCTGCTGAATGTATCAGCTGTTCTCTGTACTTAGATTGATTTAATGTCAAGGGTCATCAATTTTTCACCTTTAACCAACAGTTAATTCAAATACATTTTGAAAATTTACCTCTTAAAACTTCATAATTTATTGCTTATAAAATGCCTATTTTTTCTAAATGTTTTTTTTTTTCAAAAGCTGCTTAAATCTCTTTGTGTGTTTAACAATATGGTTTTCATTTCAGACTAAAAGAGTCTAATATAATGATAGAAGATCAATCCTATAAGTTGAGTCCCAGAGCAAAGAGGGCCAAGCAGAGTTTACTCTTAGAAGACAAAGAAAATAAAGGCATTGACTACGTAGTGCCTGTGTTCACAGGGCGGTATGTTCGTTTTTCTTTTATTTTGTGTCTTTCTCTAGTGATGACAATTTCCCTATAACAACAATAATTAGCATTCCATCCAAAAAGCCCTTTTACCCCTAGATCTCAAAGTGTTTTACAAAGGTAGGTAAGGGTAAGTTTTATTATTTCTATGTTGTTGCTCTGGCTCTGGCCCCAGGCTGGGCTGGGGCATGGAGCACATGGTCATTCCAGTCCCCACTCAGCCATGCAGCAGTGGCTGCAGTGATAGCAGCACTGGCCCTAGACCCAGCAATACCACCATTGTCAATATGCTGAGGTGGCCAGACAGAGGCTAGGGGGAACATAAGCTCTGTGCCCCAAGCTGGGGCAGGGCCAGAGTGAACATGTGCTCTGTGCCCCAAGCTGGGGCAGGGCCAGAGCCAGAGAGTAAGCAGTAGCGGGGGTGGGAGGTGGGTAGATCAGGGCAGAGGTGGCATGGGGGGATGGGGGAGGCAGAGGCTGCAGGTGGCAGGTGATTGTGGGGGGCAATGTCTCCAGATCTTACTTCAACCCTCAGTTCGGGTCCAGGCCAGAATTGGAGCTTCAGCAGCTGCCTGCCCCCCTGCTTATACTTGAATCCAAGACGAGGCACTTCCTCCCATGTTGAATAGGGAAAAGACCTCATCTTGGATTCTAATAAATTAGGTATCCCTTATCTAATGTTAAAGATGGTGAAACTGAAACAACCAGTTCATGTCTTCCCTTGGCAGAGACAAAAAATATTGTCAGCAAAACTAATGAATTTCTAAAGACCAGCATAATGTACCCTAATGCTCCCTGGCACTAGTGATATTTATTTCACAGGAACTATTAATGTGAACATTTTTATGCCAGCAATGTCCTAAGTAAATCTGAATGTGAACTTTGCATGAGAGCCAAATCCAAGGCAAACAAGGAGGCTTCCTTGTTTTTTCTAGGATGTGGCATAATGATTTATTGCGAGGCTATGGCAGTCCAGGCATAGTCTTTTGTTCAGGTTAATTCATACCACAGTATGTCATGGAAAACTAACTCATGATTAGAGTCAAGGAAAAAAGCTTTTTGTGTCAACTTGCAGTCAAATACACACCTCTCTTTCCAGCTTTTGTGTCTCTTGCAAAGCTATGCCTAACACATGGTATTGATGATGTGTTTGGGGATTTAGTGGTATCATGGTTTAGCACAGAACTTAAATTTGGAAACACTATTGTATCTACACTCATGCCTTTGTGCAGAATTCTTTTGTGTGTGGTTTTCTTCTGATTAGTGAAATATTTCATTTACTTTAGCTTTTTTAATAGTTTGCTTTTGGGCATCTCTGAACCAGAAGGTTTTTTTTCTTACTATATTCCCTCCACCTATTTCAGAATGCAGGTGCTGTTTTACTTATATCCTTCTAGGCCATGGACTACTTGCTCTCTAATCTGGCCAATAAATTGAGACATATCCACCCTACATTTCAAAATGTTGTTCTGGATGTAGATAAATTTTAAAATTTCATACACTACTTGCAATACAACACTTGCAAAACTAGTTATGTCTGTGATTCAGTAGGAATGATTTAGAAGTGTTATAATGGCAATTCCCCATCAGCTCTCAAAGACCAGCATGTGTGTTTTCTGCTGTGGCTAGCTGTGGAATTTAGATTTATTCCTCAGTGAGGAGAAAAGTAGCTACAACACACAAATGATAGCCACTTCTCCTATATTGTAGTCCTAACCTTGCTACTGGTTTGTTGATTCTGCATTACAACCAGTCTGTGCTTCACTTTACAGGCAGTCCTCAGACTTACGACACAATTGGTTCCTGAAAACCATGTCTTAAGACGAAACGTAACTCGGAAACAATCTTCCCATAGGAAACAATGTTATAAACAGGGGATTGGTTCCTGAACCAAGGCCTAATACCCTATTTTCACCAAAAATAACCCAGAATTTTGTACTCAATCAATTATAGATGAGTAATATAGCTACATTAATATATTTATATTGTAAATAGCAATCATATTGATATAGAAGGACTTCTTTGAAGGGCTCTTGGCTGGACTTTTTGAAGGGTTCTTGGCTGGAGTCTTCTCAGGAGTCTTGGCTGCAGGCTTTTCTGGAGCCTTGTCTGCTTTCTTAAAGAAAGTGTCCAAGAAAGTTTGGACAGATGTTCTCCAGGGAGGTGGGTGACGTAGCAAACTTGTTCACTTGCGTGGCTTGGCATCAGATCAAGTGTTGTAAATTCAAAACTGACGCCAGAAAGTTGAAACAGGGTGTCAATTTATAAATGTTGTAAATGCAAAACGTTTTTAACTCGAAACTTTGTAAGTCAAGGACTGCCTGTACTCACCTAGTATATTCTTTTACTATATATACTTCTTAACTAAAATTCTATACTAAAATAACATATGTAGTATAATAGTATAGTATATCTGTAATATATATGTATAAAGTATAATGATGTCTAATTCAGAAAGATGTTAGGGGGCTTACTTTATTTGTCTGTACAATATTTTGAGATCCTGAGATAAAGAATACTATGCATTTCCTAAATAAATACTATTGTTATTATTATTATGCCAGTTACTACTATTTATTGACTCTAGTTCCTTCACATGGCAACTCAAAATATTGCATATCTTTGTGCTACTGAGTTGGCTCAGATTGGGTTTCTGAATTAGTTGAGGAGTTTTAAAAGGCCAGTGATGATCATTAGAGTGCCCAAGTGGGCATGTTTCCATATGTGCTTTTTTTTCTCTTTGTTGGCATCATATTCATGCCTGTGTGCCAGGATTATGGAAGTGACATGTTAAGCCAATGCCAAGTATTTATTTTTGTTTGAACGATAATAGCTCAGATGCATTCAACCATTTGCATGTAATATATCATACTTAAATTCTCCTGTGAAATCAATGTGCCATTTCCCCAGGGGAGATAACGTGTATGTGTATAGTTATTTTAAAAGGTCATCATTCTGTCCAAGGTCCGCATTCTGTCCATGCTACAGGGCTATTAAATTTGCTGCAGTATTGTTTCTGTAGCTCACCAGCATTTCCACTTTAAGTCCTACTTGCAGGGGCTCAGGTTTGTGATATAAATATTCTCTCACTCGGAATAGAAGTGTTAGCTCTTAACTGCTTTACATAGGTGCGTGAACACACGTATACATAGGGATGCACACACACAAGGAAATAGACATTGACCTCTAAAAAACTATAGAGGGTACAAATCAGTGAAAAGGAGGAGAAAATGAAGGAAAGCCTGCCACTATTTTAGTTTATAAAGCACAGAGGCTCAATCTAACTTAATGTATTCCAAATTTAATTGAAACTGAAGCTGGTTCATAGGCATGAACTATCTAAGATGAAAGTTTATGAATACTAGTCAATCCATAGACATTCTCTTCTTCCTGAAGAAGTTTTTAAAAATCTGTCATTTGGGGCAATCTCTATATACATAAAACTTTCCATTGCAATCTCTGAGAATTGTCTCTACATAAAGATGGAGGAATTGTGCTTTAAATTTAAAAGAGATGTTGCTTATGGTGTGAACCATTGTTGCAGAGAACACTGAGTCCTGGCCTTTGGCCTTGAAAAAGAAGTTAATTACTTTCTCCTTACTTTTAACATTCTTATTATTTAGCAATAATAGATCTGCAAATTTGTGGCCCAGTTCTGCAAGGGTCTGAGTCCCTATTCAGAGCTGAAGGTGCACATGATCTCATAGAAGGTGTTCAGCACTGCTCAAATCCAAATGGAATCTTACTCATTTGTAATCAAAAAGAAAAAAAAATCAGTTTCCCTTTAAAAGAAAATGTTATTGATTTATTTGAAGTGACTTCAGATAACTGCATTTATATTTGTTGAATTAGAATAGAGTATTCAAAGCAGTTATTAGACATTTCCCTCATGGTTTATTTAGCTACATCTGGAAATTTTGGATGTCTCCAGGTGAGGAAGACCATTCTCCTGATATTTCCTGGGGAACATCCAGGATTTCCCAAAGAGGGGGGTGGAGAGAGGGCAGGAGCAGCAACCTGTACTGTATGGTACTGTGGTACTGTTCCCTCTGCTCCTGGCCTCCTCTTCCCCCACCAGTGTAGACAGACTGCACTGCAGGAGCCCCTGGGAATTGTATGAGTCCCTAAAGGAAGTGAAAATCCCCCCCACACCTTTACCCTTCCCCTTCCTGCTTAGAGGCACACTCTCTCCCCTCCCTTTCCCCCACCTCCCAACTTTCATGCCTGCTGCTGCTGTTTTCTGTTGTTCAGTGTGGTGGGGGGAGCTCCAGAGCTAGCCAGGCTACCCAGGTACTGGGATCAGCTGGGTAGAGGACAGTGGCAACAAAAGCACTAGAAGAGTAGTTCCTTTACCCTGCATGGTCCCTTGGGAGAAGATGTGAGGAAGGGGAAACCCCGCACTCTCCAGTTGAGCCCAGCCCCTGCCCAGCAGACAGGAATGGCTCTGGTACTTCCCTCCGACCCCTGGGGGAGTGGGAAAAGCAGCAGCAGCAGGGAGAGAGGATTTTCACCTGCTTTAGGCATTTGAAAAAGCCCCTGGGGGCTCCTTTGGTGCAGTCTAATCCAAAAAAAGGGGTGAGGGGGGTGCAGTCACACCACTTCACCCCCCCCCCGATCCACCCCTAGATACTTCCTACAAAGTCCTTTCCAGTAAAGTCACTTGAAATACAGTTTAAGTCAGACTTTGAATATATGAGAAAGCTAGAAAACAGTCCAAACTCTCATGTAAGTTTTTTTTCAGTGTTTTGAGAATTGGTTATGCTTGGTTAGTAGAACTAGTTATTGCAATACTGAGTTCTACTGCCTCTCTTTACTGATACTGGCATGACACAGTAAACACAGAACCTTGGGATTTCATTATGATTTTAGAGAGAGTCCCAAATAAAACCTGAGATCCAGTCTTTGATCTTTCAGAAGTGCTATCAAATATACAACATTAATAAATTAAAAAATTAAGATAAACTTTTAAAATACTTTTCAGCTGTGGCTGCAGGTAAATTGGAAATCACAAGAGGGGGAGGCAGGAAGCTGTAGCTACAGTTTCCAAACATAAAGAAGCATCCGGTCGTTAACTACATGAGTATATGTTATGAGAGTGGCAGTACTTGTGAACAACTTGCCATTTTTACCTGAAATAAATACCTCAGAATCATCAGAAAGGCATCTAGCAAGCTTTTAAGTAAAACCACTTTATGCTGTGAAACTTAATATTGTGCATACACAACTGCAGTAGCTGAATCTACCAGAACGATAGTGAGGCATCTCTGTGTATCAAGGAACTGCTGCTTGCTAAATTGTAACTGTTTCTAAGTTCCAACAGTTCTAACTAAAAAGGTAGAAACAGTTGTAGTGCATTGACCCACGAGGCATGTCTACACATGTGATTAATGAGAAGCAATAAACTCCAGTGCAGCTTGTGTGCTCCAGTTTACACATGTCCCTGGGACTGCAGCACATTCAGCTGGTAAGGGGTCCTGGGGGCCAGCCTAGGACTGCTCTGCCCTGGCTCAGTGTGCTGTGGAGGGGCTGGCTGGGGCACAAGGGTGCTATAGTGTGGGACTAGCTGGCAGGCTGCCCCCCACACTGAAGCACTCTCATGCCCCAGCCATCCCTGTCTCTGCCTACATGTGTGTTTTACCACATGCAACTATGCCACCATAGGATAGTACTTGTGTTAGGCAGTACTATTTTACAGCAAAGTGAATTCATTTACTGCAACCTAATAGCACTGCACATGCAGGTGGTGGCAATTCACTGCAGAGCTAATTAGCTCCATAGTAGACATTTCATGTAGGTGTGCCCACTGATACTAATAAAATTGTGTTCACTGCCTCCTACATCTGTAAAATGCTTGTGGCTGACTCAGGGAAGAGATAGTAGTATTCAAAAACCCTGTTTGAACAACAAATAACTTAACATTAAAGAATAAAATGTTGCTTTGCTTGGACAGAACTTTTTGTAGTATATAAATTAGGAGAGTTATAATTCAGCTGCAATCTGCCCCACTTTTGTATTGCTACTGTAAGTGCTAGAGGTATAAGGAAGTCATTGAATGAAGTATTATTTTGTTTTGCACTAATCTTTATTAAAAATGGAAAAGTGAAAGCATAGCAGGAGAGTTACTAGATTAAAAACCTGCGTGACACATGTAATAGATAAATGCATTGAAAATGGTAATGGATTTAAACAGCAAAATATACTCAGTCATTCACCTGTACACAGCTGTGAATATTTTGTTTTTAGGATATGGAACTGTTTCAGGGGTGATGATCCTTAAAGTAGAAAGGCTTCATGAGCAGCCTATTGGCTGTTATTTATTAATTGTTATTTATTCATTGTAGTGGGCCAAGCTAACAGCAGAAGTTGCAAATGAAATGTTTTTTGCCACAGTGATTATGCTTTTTTCAATCTCTTCAGTGATGTGTATGCCAGTGGAATTACAGATACAGAAGAGGAAAGGATCAAGGAAAGTGCTGCATACATTGCCAGAAGGAACCTTTTTGCTACAGGAGAAGGAGTTAGTGTGAGCAGCAGAGTGGCTGCTTCATCTGCAGAAGAGCAGCATGAGAAGAAATCAAGGAAAGTAGCAATACGAGAGTCAGCTGAACGTTTGGCCCTAAGGAAAACGGTAATAAAACACAAAAGAACCCATAGGTTGTAAACAGTTTGCACTTGGGATTTTCTTCTTTATTCTGTGTGGTATAGTTCCCTAGCACCTGATCCACGGCCAGGATCTACACCATGATTGCAATGCAGTAATCAAAGTAACAATCAACTGGAAGTGTTTTCAAAAGCCTGTATTTTGGCTTTTAGCCAGAACCATGTTTTGGGTACATGGGAGAGGACAGTGCCTCGGTGGAAGTACTGGAAGCTCCTGAGTTGCTTTTGGGAAAAGGGGTTATTTTTACATTCTTCCTTTAAACGGTGCAGCATACTCCCTCTTACATAACTATGGAGGTCTGCTTGTGATGAAAGAGAAAGACTGTGTAAAAGGGCTGTGTAAAATCTGCTTCCTGCAGACAGTGGAAATTAAGGAAGGGAATTGTTAAAGGCATCCGAAATTTGGTCCAGAATTACTGGCAGCTTTGATATTTAGTACACAACTGGTTGGAAAAAACATACTGTAAGGACAGTTATCAGTTGTTCACTTCCAAACTGGAAGGCCTGTCAAGTGAGATCCCACAGAGATTTGTACTGGGCCTGGTTCTAGTCAATATTTTCATGAATGACTTGAATGACAGAATAGATAGTATACACACAACATTTGTGGATGACACCAAGCTGGGAGAGGTTGCAAGTATTCTGCAGGCAGAACTAGAATTCTAATTCTAGAAAAATATCCCAAAACATTTCTGGGGTATGAATCAGTAATTTTATGTTGGGTTTATAGTTTAATGCTGGGTTTTATGATGAAATATTCTCTTCCAGATAGAAGAGACTCAGGAATTTCACCGAAAGTTGAATGAAGATAAACTTTTACATGCTCCTGAGTTTGTTATCAAGCCTCGGTCCCATACTGTCTGGGAAAAACAGAACGTTAAATTACATTGCACTGTGACTGGCTGGCCAGAACCCCGTGTTACATGGTAGGCTTGCATCTCTATCTATGATGTTGTTGTTAATTTTATATATCTGTTCTGAATTTGTAAATGCTTTGGAAAACTATGTGGGAGACACTCAGGAAAGGTCAACGGAGATATCCAATCAGTGCACTGTGATGATAAAGAAAGATAGTCATGAGATAGAGGAGTGAATATTATGCTGTCTTATTCAACCCTCCTTATTCACAATGAATAGCTGCTTATACCATAAGTGGTTCCATTAAGATCATTACTTCTATAGTTTTGGTTGTGATGAGAAAGCTCATAATGAACATACTCTGAGGGCAAGTCTACACATTTATTAATGCACCAGAATTATCATGTATTAAGTTTAGTATCCATAATTGACGCAACTACACATTAGCGCAGATGAATGCTTTTTTGTGACACTTAATGCACAATAGACTAAGTCTGCTGCACATTGGGATGCTTTTTGTGTGACATGCTAATGTGCACTAGAATTAGCCTAATGCGTATTTAGTGTCTCATGTAGACGTGCCCTGAGACTCCCAAGAGTCTCTCATAAAATAGAAGAAGAACAGAAGGACGTAGTTAGCTGTATTTGTATGATGTTAGACAGAAGACATGCTAAGGTGGCGGACATGCATAATATTTCTAAAAGTAAAATTAAAAAATTTAAAAAGCAGAGACCATACTTTGTAGACCACTCTCCCAGCGCTCTTTACTTTATTGTTTTAAATACTTTTCAAGCCCCTTTATCATTATGGCCTCAGATAATCTTTAATGATTCTGGAGCATTTATAACTGCTGTGGTGAAAGAGAAGCTGCTTAAATGCTAATCAGTTATAGTAGCCTGACTCCATGAAAACGAAGTCTCAAGATTCACACGCACTCATGGAAGGCCCATCATAATTATTTAAAACCAGATGCTGGAGATAGGTTTAATGCCTGATCCAAAGGCCATTGAATTCTCTTGGAAGCTTTCCATTTACTAGAATGGCCCTTGGAGAAGACCTTAATATAAAAGGACTCAAATATACTACTGAAGATTGTGTGGGAAAGAAGTGACAGTTGAATTAGACCCTTAGGCTAGTGTCTTCCTTGACTGGTGTTTTATTCTTGTTTAACTGGTGCTGAACTGTAGAGCCTTTCTGTCTCATCACTTGTCAAGCTGATCCTTTTTTGCCCGGTTTCGATTCCATAAAAATATAATTAGTTGTTTAAACAATAGATAAAGACATAACAATGCTTTTTTCAGGCTTGAAATGGAATATCATACATATGTACTTTTATTATCTGTGATACTTTGAGACTGTGCATATATATCATCATAAATGTTAGCAAATAAACGCTGACAGAAAATCACCATTAAATGTTAATTATATCAATAAACTGTATAATGGGAACTACCTGCGAAGGCATTTGAAAAAGTTGTTTATCACCATGGAAAGTATTATATATAGTTCCGAGTTTGTAGCCTGAATTACTTCACATCCAGCATGAACTCTATATTAGATATTAGCTTGCCACTCACTGTTAATGGAAAGAATGAACCAGCATGCAATCCTTGCAGCAGGTGCTTTGCTCTAGGATACAGAGCAACAGTGAACTGCATTTACCAGCTCTCATTCAGTGTTTGTTAATCAGATGTCATTCACATATTCCCTTGCATGCCAGGAGTGATAAGTAAAAAAAAATCCTAGGAGTTTTCACTGTAGGAATCTTTTACTGTGTGATACAGTTTTACTGGCTCCAGTGGAAAGAAGATATGGAAACCTAGGACATTTGAGACCTGCAACAGAAAGTGAAAACTATTAATACAGAATGATAGCAAGAGGGTTAGGATCCAACATTAGCTAATGACTTGGCTCTTCTGGAATTTGACTTTCCAAAAGTAACAAGTAGTCCTTCTAAAATGTAAGATGAATATAAAATTGCCAAAATCTAATCTATTATTCTTTTCACAAACCTGATAATGACAAGAAAAGAAGTATCCTAAACACTAATGTTATTCATTTAGAGCTCAGTCATACAATGGTCACTTGTGAAGCCCAGTTCCTACTGAACTCAGTGGGTGCTCAGCACTGGGGTGGAGCACCCTATTGCAGGTTACAGGAACAAAACTTTAGTTTGGGAGGTCAGAAGTAAAATGCACACTGTTATATCCCCTGTCATGCCCCCTGAAGAAAATAATTGGTCAGATATAAATAATATATACTTGTGGCAATACTTTAAAAGATTTATGGCATAATTTCCACTTGTTAGAAATCTGTATGAGACAGAACGAGTCCACGTGCACATAAAAACATTCAGGGGCATCCAGTCACTGATTTTTTTATTCTTGTGCTTTTGATATTTGATGAGAAGTTTTTCTCACAGTGTTTCTCAAGGTGATCACAGCATTTTATATATATCTATATACCTATATTGAGATGTAGATGTAGATGTATCTTGACCCCAAATCCTCATCTAGAAACATAAGTATTGTATTTCCACTTTGTGGGCGTGTGTTACTATCTGGGAAGCCAGTGCACATGGTCAGTACCTCATCCACTAACATGAGTTCTGTACAGATGCTTTGCACATTCCCAGGCAATACAATTTGGAAACAGTATAGAAAGGTCAGGCGGTGAAAGGTAGATCCACCTCTATATAGATCCACTAACCATTGTTTCTTGTAGGGCAAGATAATAAAAGAACAGGGTGTGTATACTGGCTGGCAAGCCACTCCCCTGCTATTCACAATCTGAGGAAGGGGATTCCTGTCAAGCCACTCCAGTGCTATTCACAATCTGAGGAAGGGGATTCCTTCATCCAATTCCCACAGAAGCTTTTGTATCAATCCTATCTTGTTAGACTTTGCACTGAGATGGGGTTTGAATTGGAAGTCAGTGGGACATAGGTTCCTAACTCACTTTGGCACTTTTGAAAATCCCAACCTTAAACATCTGCCCACAGATTTGCAGATGTGGGTACTGTTCTTTTTTCCCAATAGTAAGAAGCATGAAAAAGCAATTTTAATATAAGGGTTTGACAGCAGGTGGAGCTTTACTTTGAACTACATTTTTAAAAATGCTCAATAATACTCATGGTATAAATCCAGCTGCATGTTTCTTAGTTGTTTTGTAGAACAGCATATACCATTGGCAGATTAGTTCTTATTCCCTTCCATGGTCAAAAATCAGGAAATAAATTATGACATTTCTAAAAATAAAACCAAACAAATAAATCCCTTTTGATGAATGTTTATTATAAATCACAAAATGATTGAACCTCTTAAAAGTAAGAATTATTGCAATTTTCATACGTATTAATCTAAAAATCCAATACTTTTATACATATATATTAAATAGTACAGGAAAACCTTGGAATCATAGAAAAGTAAGACTAGAAGGCACCACAGGAGGCCATCTTGTCCATCTCCTTGCTCAAGGTGAATGATCCCTGATTTAATTATCCCAGTCAAGTGTTTGTCTAACCAGCTCTTGAAACTTTCCAAGAATAGAGATTCCACAACCTCTCTGAATAGCTTGTTCCAATACTTGACCATCCTTATAGAGGTTAATTTCATCCTAAGATCCAACCTAAATTTCCTTTATATTGTCTTTATAGAGCTTTTCAGACTATCCTGAAATTAAAGAGTACAGTTTTGCTCCAACTTTATTAGAAGGCCATCTTAACTAGATAACCAGGTTTGGTTGGTCTCCCAAGTGATCACTACTACTAAGTGTCTATTAATTTATCTAATATCGCTGTGTTTTATCCATAAGTAATACCTTTCTAATTAATAAACTATTAGTTGCTTTTCTTGGGAGTGAAGACAGCTCACACAGGGCCTGAAATTATCACTGCCTGGGTAAATTTGAATGGTGAAGTCCTGCTGTTTGATTAATTTCCTCCTTCCTTCATCTTCAGTCACTGAAGGTATATCTATACCAGAAAACTTTTCTACTGTAGACAGTTTGTATCAGGTAATAAATCCCCTTGTTTGTATAGCTTATGCCAGATCCTGAATTAAGATTAGCTATACCAGTAAGAGGACTTTTTGGCAGTATAACTGCCTCTACAGTAGGGTTTATTCCATCATAGATTATGCCTGCACAAATGTAAGTGTAGGATAGGCCTTAGACTGAAAATGTAGAGTTTTGCTAATCTATAGAAGTCTGAAAGAGTTCCCTTGTGGCTCTTCCACTCCTAAATAATGCAGTCACCTGAAGTTCATGGTAATATGCATGTATTTGTCCATAATTTATTCACTTTTTGATTATAGGATAAAATTCATTTGAACCATAAAGTGAGAATTTGGGCCTCAAAAGGAGAGTGTGCAATGAATTTAAAGGAAGTTAGACTACATCTTATCCAGGAGCATCATAGAGAACCTACAGCTTATATGGTTAAACCTCTAACATCAAGTACTTGCCCTTTTAAAGTAGATGATTTGTACTTCAGTTTACCACATGCTGTTTTTGTTGTTTCATAGGTACAAAAACAATGTGCCCATCAACGTACATACTAACCCGGGCAAGTATGTCATTGAAAGTCGATATGGGCTACACTCACTGGAGATTAGCACGTAAGGGAATACTGGTTAACATAAGAGATCATTTAAGCAAAAATGTTAACTGTTGATTTTGAAGTGAATTTATTTATTGTAGATGCTATCACATTGGTATAGATGAACTATCGCTAGTAAATATTTAAGCCGTTCTGGTTTTCATCTGTAATTTTCCTAAGTGAGATACAATTATATTATAGTGCTGTTTACAGCTGAGTCACAAATACTTGGGGCACTTTAGATAACTTCTGCTGCCTCCACCTTCTCAGGTTCAAACATTTTAAGTTCCTCAGTATAAATTTGGTAACAAAAACTGTACAGGCTTTATGTGTGAGAGATACATATCGGTATATCTAGCAAGTATTTTTAAATATGGTGAAAATCCTGATTGTTAGCCCTTCCAAAAATGGAGAAAGTCTTGGGCTTCCCCCCAGTACACACACAAAGAGAAAAGTTTTAGCAGCCTTCAGCCACAATAGGGAGATGTTTTAAAGTAGCCTGTATCTAAGAAAAATTAAAACAGGGAGGAGTCTATTTATAATATTGAACTTGCTGGGTGAAACTCCAGAAAGCTTTCCTTTGGCTGCTGGATTTTATTGGATTCATAATTTTTGCTCTCTGAGACCTGTGAGTTATAGCAGGTTTTGAATTTGAATTCACTGGAGTCAAGGCCCAAACAGACAGGGAGTATTGTAGCTATTGTAATATGATGCATGATTGCCCAGGAGGCATAGGATCTGGAGTGCTATTGAAGGGTTGGAAAAAAGGAAGGGTGAATAAGGAATGTAATACAGCCAGTTTAGTTACTGGTCAGAATGAAGGAAGAAGGTAGGGAAGTCTTGCATTTGAATTTATGCGTTATGAGAATTCAGTTCAGATCACTGGAAGATGGGCAAAGTTTCAAGCCAATTCTCATTTTCAGACCAGTTCACCCCTTCTACTTACCAAGTGAGATAGGCCTGTAATACTTAAAAATCTCATTAGGCCAAGTTCTGTACTTTAGAACCATGGCCTATCTAGGAACCACTGAAAAGAAAGGAAGTCTCAGTCCTTAATCATGTATAATTTATGCTGGCTTCAATTGGGGATTTTACTTGAATAAGGACTGTAGGTTAGACCCACAATTAAACTCAATTACAGTAAACAGCTTCTCAGTTAACACAGAGTAGTCTTATGCTAAATAGTCACGAGGAGGATGGGGCTTTTGTCTTTAGAAAATAGTATATTGATCGCAAATAATCTAGAAATGTTAAAGTGTTGTGTGGCCTGCCTAAATATTTGCATCATTTCAGATGTGAATTTGAAGACACTGCTCAGTATCGTGCTTCTGCTATGAATGTTAAAGGAGAACTTTCAGCATATGCATCCATCGTGGTAAAGAGTAGGTTTGCAGGGAATGTTTTCCCACAATTTCTCTCTAAAATGAATTTTAATTTGATTTACTTGGCTCAATGAGCTGATTATTTCTCAGTCATCATAACTAGGTTCCCCCTCTCTATTTTATTCCCATTTTTGCTAGGATATAAGGGAGAAATTGATGACACCTTTTTTCATGCTGGAATTGTCACCATGCCTCTCAGCTGTAAGTTCAAAGATGTGTTTGCCTAATCTATCCTTTAAAAATTACGGCTCACTGACAACTACCAACAAAATATTTGGTAACATTTTATATAAACCAAATGGTTGTGATTTTTCAGAGAAGCTGACTACTATCAGTTCAGCTGAAGTCATTTAGATCTGCAAGAACTCAACATCTCTAAAAATCAGAATGTGTACTCTGATGTTATAGTTTGGTGTTTATTGCTATTCTTTTTATTTAACAAACATCTACTGTACACATCTGATAGAATAGTGGGATATACTGTGTCATAGTCATAAAGAAGTCGGATTGTAAGGGACTTCCAGAGGTCATCTATTCTAACCCCCTGCCTGAGGCAGGATCATTCCTATCCCAACTATTCCATACAAACCATAATCTAAAGGTACAGACAGGCGTGACAATATTTGTCTGATTTGGCCACAAAAAGTGGTCTATAGCTGTGACCAAACACAAGTACACGACTGCAGACAGCTTAAAAAATGGCTGATCAGGTAAAAATCTGAGCCCTCATTGCATGACAGGTCAAATGAAGATGTTTCAAAATGGAGCATCTTCTGTAACTTCTGTCTGCACTGCCTTCCAGCCTTGAGCTGTTTTCAGAATAGGAGGGGGAAAAGGGACCAAAGGGAATTTGGTCTAGGGGTTTTTCAGCCCCCGCAGGGAGGTGGGGCGGGTGTATTGAAGCTCCAACTTACCCACCCCACTCTCCCGTGCTGGCTGGGGAACCCCTAGAATGAGCTCCCTCTGCTCCCTTTCCCCTGTCCCGTTCTGCAAACTTTGCAGCCTGGCAAGGAGGAGGGACCATTGCTAGGGGAAACGAGCTACAGGTTCACAGCCAGCAGCAACATTCCCCTCCCGTCTGGAACCAACAGTCAACTTCTGTTTGTTCCAGGGGATTGTTGCAACTTTGAACAGTTCCTGCAAAGCGTTCTCAATTACAGCGGGGAGCTGCACTTCTCTCTGCACCCTAAAACTCTACATAAGACTACCATTAGCCCTGACACAACATAGACCTAATACCCTAACCTGCCACAGGTGAAGCAGGGGAACTATGGCAGCCAATATCTTGCTTCTGTAAAATATACTGTGATATGTATATTGCATTTAGATCTGGAGGAAAAAGCTTCATCCTTTGAAACATATAAGGCTATATTGGATACAAACAACATCACAGAATGTTTAGAAGAGGACAAATTTGCTCTAGCTTCAGGTGCATGGGCTAGACTAGATGAAGTAATATTTATTGCCTACTTTATTCTCTGTGGTTCCTTGATATCAGGAGGACCAATAGTGGACATCAAGAGCAGCCTCCTGCTTCACTGTACATGGCTAAATAGCATGAATGTAGCATATAACTGCAGTTTTTGCACTTAACGCCATTTTCAGATTCTATATCACCATGTGAATTGCCCTGGACACCTGCTACATCCCTACCAGAAATAAAGTGGAGTAGGAGGGCCATCATGTATGTTTGCCCATTATTCAGATGCCATTCCAGCCTTCTTCCTTGAAGGTGGCCCACTTTACCTTGCATTTAATAGTCGTGGGATTAAATAGATGGAGAACAGTAGGGAAGTTTCTGCCCCATTGAAAGCAAGGGCCCATTTTACAGAGCCAAACACCAGCCTCCTTGCCCCACACATTTCCCTTTTGTGAGATTAAATTTAATCTCACAAAATGCAAGACAGTGACTAACAACAAGAATTCTGGCCTACTGATGTGTTTTCTTGCATACAACATGCCCTCAAATCTGATACTCACCTTGCAAGGGTGGTTCCAAAGAGGGTATAGCGACATGGACACCCCTCTTTTGGAGTAAGGGACTTTTTTTTTTAAGTCCCTGAAGGAAGTAATGATTACCCCACCTCCTTTCCCCTCTGTGCCATGTCCCCTCCCCTCCCCTCCAATTTCCCCCTCCTGCCTGCTGCTGCTGCTGTCCCCACAGGCCGTGTTCAGCTGAAGGCAGGAAAGGCTCCAGAGTCACTCCAGCTTGCTCCAGCTGTGCTCTGAGGTGAGCTGGGCTCAGCCAGGGACAGTGGTAATGATGGGTGAGTTCCCCCTTCTTGCTCAGTCCCTCTGTGGGTTCCCTGCCAGTCCAGAAGCAAGCATGGGAGAAATAAAACCACCTGCTGCCACTACCCTGCTGTCCTAGACAGTTCCAGCTCCCTGAGCAGCCTGGTGGAATGGGACAGGAGAGATTCTTGAGTCTCCTCTCCCCATTCCCTTGTCCCCAAGGCAGTGGGTGACAGAAGAAGCAGTGGCAGTGGTGAGTGGGAAAGGGGAGAGTGAAGAGGAGGGAACATATTGCTGAGCAGAGAGGGGAGGGGAGGAGGAACTGAGATGGGGAAGGGAAGATTCTTACCTGACTGATGGACTTTAAGAAGTCCTCCACTGCTGGTCCTGCTTCAGGGGATGCCTGGTATGGGGGAAGGAAACTTGGAGCAGGGGATGTAGCTACCCCAGCAGCACCAGTGGTGGCTCCCACACCCCCTTTACAAAAACCTGGATCCACCCAAGTCATCTTGTTTTTGAAGGACAAAATGAAGAAAAAAGATTTGTCTAGAGTTATGGCTGCATAGAGCAAAGGCAGAGCCTAATCTTCAGCTCTCCCTCCTTCTCTTTCTCCTTCTGCATAACTAAGGCAGAATCCCTAGCAGCTCCTGAAGACTGGTTTCTCAGGGTAGAACTATAATTTGGAAAAGAACTAAAATGTCTGAGCTAAAGAAGCTATGAAACAGTCCATGAGCAGCAAATTAGGGTGCTTTCAACCTCCAGCAGAAAAAAAAAATCAGTTTTCCTACTTAATATATGTACCCCAGTTTTGGGGGGGGGCTGAGTTTGGGAGGAAAGGTGAGTATTATATGCTTGTTCATATATATGTGTATACACACACACACTAACGAATTGCCCATCAAGCATGACGGATACATTTCAAATAACAAAAACAAACAGATAGATTTTACTTTTATATATATTTAAAACATTAAATATTTATAAAACTTAAATAAAATAGGCTGAACATTTGAAGATACCAATTCCTTCCTGCACTTGCTCTCATCCAGTGGGCTGGAGGCAGACCCGCCCATGTTGCCACCTGGCTGCTGCCTGAACACCTCTTTGCTGGGCAAGGGCAGGAGAGCTCCACGCCTTGCAACAGCCGCCCATGCCTCGGGGCTTCCTCTGCGCCATCCCCCAGTGCCTCCTTTCCTGCTCGGGGCTCCAGACAGGGCCACCACTGCTCACCCACAGCCTCACACCTCTGCCCAGCTCCCACTTTTCCTCAGCTGGCCCCTCCCTCTGCCCTTCCTGCTATGCCAGGCTCCCAGCGCCCTCCCAGGAGGAGCTCAGTAAAAAGAGCCTTGGCCCCTGACTTTTTCCCAAATTATGGAAGTTGGGATCATCTTGACATGGTCACTAAACAAATGCTAAGGTTTAGTCCCACTGGAAATAGGACAAGTCTTATAGCCCTCCCATCAGGGGCTCACAGTGCCTATAGGTTCCTCCTGGTCACCCAAGTCCTCGTTAACATCCTTTGGGGAGATACAAGGCTGGGCTGGTGCTGGTGTCTCACCAGCTCTGTGGTGGTGCTGAGGACCAAGTCTCTATCTGTTAGCCTGGCTGCCTTAGGTTCAAATCCCTGTGGTCCTAACCTCAGGCAGTTCTGATGGAGCCAATTGACTTCATGGTTCATTATAATCTACCTGAGTCCTGTTCTTCACTCCACAGGTATTAACAACATTCTCTCTTTTTTAAGTCTTGATGTTCCACTAATCAAGCTTTTCTTTCTTTGGCAATTTTGCTGTCTGTTAGATACCCCTGATCTTTCTTTTTCTATTCCACAGAGTGTTTTCAGCTCTTTTCAAAATCCTAGATCCATCCATGAAGTCCACTCTTCAACAACAGCTATAATTTAATCTTTTGGCTGAGCAGTAAGTTCATCTGTGAAAAGGTTAAAGCTGTCACTTTTGCTTGAACAGGAAAGGGAGAGTAACTGAGATGAAGATTTAGCTCTGTCTCCTCTATTCTACAACAACTCCAGGGGGTGAGGGGTGGAAATCTTCATTCTGCCTTCCCGTAAACAAGGTGCACGTATTATTTGGGGACATGTAGTACATGAGAAAACAGAGACTTAAAAATACCCATAGAAATTGTTGTTGCCACCATGATGAGAAGATGGAACAGCTTTCCAATAGCAGTAGTAGGAGAAGAAATCTAACCAACATCAAGATCAATCTACTTAAACTGATTTAAAAGATTGTGGCATGATTGCCTGTGCCAGCAGGAAACTGGACTTGATGACCACAGAAGTCCCTTTCAAATCTGTTGCCTGTGTTTTGATATTTGTTTTCATCTATAGCCCAACCATCACCTAATGTATTGTGAGCTTTTGGCTTGGTTTTGTCTTTTACCTTTAGAAAAGGATAGAAACAGTAAATATTGTTTCTTTATGCAGTTGGCATTACCCCACATGGCTATGCTTCAAGGTTTGAAATCCATTTTGTTGACAAATTTGAGGTAACCTTTGGGAGAGAAGGAGAGACGATGAGTCTGGGTTGCACGGTTATCATTCATCCTGAGATTAAACGCTTCCAGCCAGAGATCCAGTGGTACAGGAATGGTGAGAACACTTTCTAAGATAGACTGTAAATTTGTCTGACTGAAAGATTTATTCACTTTAATATCATGTGAAGGTATGATAGGAATAACATAAAACTATATTGTATCAGATTGATCTAATTAAAATGGGGGGATAGATTTTTTGCAATTATTTTTCAAATAAAATATTTCCATTTTTAAAAATTCAATACTTTTCACACATTTGAAGCTTATAAAACTTCAGTTTACTACATAAATGGTCAGTAAACAAGTGGGAAATTCTGTGAAAATATTTTGAAGTCTTTAAAAAAAATTAAATCAGAAACATTTTAATTGGCTCTACTTTTTTTATATAGCATTCTCCATACAGTCTATTTGACTTTTCTTGTTTATTGATCCACTGAAACCTCTCTTTAGTGACCATAAAAGGGATTTATAAAACACAGC
>NW_005842421.1:183185-200225 GCF_000455745.1 Alligator sinensis
TTCACTTTAAAACTGATGCAAGATCAGAGTTAGGGGGACATTGTGATTGTTTCTTAACAAGAAATTGTCTATTAAAGATGGTCTGTACTATGAGTTTCACTGTATTTAGGGATAGATTTAATTTTGCCGCCTCTCTTTATGAAACAATCTAACTTCTAGGAGTTCTTATTACACCCTCCAAATGGGTTAATATGCATTGGAGTGGGGAACGAGCTACGCTAACCCTTACACACGCAAACAAGGAAGATGAAGGTCTTTATACTCTACGTGTCGTGATGGGAGACTACTATGAACAGTACAGCAGTTATGTCTTTGTTCGAGGTAAGACAGGTGATGCTACCCTATGAATTACACAAGCAGCAAGTAAATGTGGTTACAGAGTTGTTTAAGATGGGTAGAATGACATGACATTGAAGAAATACCCATTTATAGTATGATAATTTCCCATTATTGTCACTTAGAAAATGTGATAGGATACCTTTGGTCTGGTGACACTGCCATATGGAAGAGGATATTTGGACCATACCAGCATAATCATGATTCAGATGAGAAAGTCACTGAATTGGTGCAGTTTTACAATCTTTTCTTGATACATCTTTGAACAGTGTTGCACACTAATCATAAAGAAGAAAAACTCACTTAAATGGTTAATGAGTTCTTGGGGCAATTTATTTGCTAATTTCAGATCACAGTTTTTGACTAAGATTTTGTGCAAGAATTCTGAGGTGTTCTAACACACAAGACAATATGATCCAATAGAATAGATATCAAATAGGGAAGGTGAGTCAGTCTCTAGACTAGAATATATTTAAAATTCACAACCCACTAAGAATAACTTTTTGTGTGTCAGTTTTATATTTTTGTATAATGAAAAGTTCTGTTAGAAAGAATATTCCTTTAAGAAAGTTCTGAACTATCAGATTTCACTGGTCCATGCACTGATTCTATACCTGTCTCAGCTGCCAAAGGCAGCTGTGGTGTGCGATGCTAATGCTAAATACTTTGGAAATTGGGGGGTTTTTCACATGACCAGAGTCATTTTTTAAACTTTGCCAAATTCAGCAGAACCCAGAGAGAGACAGATAACAGCCTGCTTGGAAAACCTATCAAGAGCATAGATATTCACACTTCGTAGAAAGAAACCATTGAAATGTACAGCTGTGACAAGAAAACACTGTGAAAAAATTATAAATAAATGATCATTCTTGCTACTGTTACACCTTTTGCATGAAATACAGAACTGAGTTCTTAATCATTAATAACTACTGAAGTCCTCCTGACACTTTTCAAAGTGGTATGGAAGTTAATCATGCTGTCTTTGCCAAATCCTAATTAAGATAATTGCTTACGTAATTACGTACTTGCTTATTTAATTATTATTAAATTCTTGCTTACTTAGATTTTCCGTACAATTTCAGTTAAATATTTTCTTCACTTCCTATCCTAGCCAATTGCTTTATATAGGTGGTCAACTGCCATATTTAATCCCAACTGGTTGCCCTTCAGTGGTGTGTATACACATCCTGATACCTAGCCCTAAGCCTGTGAGTGCAGAGCAATGCTTAGGATCAGGTCTAGGTTAGGAACACATTTGACAGAGTTTGGAAAGTGCTTTGGCACCTACTGTTTCCATACAGTGGTCACTGCTATCAAGTAAGCATTTGTAAGCAAACAATACTTCCCCTCAATCGGGCGCTGGTCAGACCGCAGTTGGAATACTGCGTGCAATTTTGGGCACCGCACTTCAAGAGGGATGTGGATAACCTGGAGAGGGTCCAGAGAAGGGCCACTCATATGGTTAAGGGCTTGCAGACCAAGCCCTATGAGGAGAGACTGGGGCACCTGGACCACTTCAGCCTCCGCAAGAGAAGGTTGAGAGGCGACCTTGTGGCTGCCTATAAGTTCATCATGGGGGCACAGAAGGGAATTGGTGAGGCCTTACTCACCAAGGCGCCCCTGGGGGTTACAAGAAATAATGGCCATAAGCTAGCAGAGAGCAGATTTAGACTGGACATTAGGAAGAACTTCTTCACAGTTTCTAAACCCAGCCCTCTTTCCTGCCTACGCAGGGGGTCGGACTCGATGATCTATTGAGGTCCCTTCCAACCCTAACATCTATGAATCTGTGAATCTATGAATAGGGGGGAAATATGGTATTGCTTACATCAGTGGGAATTTATCACAGTTATTTCCTAATATAAGTATTGAAGAGAATCTGTGGTACCTCAGATCCTACCATGTGATAAATATTAACAATGAAAGCCTTTCAAACAGTCACTATGGCATACACTTTAAAAAATTGCATTATTAATAATACTAATAATGTTTATAATGTTGCTATATTAAATGAATAATTTATTCTATAAAATATGAGTTATGTAATATAACACTGATACTGCAGGGGGGGTGAGGAACATACAGAGTCCAGACTCAAGTAGCTTTGGCATAGTCCTTGAATGTTCAAATAATATTTTAATATCCACAAGGGGTTATGGTATAATTGGGTCTTTTCCAAAGGTTCCAAAGTATTTATTTTGGAGCTAGAAAGAATAAGAGTTGGAAAAATATTGTAAAATGGGCCATTATAATAAATAATAGAAAATGTGGTAATATTCTGGAAGACCAAGCATATTTAAAATTCATGTTTATAGATAACATGTAAAAATGCTTAATTAACTAAAGCACTATTTTCCTTCAAGTCTGCAGATCCTTTTTGTTTAACTCCACCCCCTACCTCTGTTCTCTTAAGTAGCTCACAACAGGATTGAGAAAATGCCAGGAGTAATTGCATAAACTGATGTTGATCTGGTCAGAAACAATGGCTTTTCTGTGAAAACTTTTCACACAGACTTCTTGGAAAGGTTACAGAATGTTTATTTTTTCCAACAAGTATGTTAAGGTACTTACAGCTATACAAACAGGTCCTGTCCCAAGAATGAGGATCTGGTTGCATAAACAATTTCAGGCCCCTGTATCTAGTTCTACACTTTGGCTTTGAAAGTTTTAGATAAGGTTGGCCTAAAAACAGATACTAAATCAAGGCTTCTCTGATACCTAGGGCCTCAGACTTGTAATAAACATATGAAAGGAAGAACATACTTATCCTTCTACAGTTTCCTTTCCAAAATGAGTGTATCTGTGTAGTGTAGTATAGTAATAGTCAAACCTCAAAGGGTATGGGTAAGCACTCTAGCATGTCTGAATTCCTCATGCTTAAATCTTCTCCCTGATACTGTGGTTTTATGCTGTTGCTATGAGTTTCCTCAATGTATTTACTCCTGATTCTCATCAATATGGCTAAGTACAGATAGTCAAAAAGCCTGAGGCTGAATTGATTCAGTCTTTACAGGTTAGTCTAAACTACAGAGATTAAAAGGAAAAGCAAGGGAACAGACATTCCCTTTTGATTCAGAAAATCCAGCCACAAGCCTGCAGTGGCTAAGGCCAGAAGCCAGGGGCACTAGAGCATGTCTCCCAGCCTGCCAGCCACTGCCAAAGGGAAGGGACTGAAGCTCCAAATCTTTTCCCTGCTCCCTGCTTGAGCAGAGAGGGAGTAGCCAGGCCCCAGCCTGGGGTTAGCACACTGGAGGGTGGGGGTTTAAAGCCCCTCCCTGGCCCACACAGGATCCCAGCCCAGGTCTGCTTGGGTGGGCAGGCAGTGCCTGCCAGGCTTCTGCCCCTGCCCTACTTGGGGAAGGGAGGGCAGTCCCTGCTAGGCTGAGGAGGGGGTGGTTGGGGAAAAAGGTAGTGGCATTGAATTCATAAAAGCTTAAACAAGAGTAGTCCTTTCTCTGAAGCAAGCATGTATTGAACACAGCAATTTGAAACCTCAAACACACAACAAAAAACAACCAAAAATCTTCACCTAAGCTAAGATACAGCCCAGTAAAACACAGTGAGAGCACACATAGCTTAGTCTAATTTAAAATGGAACATACTAAACCAAAAAGACAAGAGAAAGCCATGCATAAGTCTCATGTAATCCTGAGGACAGAGTATCTTCTTACAGCCAGGCATTCAGAAAGTCCTTCTTGGGGAATCAGCAGGTGGTCATAGGTGTTGAAGTGAGGATCCCACAGGCATCGTCTCTACTTGAGTTTTTACAGGCACACTTGCATCCCCGTCTCCCCTTTGGTTGCCTTGACACTACTATACTTGTCACCTGTAGCACCTTTGGCAGGACCCTCATGCATTAATTGTCTTTTGTCTCTGCTTAGGTCTCCCACTTTTTACAGGTTCTGCTTTACAATGTAAATGTAGTTCTCTGCTTTCTTTGGTCACACCACCCCTACCAGTCCGGGACCATCTGTTCCCTTAACTCTGCCTCTAGCATATATATGTGAGGATCATGCAAGGTCTTTGCCAACACCTCCCACCTCTCAGTCTGGTCCTGCAGGGCTTGGCCTTGTGCTCACAGGTGGCAGGGGGCCAGTCCCTCCAGCCCCAGCTCCCCAGCCTCTTCCCCCTCCCCAATGGGAGCCAAGGGGAAATATACCCCCTCCCCCTCCCCTTATCAACTACTTGCCTCAGTCTCTGCCAGAGGTGGGAGGGGGCGGAATCTGCTCATCTTCTGCCAGCCTCCTGCCAAACAGACCTCAGCTGGTGTGTCATGCTGGTGAGAGAGGGAGTTTAAATCCCCCTCCCTCCCCTGTGCCTGAGCCTGCCTGCCCTCACCTCCTGCCTCCTCCACTCCAGCGGGGAAAAGTCTGGCAGGGGCTGCCCCTTCTCTCCCCCTACAAGCAAACCTGGCTGCAGTCCCTAGCTGGGTTTCCCACCTCCATCCCCTTGTCAGTCAGCTCTCACTGCTCCAGCTAGAGAGCAGAGGGGCAGGGCCAACCTTGCTCTCTGGAGCAGACAACACAGCTCAGACCAGGGCTGCAAAGCATTCTGGGATGCTGGGGGGGCTGTGATTTAACTTGAACTAGGAAGGGGTCTGGGACAGAAGTTTCATAAACTGATTTGACCTAATTCAGTTAAGTCTGATACTACATTCAACCAGGTTTATCTTAAACTAGTTTCAGCCATTTTGAAACTGGTTTATATGCACTGAACTTCTGTTCTGTTACAGGTTTAAACCAGTTTCTGATCACAAACCAGTTTATGTGTAACTTATGTCCCTAACCTTCAAGACCAGAATCAAACCCCTTCTTCAGACTGAAGGAACTGCTGGAAATATGAAAATCGGATTCTGACAGTTTCAAACTGCAACAACTGTTTTTCTCCCAAACCAAACTAAGATCAAGTAGTGCAAAAGTGTGTGAAAATATCATGCTCACTTGATTCACTCTTTTCAATTAAAATATACTCAGAATTTTTTTAATAAGAAAAATGGCTTGGGATTTGATTTATAAAAATAGTCACTGCTTGTATTGTCAATTCTAGTTCATCTGCCTTAGAAGAGAAATACTAGTGTTTCCTTAAAAAAAAAAAGGTTTTGTTCTATTCCTTAGTTTGATATTCTAGAAAATTATCATTTCATAAAGATGAATATTTCAGGGAGTGCCTGGTAAAAACCTGGTCACCTTTTGTGGGGGAAATTAATCTTAACTGGACTATAGTGACGGTCAGTGTTCTAGCAATATCTCATCAACTTGTAATTTAATAAATTACCTATCTATCTGTCTGTGTCAGAGAGATCACAAAAATGGAAAGCATGCCCTTGAAAATTACAACACTGTATATTCAAGGACTAGATAACATTGCCAGAACACCTCTGCTTGAAGAATCGAGTTTTCCATTTTACTTAAAATAAGTCATCAGAATGTCATTTCATCAGCCAAGAGATTTTAGTTTAAGTATGCATGACAGCATCCTAATCAAGATGCATGATTCTGGTTTGTTTCAAAGTGTCTGTATCAATTATTGTAATATGCCTCAGCATATTGAATGTTATTAAGTTGTTGCAAAAGGGAAAGAAATGTAGAATTTTTAGGGGGATGTTGGACCCAATCACGGTCCCACTGAAGTTAGTGCAAAAACTTCCTACCAAATAGGAACAGCATTTGGACTTTAGAGAGTAACCTTGAAATAGCTGTCATGCATATTCAAAACATTATATCTCCATTTTCATAGATACAGATGCTGAAATTGCAGGAGCTCCTGGTTCACCCCTGGATGTTCAATGCTTAGATGCTAACAAAGATTATGTCATCATCTCCTGGAAACAACCAGCTGTTGATGGAGGAAGCCACATCCTTGGATATTTCATTGATAAGTCAGTATTTATATCATGCTTTATCTGTAATTCTATTACTGATTGTTGTTGTTCAAAAACAGAGGACATAGAGGAATAAAATGTAGTGATCAAATACAAGGGATGGTATTACCATTACTTACTAGGCCTGTGTGAAGCAGCTAGTATTCGCTTCAGATTTGGCCAATTTGGGGGACAGTGATTCGATTCGGTGATTTAAATCACTGTCCTGAATCGATTCAGCCATATCTGAACAGCCATATCCAAATCGAACAGGCCCCATCCCCTGCCCACTCTCCCAGTCCCATCAATGGCTGCCACACTTGGCCCCAGTGTCCCAGCCCTTTAAAAGAAAAAAAGGCCCTCACTCACTGGCTCCTATACATGTGCAGTGAGCCTGCTCTAATGCACTATAATTACAGTGCATCTGAGCAGACTTGCTAAATTAAATCTGCTGGAGTGTGGTAATTCCTATGTTCCAACAGACTCCAGCATCATGTGTAGCAGCATCCCCACACTGAAAAATGGTGGCAGGGCCGCTTTAACTAAAGCTTGTTAGATGAACTTTAGTTAAAGCAGCCCCGCTGCCATTGCAGTGCAGCGACAATAATAGACGTAATGCTCCGGACACTTTAATTAGAGCAGCTCTCGCAGCTACTCTAATTACAGAGCACATATGTAAACGCCATAAGGGCCTGACTTTCAAAGGTATGAGACACAGAAAGATTCAGCTGTGTGCTAGGGGATTGTTGAAAAGTTTCTTTGTACCTGCCTAAATGCCCTGAGTGACTTGCTGAAGAAAGGTTGTGGGAGTTAAACCCACATGTCCTGAGTCCCAGCCCTGTGCCTGATCTACCAGGTCTTTCTAACTGAATCCTTTGGGTGCTACTCTGAGGGTGCATCTACAAATTCATTCATGTGCCTTTGCTACTGTGCATTATGTTTAGTATCACTAAAATGGGGTACTAGATAAAGGCACAGTAGCTGTGCTAATGTGCAGTAGCAAAGGTGAACTTTTTTCCAACACGTAATATGCAGAAGACATTCTACTGTGCATTAGCACCATGGCAGCAGAAGGCCAAGGTAAACAGGGCTCAGCCCCCCAAGCATGGGGCAGTGGGTAGGACCTCAAGGCAGCCCAGCCACAGGCTCTGGGTGGCTGCAGTAGGGGGGCATGGGCATGAACGCAGCCAGGATTGCAGCCCAGCATGTGGATCACTGACTGCCCAGCACAGCAGGGAAGTATCAATTTATTCTGTGAAGTGGAAAGGACTGGTGGGGGTGCAGATTGAGGCCCCCAAGGTGAGGGGGGCCCCCACCATGGCCTGTTCCCTACCCCTTTCCCCCGCTCCTTCCCCCCACAGACTTACTTGCTGGGTGGAGGGGGTGGGCAGAGCACACATATGCTCCACCTTCCCAAATAATTTCTTCTCCCTCTGCCTGTGATTAGCACATTAGCACGATTTTTGCTGTAACGCACTAATGCACGGTAGACAGTCCACTGCTCATTAAGGTGTCCCATGTAGACATGCCCCATTACAAGCAAAAACATCAGAAATGACAGCTTTTCTATGGACTAAATCAGAGGTGTTAAAGTTATGTCCTTAGGGCTGGGCCATCTGGCCCACAGGACTGCCCACTGGTTCAAAATTGGTAGGCTGATGCTTATCCCACCTGTGAAATAGAATTTGGCTCTTAAACTATGTTTTTTGCCCAGTAAAACTCACTATATTTGTTGGATGTACAGCAGAGGTGAAAATTCTCAGTAATGGGCACAAAAGTTGAGGTATGCACCCCCTGTAAGCACTAAGGGTGACTGGGGTTTGATTTTCCTTAGTTTATGCTGAAGCTGAAATGCTCATTGATCATCTTGAGCTACACGTCAAAGGCTATAAGCATTGAAGTGAGGTCTCTAAAAGGAATAGCCTTAAATCCCTTTCCTTCTGTACTTCATGAAAGAGGCAGTGTAGCTGCAGGGAATTTATTGCCAGCATTCACACAAGGTACTTGAGCTTTGACATCTTTGTGCAGATGTTCTTATGTTGGCAATACATGAGTGCTGAGCAAATTGGTACAAGCAAGCCAATGTATATGAACAACTATTTAGAGTAGTAAGAGGTTGTGTTCAGAGTTTTCTTCCTCTGTCCATTTTCAGTATCACATTTATTTGTTCTTTCAGATGTGAGGTTGGTACCACCAACTGGACCCAATGCAATGACACTCCAGTGAAGTTTGCTCGTTTCCCCGTCACGGGTTTGATAGAAGGTCGCTCATACATATTCCGAGTCCGAGCTGTGAATAATGCTGGAATAAGCATACCATCCCGAGTTTCTGATCCGGTGGCAGCTCTGGATCCTGCTGACAGAGCCAGACTTAGAAGTGAGATGTTTTGATATATTCCCTAAGGGGCTAAAAAAATTATCAGTCATGGAATCATGATGTGTAAGCCTTCAAAGTTTCCACAAGAGGGAGCAATGCAAAAACATATCTTCTTCCTTTGGCAATTTGGATTTCCAACAAGTTCATCTACTCTTTCTTGTAAAATTTATTCTAAAAAAAAGAAAGCCCTCTATCCAAAGCTTTCCTCTAGGTAACTGGAGTGCAGGAAAACAAGAAAAGGAGCAGGGAAGTATGTTCCCTGGATAGAAAACTCCTACATCAGCAGTTTGATTCTTGTCTTTTTTTTCTTTGGAATAGCTGGCATTGCAGCCAACTTCATTCTAAAGTGCTTGAGAATGGCATAAGAAGGCCCAGCTGATTGAACACGCTGTAGAGGGACAGGATCAGGTGCCTAAGTTGGCATTTTTCAAGCTGGTTATATAAGACATTCCAAAAAAGCTACCTAAAATCATATCAGTTGTGACTAATAGCAAGGCAGTGGGGTAGTTTCTGTTAGCAACTGTGAACCTTGTGTTGCAACTTGATATTATGAGAGCAACCAAGCAGAGAAAAAGAAAAACAGCAGCTTCTAGAAACTTGCCAACTCCTTTAATGAGTGATCTGTTAAATTGTATAGTATGGAAAATACAGTTCAAATGGAAAAATATGCTGGCCAAATTCTTCTGTAATATGACCTCAATGACTTCAAAGATACTTCAGCAAGAAATAGTTTAGCCCAGTGGACATTCAGTTTTGGTCACATTGTAAGCTTAGTTTGGATTCATTGTAGAAAATGGAGTTAATTCTGATTTTAACCAGTATAAATGGGATTAAAATATGACCCAAATTCCCTTGGGAGACAAAGTCTGAAAAGTGCCTTCGTGGCTCCTACGTGACTTAGGAGGTTAAAACCCATTTTTAGTAGTAACTTAAGTTGACTCTCAGTGGGTGCATCTACACAAGACGTGTACTGCGAGTTGACTAATTAGCTCAGCAGTAAACATGATATGCTTACACGTGTGCCCCTATTAAGCTGAAGTAAACTAATAAACTCCACAGTTTTTTACTCTGCAGCATTGCACATGTAGATGCTAACCCAGCTGGCAGGGGCACAAGGGTGTTTCAGTGTGGGGGCTGCCTGCTGCCTAGCCCCACACTGAAGCACCCTTGTGGCCCAGCCAGCCCCTCCACAATACAATGAGCTCAGAGGAGCAGTCCCGGTCTGGCATGACTTCCAGGGCCCTCTGCCACCCAGGGCTGCATTGACCTGACTCAACATGCTGCAGTCCCAGGCATGCATTCAAATGGTGTGTCCGGAAGCAATATACACCAGAGCAATAAGCTCCAGAGTTTATGACTTTGCATTAATTACATGTGTAGATATGCCTTATGAGACTTAGGCACCTAAGTATCAACATATCTTTTGAACCAGGACAATAAGCTTGTAACTCCTTTTTGCTTCTGAAAATGTTACCGCCAGCCTCCTTCAGACAGTTTCTCTAGGGTCATATGATCTCTTTGTATCTCATTTTCCTCATCTGTTAAATGAGGAGAAGAGTACTTACTGACCTTTCTAAAAATTCATGAAAGAAAAACATTATAGTACCTGCAAACTTAGTTCATCAAAGTACAGTCCTTTCCCAGCCATCTCATTTGATAATCCTACCTTCTCAATTTTTCTGCTTCAGTCCTGACATAGTACAGTAACCATTGCAGACTTTCTGTCATTTTGAATACAATCCCTTTAGCCAGTCCATCTGCAGGATCCTGGAAATGAGCCTTTATTCTGGCATTCTTCTATCAGTTTCCCTTATTGAAAACTTGCTAGCACCAAAACATTTCTTCAGTATAGAGAAAGAGGTGCCAAGTTAGAGACAAAGCTATTAGTGGGCTCCAGTGTAATATCACATCCGCCCATTTCTTTATCTCCTGTGTGTGGATTTTTTAAAGTGATATGAGTAAATATCCTAATTATTCTTTACAAGCCTTTCTCAGAACATTCAGTATCATTCAGGAGTATGTCCATCCTCAAGTACAACCAGCAGTGTAGTAGCTACAGTAGCATGGAGCTCAGTGGAGGCTAACCATTTAAGTATTGTTCAGCTTCTTGGCTAGATGTTGTAGCAGCCTTGCTATGCTGCTAGCAGTACTTAAGCTAGTTGATTAAGCTAAGCTTGACTAACAAGTGGCAGTAGCAACTGCAGTATAGACATACCTCTAGATGGAATTTACAGGAAATCATTAGTGTAAAGGCTTGGTATGAGCAATAAATAAAAGCCCTCTTTTCTGTTTAAAAACACTTTCTCATTTCTCTGACTCCTGAGTTAATTCTGCACTCTGTTTCAGGTCATCCTTCTGCCCCCTGGACTGGACAGATTATTGTTACTGAGGAAGAACCAACAGGTAAATATGTACTTTCTCTTTAAACAATCTGATCTGAAGTTTATCGAAGCCAATGGAATCTGATGCTTACTGAAACTGAAGCTTACTGAAGCCGATAGAAGCTTATTGAAGCCAATCTTCATTAAATTCAATGGACTTTGGATCAGACCAAAGTCTTCCCAGCTAGAATCACTGTACCTTAAAATATCTATCCCTGTGTATGTTGTCCAAATAAACACACAGATACTGCAAATTTAAAGAGAAACAGTATTTTGGTGATTTTCAGTTCAATTATATTTTGAGAGAAAAATACTCCTAAAGAGTGGTTCATAGTTTTCTAATGGGATACTTTTAAATATTTTCAACCCAGCAATAATTCAGAAATTCAAGTAAGTAGGCACATTTTTAAAGACTTTTAAAATCACTCAACTTTAAGGTTGTCTAATGCAACACAAACAAATCTATTGATGTATTTACTAGAGCACCTGGATAAGGGCTGAGGACTTTCCTAGCTTAGCTGGCTGACTCAAACATATATTTCTCTCTCTTCTATCCTGTTCTACAGAGGGTGTTGTTCCTGGGCCACCTTCAAACCTCCAAGTTATTGAAGCTACTAAAAACTATGTGGTGCTCAGCTGGAAACCTCCTGGAGAGCGAGGCCATGAGGGTGTCATGTATTTTGTGGAAAAGGTAAAATAGCATCAGTGTCAAATGGCATGTCATCTCTAAAGTATATTCTGCCATCTTGCCTAATATTTTTTCCAAATTATGGTACCCATCATTTTTCAGACTTGTGAATTTTCCGTGCTTAGTGAATAAAACTTGAACATTCGCTCAGGAATAACTTTTACTCTTGATTAAGGAAAACTGCAACAGAGAATTAACAAGAAAAAAAGTCTTCATGAAAGAGAAAACAATGTGCCTATAAGATCCTCCACTTTGCATTGCATCATGACATAGCATTCTGGTAGATATAGGCTGACAGACTTTCAACATAAGGGGTTAGTATGGAGGAAACAGAGAATTGTAGTCCTGGGCTATTTTATACAGAAAGTTAGTCTTGTGGGATAGTCTTGTGGGAGATCTGTATGTACATTGTGCTTGGAGGTATCCCTCAGAGAGGCTTCTGTGCTCTCACAACCATCCTCTTCATTGACATTTTCATATGCTCGTTCAGGTCAATACAAATAACCATCATTTGTCTTTTCCAGTAATTGCACAATTGTCAGTTTTAATTTAAGTGCCCTTTGTCTTTCCTTAACCTTCATCATGTTACTGCTGATCTATATGATCCTTTGTGGTTCTCCATTTATCTCTGCTTCTGACAATACCTGTTTCATTCAGGTATTGGCATCCTTCTGGCAATAACTGTCTCATCCACTTCCCTCCCTTGGTCCAGGAATAATTGTCACAGTGCACTGTGAGTGGCTGTACAGTTAAGATGGTCTTATGTGCACTCTTTTCTATTATGATGAACTATGATCTGAGCTAGATTTTTCAAAAAACAATAATGTTTTAATTATTGTTTTTCAAAAAACAAAAATGTTTTAATTATTAATGTTTCTCAAAAAACAATTAAGGAAAACAACAGACTTTGTGGGTTCTTTACTCTGTTCTATTTCCAATCCATCTCATGAAATTTGAATGATCTTACAATGTAAATGAAGTAAATCAATTTATTGACATAAATGGTGGCTCTGCTGAGGTTTTCTGAAAAGCAGATAATGGGAGTAGGCCAATTTTCAGTTTAGGGAAAATTGGCAACCCGGTGTGGCAAGCTTTACCCTTCATTTCTGCCTGTGTGTTCTTTTAAATATCTGTATGAAAAAAGCACTTGTTAACTCATTGGATGCTGGATGACATGGATCAGCTGTTGTGTTCTCTGATAACATTGTTTTCATTTTCTTTGAAACTCTTCAAAAACAAACTGAGGGCTGTCATCTGAAATAGTGCCTTTAGGTAACCGCTATGGGCCACTGCAGTCATGTGGATGCATTTCTGGAATCAAAAGTGAACGTCTATTCACTTGTTTATTGGTTCAATCTATGCAGCTTAGATTAATGTCTAAAGACTGAATCGATTCAGCCTCGGGCTTTTTGACTTTCTGTACTTAGCCCAAATATATCACTTCTGTATCAGCGAAAATTAGCCACACATTAAAACCTTAATTGTTTTTTTAAAAACATTAATAATTAAAACATTTTTGTTTTTTGAAAAATCTAGCTCAGATCATGGTTCATTGTAATAGAAAAGAGTGCACAAAAGACCATCTTAACTGTACAGCCACTCACAGTGCACTCCAATGATCGCAGTCCCTAGATTTATTAGAGAATAGGGGATCTCCCTGCCAAGACACTGTGATGCCAGCCACGCTAACGAGCACATTGTAGTGGCCAGGGAGCTTCAACAAGCACTGTGATGATAATGTATTGTCTCTTTGGTGATTTGAGATATCTGCAAAACTTCTTGTGGAAGATGCTTCTTTTCACATTCTGAAAACTAAAGTCTGAGCAAGTGTTAAAACACTTTGTTCAGGACAGGGCTGTGCAAGTGACCTGCGAGGGGTTAACATAGAACCTCCTAGGCTCATATCTGGCTGCCATTGCCCCTATTGCTTTGGCTGCAGTTGGCGGCTTGGGGCTCTCCATTCCTGCCTCCCCAGCAGGAGCCACCCATGGCACAGCCCATGTGGGATGCCCGCCCCTCCCCGCATGCCAATGGCTCCTCATGAGCCACCATGCCCCTCCCTCACACCATGCTCAGGGCCATCCAGGGAGTTCCACCACACCTCCCCCCCTGCCAGAGCCCAGTTTGGTACAGTCCTCCGCCCAACCCCACACCATTGGTACAGTCCACTTGCTTCCCGGCAGCATTCATACAGTGCTGCCTCCCACCCTCCTCCCTCCTCCTCAGCTGCATTGGTAGGGCCGTGCACCTGCACTGGTATAGCCCATGCTCCTTCCCTGCAACAGACATTGGTATGGCCCACTTTTGCCCTAGTAAAACCCAAAGTAGGGGTGGTATAACCCACCTCTCCCACTCCCTGCAAAGCCATGGTCCCCCAAACCAACCCAGAAAGTATGTTGTATATATGGTAAAAAATGTAATATTTTTCTTATTTGGCACACAATTAAAATGATTTATTTTTATAATAATTGAAGTTTGGGGGTGGTGTTTTTTGGTCTTGCCCCAGGCACCAAACTTCCTTGCTATGGCATTGCCCATAGGTATGGACTCTGGAATCAGTGATCACCTGAAAGATGAGAAATCTATTAATTCATTGTGAGGCCTTGCCGAACAGAAGAGTACAGGGTCTTTCTTCCATAATAGCTGTGCCTTTGGCAGTCCAGATGGAACTGCTTGACATCCTAGATAATTTTCTAAGCTTTGTACTCGGAATATTTGTCCTAAAAACTGTTTCTCCTTTTGATTGCAGTGTATTGCAGGCACCGAGAACTGGCAGAGAGTGAACACTGAGATCCCTGTAAAATCTCCTCGTTTTGCTGTTTTTGATTTGGCTGAGGGGAAATCTTATCATTTCCGTGTTCGCTGTTGTAATTCAGCTGGCATTGGTGAGCCCTGTGAAGCAACAGAATCAACTGTGGTGGGTGATAAACTTGGTAAGTACATCACCAGGTATATTGTACAGTCTCTGAGACTATATAATGGTTACATTATTTTACAGGAAGAAGACTTATGGGTTTTACATGGTTGGCACTACTGTGGACTGTAGATAGTGATATGTTATTTTTTACATAGTTAATCATGACCTGAGTTATTGATCCATTGTATATTTAATGGCAGATACAAAAACTGCAGCAAAGACCGCAAGTAATTTAGTAAAAGTTAAATACGTGAAAAGAAAATTGCACAAGGGGGGAGAGGGAATTCATCCAAAAATCACACTCGTTTTTTGTTTGCAGTTTTTCGCTGAAAATAATTCCTCTATATTGTCAGCCCTTGGTGATGTGTAGGGGGTGCACATGCACACCCTGAGCATGACAGTGCACCCCCTATGAAAAGGCACCACCAACACTGCTAGCGGCACCTGCAGGTGGTCGCTGCTTGCCACCCCTCTCTCCACCACCGACACCACCAGCAGCGCATGTGGGCAGTCCATGATTGCTGCTGGCCACCACCGATGCTGCTGGCAGTGTCTGCAGGTGGTCACTGACCTCTGTTCAGTGCTCGTCCCCCACACCCCCGCCTGCTCCACGACTGCCTGCAGGAGATCCCTGCTTACTACCACCACACTCCTGCCCCCACCGCCAGTGCCGCCACCACCTGCTGGAGCTCACCATGCCCCACCAGTCTCCAGGGGCATGTGGCGGTCATGTTACCAGCCCTAATTATTACTGTTTTACCAAAAAAATATGGTGCTTATAACACTTGCATGGACACAGAGACTCCTTTTTGTGAAAGAAAATCTAAGATAGTAGTCACAGTAAGGACCCACGGCTTTTAAAACATAAGGCTGAATTATGCTAGAAGTTATGCCCTGAAGTCAGTGGAGCTATTTGGATTCACACTAGTGCAACCAAAAAAAGAATGTAAACTATAGTCTATAGTACAGCACAATTCCAACGTTACTGGTCATTCATTTGGTTTTGGTTTTTCCCCCACCAGATATTCCAAAAGCTCCTGGCCGTATTATACCAACCAGGAATACAGACACCTCAGTCGTTGTCACTTGGACAGAACCCCAAGATGCAAAGGAGTTGGTTGGGTATTACATAGAAGCAAGCATAGTTGGATCTGGTCATTGGGAACCATGCAACAACAATCCAGTGAAAGGCACAAGGTAATATATCCAAAAGCATGGAATGCAAGATTTCTGATTTGCTGGCTTTGGTTACCAAATATGGCAACTTTGTTTGGTGGCTTATGTACCACCAAAGTCTGAGCAAGGGACTGGTGGCAGTAATACTAATAATACCAAAGTAGCAAACAAAGGCTTAAATCACTTTAGGATGGGGCGGGCAATTATTTTGGATGGAGGGCCACTTACCAAGTTTTGGCAAGCTGTCAAGGGTCTCATGGGTAGCCTCACCCCTTGACAGGTGCCCCGCCCCTTGGTCGCCATCTTGTGTCCAGAAGTCCCACCCCCTAACTCCTGACCTTTGCCACCAGAAGTCCCTCCCCTTGCTCCCGGAAGTACTCCTTTCAGCAAGGGGTTTTGCCATCTCAGAACCAGAAAAATACCAAATTATATTCTAAAAAGTCATCACCTACAACATTCATTAATTTGATTTCAAAAAATTTTTTGTCCTGGTTTACATACATTTGTGTAGTGTACGTAGTGGTGAATGCACAATAGCTTAAAATGAAGTCTTATTCTTGTATATTGTGGGGAGTGGGTATAGGTTTGTGGCGGCTGTGAGTTGTGAGTATGTGGGGTGTGGGTGAATTTGGGGGGAGGGTGGCTGGGTTTGTGTATGGCAGTGCGAGGGGAGGCATAGGTGCATGTGTATGGAGGGGTGTTCGTGTGTGACTCACCCGATGAACACACACACACCCACACACACACACACTCTGCCCCTGTGCCTGACGACACACGTGCACACACATACAGCCAATCAGTGTCAAAACAAGCGTTTAAACAGAAAATGGAAGTGGTGGAGCGCTGCCATGATGGCAGGGACACAGGGGATGCAGCTGTGCTGGCCTCACCCCCCTCCCTCGCCCTGCTCCCTGGAAGTGAGAGCAACAGAGTAGATGGAACCAGGGGGAGGGCGATGATGGAGTGGAGGTCGGGGGGCAAGGCCACCAGAGCTGGCCTCACCCCCTGCTTACTCCTTGCAGGTGATGGTGGTGGCAGCGCAGGGGGCAGTCGAGTTGGGATGCTGTGGGGGGGCAAGGCCACTGGCTCTGGCCTCGGCCTCCCCCTCCCCCCTTCCATCATCGCTGCCTGCAGGGCCCAATGTGGCAGTGGTGGGGGGAGGGGAGGACTGGGCTGGGCCCAATACAGGGGAGGACTGGGCCTGAGAGTGAGGAGAAGCCGGGCCTCCATGGCAGGGGAAGCAGTGGGCCTGGGCTGACCCAGCAATGGTGGGGAGGATGGGAGGAGCAGGCTCTGAGCCAAAGCA
>NW_005842421.1:200335-200699 GCF_000455745.1 Alligator sinensis
GGGCCTGGCCCGATGCAGCAGCAGTGGGGGTAGGGGTGGAGCAGGCCTCCTCCCCTCCTTGGGCCCGGTCCCACTCCTTCCCCACTCCCCCTCCTACCCTGCATCGGCCTTGAGCCCTCTTCTCCCATACCCCCATCACCACCGGGTTGGCCTGGGCCCGGTGCTCCCCCCACTGTGGTGGTCCGGCTTCTCCCCAGGCCAGGGCCCAGTCCTCCCCCACATTGGGCCCAGACCTACTCCTCCCCTTCCCCCACCACTGCTGCCATGTGGGGGAGCAGGTCCAACATGGTGGGGGAGTGGGCCCGATGCAGGGGGGAGGAGCAATGGGCCTGGCCCAACACAGCAGCAGTGGGGGGAGGGGAGG
>NW_005842421.1:200839-211426 GCF_000455745.1 Alligator sinensis
GACCCGAAGCATCACAAGGGAAGGGGCCACAGGGCTCCATCCCTTCCTGCTCCACCCCCCCCCCCTTCATTCTTGACAGGCAATTAGCTAGTTGGTTAATAAAGTTAATATATATATTAAAGATATATATACCTTAGTAAATTAAATCAATCTTTGGCCACAGGAGAATTTAGTCTGAATAAGCTTTTCAGAATTAGATCCTAAATTCACAAAATCCCAGTTCTGATCCCAGATGGAAGTCCAGAATAATTTTGGTAATTTGATAGGAATTAGTGCCTATATCATTTTAATTGAGAAGCAAGTCTGGTATGTTATGACCTATTACAGTAATTTATTAACAAGGCTAATGTTAGCGTCATTATCTTCCATTCTTTGACCTTTCTCTGTTACTAGGCAGAAATAATTTCAGACTTACAGAGAAATGCTATCGTTTATGTAAGGTCTTATTTCCGTCTGTTCCTTGTCCTGCTCATCATCACCCAAGTCTTATCTTCATTTAAGTTTTCCATATTTCACCTGGTTTACACAGCTTCATGTGCAACATTTTTATGAGACAGAATCCTAACACTCCTAATAAAATCATTCACGTACTGATCAGTTATTTCCAGAATTTGCTGTTGAAAAAGCTTTATGTGTTCCTGAGATTAATTTTTTTGTCAGCCTTTCTGCTAATATCTAAGTTTCCTTTGTGTCTTACTGCACTACAGATACCATATTGGTGAACTCCTGGTCAATAGCATGACTTCTGTCAACCACAGTAGTCAGAATTTCAGTGCCGAGTTCCAAAAGCCAAAAAAAAAATGATGCTGTAGTTTTGTCTTGCCTTTTTTGGACTTCTTTCAGTATTCTCTAAATATTCCTTCACCATTTTATTTTAGATTTATTTGCCATGGACTCCTGACTGATGAAAACTATGTTTTCAGAGTCAGAGCTGTTAATGCAGCTGGACTCAGTGAATTTTCACAGGAATCAGAGGCTATTCAAGTGAAAGCAGCCATTGGTAAGCTATTTCTCATTGCTAGGGTCAATGGTAAGCAAAAAAGCAAAAACATATTTCACCAATAGTTTTTAGCAACTATTTGTAACTAATGACATGTTCTATGGAGCTGTCCACAGATAATGATTTACTTATAAGTTATATGTAATGCCTCACAGCCATCCTTTTGCAGTAACTGAGTCCCTGTACTATAGACCATTCACCTTCACCATGCAGGCTTCCTTGGATGTTATTCATGAACCACTATGTGAAAACACTGCTAAGTTCACTTCACAGTTGTGCTGGAAAATGGAGTTGCAGTCTGATTCTATAATGTGGTATTTATCATCTCTATTTATCACCTAATACACACCATCTTTCATAAAGTCACTTTCTAATGCTAACGACCTGATTTGTTTTCATATCTGAGCTTACTAATATTGCTATGATGCTTTTCTGTGCTTCTAAAACATGTGCTTCCCCCATTCTGGTGGCAAGCTGTTTCCATTTTGCTATTGCCTGAATTAATACAAAAAGATGAATGAACTCACTGGGCCAGAATAAATTGTCTGTTTACATTTTAACATGTATGTGTACATTCTAACTCTAGTTTGTCTTAAACTGACATACCTCCCAACCCCACTAGCTTCTAAATTATGGAGCATTCACATGTACTGTAAAATGTATACCATAAAAAAGTCTTGGTTGGGACGAGGAGGGTGAGAGGTATTGTGTGCTTTTCAAATTTGTGAATATCATAATGTCCATTAAAAACATGTTGTTTATGTTCTGCCTGTGTTGTTACCTGTGTGAGTTTCTTCATTCTGTTAAGTAAATGAAGAAATAAGGATGAATTCTAATTGAAAATGTCTTTGTTATTTTCTGGTAATTATAGGGGGAGGATTGCTTCATGGTGTGTGTCCTGAACTGAGTGGTAAAGCTGGTGGACTAACAGACTACACTACAAGTTGGGAAGGCATGCATGAGTCCTCCCAGCCTATATTTGACACAGATGCTTTGCTAAAATGCAATGCTAAATTTAACAGACATACACTGCCCAGTAGCTCTGATAAACTGGGGCATACAGGAGTCAGTAAAGTGAGTGAAACGGTAAAAGATGGTCCCACACCTTCACCACAGAAGGGAGCTTCTAAGCAGGCAAGTAATTATCAACCTGGGGACTCCTTGGCATTGGAAAAAGTGAAAAAGACGACAGATATAGGTGAGAGCTAATAAAATCAACCCATTTCATCACTTCAGGGCATTCACTTAATCATCCCTGATCATCCAAGTCACAAATGAACATTCTCCTCAACGCATCCTTCATCAGATTTATTTGATACATCCTCAGCTTTCCATTAAGGGTCATCCTGCATGTAACAAATTGGGGGTCATTTCATATACATTGTGCCTATTGGCAATGAAACTTTTAAAATTGTTAACTAATTTAAGAGCTTGCTTTACTATAATGTATGTTTATTTATCCAAAGTATCATGTCACTTTTAAATACTTCAGTAACTTTTATGGGGATAGTAACAATGTTTGCATAGCATACTGAAAAGTGTATTTTGAACAAATGCCAACAATTCACTCTGTTAGGAATCTTATTATTTACGCCCTAGGTTAGAATCACAGAATCTCTGAAAATTAGGGTTGGAAGGAGCCTCAGGGGCTCTAGTCCAACCCCCTGCTCAAAGCAGGACCATCCCCAACTAGATCATCCCAGCCAGGGCTTTGTCAAGCCGGGCCTTAAAAACCTCCAAGGATAGAGAGTCTATTACCTCTCTAGATAACCTGTTCCAATGCTTTACCACCCCCCTAGTGAGCGAATTTTTCCTAATATCCAACCTGAACCTCCTTTGCTGCAACTTGAGACCATTGGTCCTTGTTCTGTTATCTGTCGCCACTGAGAACAGTCTCTAGCTCCTTCCTCTATGGAACCTCCCTTCAAGTAGCTGAAGGCTGCTATCAAATCCCCCCTCAGTCTTCTCTTTTGTAGACTAAGTAAACCTAGTTCCCTCATCCTCTCCTCATAAGTCATGTGCCCCAGCCCCCAAACCATTTTTGTTGCTCTCCACTGGACTCTCTCCAATTTGTCCACATCCTTTCTGTAGTGGGGGCCCAAAACTGGACACAGTACTCCAGATATGGTCTCCCTAGTGCAGAATAGAGGGGAATAATTACTTCCCTCAATCTGCTGGGAATACTCCTACTAATGCAGCCCAGTATGCTGTTAGCCATCTTGGCAACAAGGGCACACTGCTGTCTTGTATCAATGTTATTGTCTACGGTAACCCCCAGGTCCTTTTCTGCAGATCTACTACTTACCCAGCCCATCCCCAAGCTGTAGTGGCGCATGGGATTCTTCCATCCTAAGTGCAGGACTTTGCATTTGTCTTTGTTGAACCTCATGAGGTTTCTTTTGGCCCAGTCCTCCAATTTGTCTCGGTCACTCTGAATCCTAGCCCTACCCTTCAGCATTGGTATCGCTTGGTACACCCCCGAGTTTGGTATCACTTACAAACTTGCTGAGGGTGCAATCCATCCCATCTTCCAGAGTGTTAATGAAGATATTGAACAAAATCAGCCCCCGGACCAACCCCTGGGGCACTCCAGTTGATACTGGCTTCCAGCTAGACATTGAGCCATTGATGACTACCTGTTGAGCCCAACAATCCAGCCAGCTTTCTGTCTACCTTAGAGTACATTATTCCAACCCATACCTCCTCAGCTTGCTTGCACGAATGCTGTGGGAGATGGTATCAAAAGACCAGCTAAAGTCAAGGTATATTATGCCCACTGCTTTCTCCACATCCACAGAGCCACTTATCTCATCATAGAAGGCAATCAGGTTGGTCAGACATGACTTGGCCTTGGTGTGTCCATGCTAACTGCTCCTAATCACCTTCTTCTCCTTCAAGTGCTTAGAAATAGATTCTTTGAGGACCAGCTCCATGATTTTTATGGGAACTGAGGTGAGGCTGACTGGTCTATAGTTCCCCATATCCTCTATCTTCCCTTTCTTAAAGATGGGCATTATATTTGCCCATTTCCAAACATCTGGGACCTCTCCTGATCACCATGAGTTTTTAAAGATAATGGTCAGCAGCTCTGCAATCACATCAGCCAGTTTCCTCAGCACCCTCAGATGCATTGCATCTGGCCCCATGGATTTGTACACATTCAGCTTTTCTAAATAGTCCCTCACCTGTTTTTTCACCACTGAGGGCTGCTCACCTTTCCCCAAACTGTGCTGCAAGGTGCAGTACTGTGGTAGCTGGCCTTGTCTGTGAAGACTGAAGTAAAAAAGGCATTGAGTACTTCAGCCTTTTCCTTTTCATCTGTCACTAGGTCATCTCTCCCACTCAGTAAGGGACCCACACTTTCCCTAACCTTCCTCTTGTTGCTATCATACTTATAGAAACCCTTCTTGTTGCCCTTCACATCCCTTGCTAGCTACAACTCCAGTTGTGTGTTGGCCTTTCTGACTTCATCCCTGGATGCCCAAGCAATGCTCTTATACTCCTCCCAGGTTGTTTGTCCAAGCTTCCACTTCTTGTAAGCTTCCTTTTTGTGTTTAAGCTCACCAAAGAGTTCTTTGCTAAGCCAAGCTGGTCACTTGCCACATTTACTATTTTCCTGCACAGCAGGATAGTTTGTTCCTGTGCTCTCAGTAAGATTTCTTTACAATACAACCTGCTCTCCTCTTTCCCCCTCAGACTGGCCTCACAGGGGATCCTGCTTATCAGTTCCCTGAGGGAATCAAAGTCTGCTTTTCTAAAGTCCAGAGTCTGTACTCTGCTGCTTTCCTTTCTTCCTTTTGTCAGGATCCTGAACTCGATCGTTTAGTGGTCACTGCTGCCCAACTTGACATTCACTTCTATGTCGCCTACCAATTCTTCCCTGTTTGTGAGAAGTAGGTCAAGAAGAGTATGGCCCCTGGTCGGTCTCTCCAACACTTGCACCAGGAAGTTTTCTCCAACACTCTCCAAAAACCTCCTGGACTGCTTGTGCACTGCTGTATTGCCCTCCCAATAGATGTCATGAAAACCATGAGGTCTGTGATGGGGAAACTTCCACTAGTTGTCTGAAGAAAACCTCATCCGCCTCATCCTCCTGGTCTGGTGGTCTATAGCAGACACCCACCACAACATCACTCTTGTTGCTCTCCCCTCTGATCTTAACCCAGAGACTTTCAACAGTCCTACCTCCAGTTTCATACTGGTGCTTTGAGTATGTACGACAGTTCTTTTACATACAGTGCAGCTCCTCCTCCTCTTCTCCCCTACCTGTCTTTCCTGAACAGTTTGTACCCATCCGTGGCAGTTCTCCAGTCATGCGAGCTCCCATCACCTCTCTGTTATTCCAATCACATCATAGTTCTGTGACTGTGTGAAGATTTCCATTCTTCCTGCTTTTTCCCAGGCTCCATGCATTCGTGTACAGACACCTGAGGTGACTAGCTGATTGCCCTACTTTCTCAGGAAGAATGAAGCCTCTCTTGCTTCTGCTTCCTCCAGGTTCCCCTCTTCCCCACTTACCTCAGTGCTTTGTTTTTCATCCCCTGGCAAACCTAGTTTAAGCCCTCCTCAGTAGGTTAGTGAGCCTGTCTGCAAAGATGTTCTTCCCCCTGTTTGTCAGGTTGTATACAAAGGAAGCAAAGCATAGACATCTCTGCCACTGTCCAGTATGTGGCAGTCCTCTGTAGATTTATGCCTAGTTTTAGAACTATGCTTTAAGACAGAATGCTTGTGAATATTGTGTTGTATCTCTTATTGACAGGAATACTTAATAGAGCACACCATAAAACCTGAATATGTATACATAGCATTTAAGTTATATGCAATCAACACTTAAGAACATTGAACCATCAAGAACATTGGGTCAGCTGATATAAACTGATCACCTAAGTAAATCCATTCTAAATTAGTCCAAATGTCATAACCCATTAATCAGAGCATAAAGAAAATAAAAGGAAATATACAAAGTACTGTAATATGCATACAGTTAGCCTTTCCTTGCACATATCTATCTATTCATGCCCAGCACTGTGGCACTGGACTACCTATACCTATCTGAAGATATACCTAGATACTGTAAAGTACATTTCAGTAATAGTTAACTTAAATTTAGCTAATTATTCATGATGTTAAATTTTTCATGATGGTTTTAGCCAATTCCTGTACCTTTTTAAATTAACTGACTAGATGATGTATTATTCTGAAAGATGAGTCTACAAATAAGGTCACTCTAAAGATGTCTGAGATTCATCTAAAGTGGGACCAAGAAAGCCTCTCAGGCTGCATCCAGATGAGCATGGCCATGCGGCATGTGCCACACATGCCACACATGCCACACATTCAGGTGTTCTCTGTGCTGCAAGGTAGTGGCACGGGACACAGGGGGATAGGGAGTTATGACCCTGGGACGTCTGGGGGTCAAAAAACCCACACAAAAAGAAGCAAGATGGTGCATGTGGGGACAACGTGTGCCACTCAAAACCGGAACCTAGCCAGCCAGAGCCACACTCCAGCTGCCAGCTAGGGTCCGAGCCACAGGATTGCCACTTCTGCAGCCCCAGAAGGCTCCCGGGACCCCAAGAAAGGCTGCTGGGGCCAGCCCAGTGCTAGCCCCTGCCTCCTCTACTCCACCTAGGGTAACCTGCTGTGTGCCAGACGGTACATGGCACAGGCTTTCCCCGAGGACAAGTAGCAATGGCACAAGGTGTGCTGCTGCTTCTTGTCCCCAGGGAAACAAATGTCCATGCTCATGTGGACACAGCCTCAGAGGTGTATCAATATGCTACCAATATAAATAGAGGAGATATGGCAAGCCAGTCAATTTGATTGGGGGGTCTGAAGTTACATGCTTTCTAGGTTGATTAAACAAAGAAAAATAATTATGCTGCAAGTGTTTTTAAACTGAGCTCCAGAAACAGGCATCTTCCATTTCTGATCAGACTGCAGTGGTTATGATCGCGTCTTGTTTCAGTAAGGTAAGATTACCCAGAAGGTGCAATGATAACATTATTACAATGTAGGGGTACCAAAAGAGAACAAATGGATTGCGGTCTGCTCTTATCAGAGGAGTATGGTGTTAAAAAAATAGGAAGTTAAGCAAATATTGTGTGTGGGAGGGAAAAGTTTGGTTTCAGCAAAAGAAAATAAATCATTGCATCTCCAAATGTTGTAAGTCTGCTATAGTATTAGTTTTATTTTTCACCATTTTGTAAAATAAAAAAATCACTTATAAGAGCTGCAGTTGCAACACACACTTTCACTATGTATCAGCTTACTTCCTGAAAAAAACAACTGTTGCAGTCCAACTGATTTTTATCCAGTTTGGAGTTTTATGGGACTGACAGTGGCCTGAATCCTGCATTCCTTATTCCAGCAAAATATCCATTGATTCCAATAAGAGATTTTCCTGATTAGAAAATAGAAGATGGGCCTACCCAAGAAATTCAATTAAATATATCTTTAGTTAATACAATGGTTACTTCTTACTCATGTGTTGTTCATGTTGAAACAGCTGCCCCATCACCACCTTATGACATCACTGTATTGGAGAGTGTTCGTGATTCCATGGTGCTAGGATGGAAGCAGCCTAAAGTCATTGGCGGGGCTGAAATTACAGGCTACTATGTGGACTATCGTGAAGTGATTGATGGAATTCCTGGGAAATGGAAAGAGGCTAACATTAAACCTATCAGTGAGAGGGCATATAGGGTAAGAGGTTAAGTTTCATATTGCTATGTGTGAATTAGAAATGTACAAATAGCAAAATACAGTTCCTAAAAACTGGATCAGAAAAGGACACATTACAAATTATTGTTTCCTGTGAAATGGAATTTTTGTAACCAAATGCTAATGTACTAACTGCTTGGTTTTCTCATTCATAAGTGCCAAATATTGCTAAATTTATGCAGAAGTTATTTGCCATATCTGTAAGTGTTTAGGAATCCTTCATAGAAAGATGCTAGATAAAATAGTATTATTAGTCTATTAAATGTGACTCAGACACCTGTCCTCCAATTTAATATATGACAGCTTTTAAAAAATGATATTTCATGCGCTAGAACAGGGTTGTCAAAGATACCACCTGTAGGCCAGATCCAGCCTATGGAGCCCTATCATTTGGCCCACAGTGCTGCCCATGGGTCTTGGAGTTGACCCACAGGCAACGTATGGCACACATTGGATGGCCCTGCATGCTGTTTGCAGTGGCCACTCTGGGACCATCCCACACATGGTGCCTACTCTGACACACATGCCAGAGCAGGAAAGTGGCCACCACAAGCAGCACGGCCTTGAAGTGGCTGCATGACATTCCACCATTCCAGAGTCTCGCTGTTTGCAGCAGCCACTCCACCACTCTGGGACTGTGCTGCATACAGTGCCCACCCCAGCTGCTCTAGGACGTTTGCTGGATCTGGCATGCAGGGCCAGTCACAGACCGGCAGTTGACCTAGTCAGGTCGATCTAAATATAATGTCTTCATGTACCCACATATTCTGTCCTATTGACTAATGTCTGTGGCCAGATCTTGATTTCACTTGCAAGGCTGCTATATGTCATAGACAAATGTGCAATTTGCAAGGACAGTTCTTGCTCTAAACCATCCTGCTCTGTGTCAGCAGAATGACTCATATATTTAATGTTCAGCTGGTAACAGTCTTGCTTATTTTTACCTAGCATACTGTCTATCATTAAGGGCAGGGTTTTACAATTTGAGCACATTTAGAACAGTCATAGTCTCAAACCCTCTTCACTTTGCTTACAGAAGGTTTGTCCAAGTCGCAAAGTACCAAGGTCTCATTTGTAATGTCCTTCCATTCTTCATAATGGAAACTACGATATTAATAATGTTGACAGAGAAGGAGAGAGAGAGAAATAATTTGTAATAGTGTTTTAATCTATTTATCATACAGGATTTCAAAGATGATTTGTATTAGATAATGTCACTTATGAGGAGAGGCTGAGAGAACTGGGCTTATTTCGTTTGGAGAAGAGAAGACTGAGAGGGGATTTAATAGCAGCCTTCAACTACCTGAAGGGGAGTTCCAAAGAGGATGGAGCTAGACTGTTCTCAGTGGTGGCAGATGACAGAACAAGGAGCAAAGGTCTCAAGTTGCAGCAAGGAAAGTTTAGGTTAGATATTAGGAAGAATTTTCTCACTAGGAGGGTAGTAAAACACTGGAACAGGTTCTATGAATTTTCATGTGGGAAATAGCCAGTTTTCCATCTCTCATAGCTTTAAAGCAAAGCTAATGGGTACAACTTTCTTGGTCCTGCAGATTACCAATTTAAAGGAAAACATGATATACCAGTTCCAAGTGGCTGCTACTAATGTGGCTGGAGTTGGGACTCCTTCCCCACCTAGCCGTTCCTTCAAATGTGAAGAATGGAGCATTGCTGTTCCAGGTAAAAACTTGAATGTAGCTTTGAAGTTTTATATCATGAAGCTTAACATAACAAAGGCACATTGAAAACAGGAGGAAAGAACAGTACTTCTAACAGGAACGCTGCCCCGTTCTGTATTCTCAACAGTTCCATAATGCAAGTGCTTGAGTGCCCTCAGTTTCAATGGAGGTGAAGAGGAGAGGTTGCAAAACAATAAGGGCTTGAACCTCTACTGCCTTGTACATGGAACAGTCATTTACTGCTCTGCAAAATAGATCTTAAGCAGGATTTTACAACAACATTGTATTTTGCATTTCTTTTTCTTGAGGTTTTCATACTATGTCCATCAGAGTAGCTTATGTGTAAATAGCCACACAACATACAGGGCTGAGTAGCCCAGTGCTACACATAGCAATCCGGATCTAGTAATGGGTTTAATAATTAACACCCCCTCTCCCCCCAATATTTGATATTGTTGGTCATTTATGTTTGTTGATGACTATGTGGTCAGGATAGTGGATGTCACAAAATAAATTTGATTATTTTATGCGCTAATTCAATTTAACATGATCAGGACAATATTCATTCTTGATATACAAGATAAAATGGAGCAATACTGGCTTGCACCAGATTTGGACTTAGCCCCCAGTTTTTTGAGACAGTACATTCTTTATTAATTTTATACATTAGCCTATTTGTCATTTTAATTAATTTATGGGATTCCACGTTTGTTTTTTTCATTTAGGACCACCCCATGATCTCTTCTGCACTGAAGTTAGGAAAGACTCTTTGGTTTTACTTTGGAAAGAGCCAGTTTATACTGGTCGTAGCCCTGTATCTGGTTACTATGTTGATGTGAAAGAAACTGAAGCAACAGATGAACATTGGAAAAGCGCCAATGAGAAAACAATTACAAAAAGATTCTTGAAGGTAAAACAGTTTGGGGCCAAATTTAGTTATACCAGTGAAACCAGGAACAATGAAGTCAGTTCAAGGTATGCCACTATTATTTTGGTAGTGCTTCCTTATAATTTTAGCTTTGCCAACCTTTATTGTGCTCTGAGTTACACCCATGTAATGCCACTATTTGCACATTACTAAATTTGGAAGAAAATTTAGCACAGCAAGGGGGGAATTCTAGTTACCAGAGTAAAAATGCAAAATGCAGTGCCAGAATCTAAAAATAGAAGAAAGCACTGCCAACATAT
>NW_005842421.1:211436-241710 GCF_000455745.1 Alligator sinensis
TCAAAGGTGAAATAAGCAGCACATCACCAAAACAGATATTGTGGAGATATGACAGGATAACTCTTTTAAGCATAATATAGTGTTGTCATTACATTCTACCATGAGTTTGAATTTAGATTTCTGTATTATAGTACATAATTTCATGGAGCTGCTTCTAAATATAGGATAACTGTAACTTGATTATAGACATTCTCCCAGGAATGTGCAAATGAATAGATTTGAGATGCATATATCCACAGATGATTTTTAAACCCCCTAACTTTAAAATGTTATCCTTGCATGTGCCTTTTTAAAGAGACATTCACTTATAGTGTCCTCAAACTACAGGCTAAAACCACAGTAGCCCAACAGACGACATTCTCCAGATTCTAAATATCTGTGCTTTGAAATGTTTGCTCTGCTGCCTCAGAGACAGATAAGTAAAACTGGAGTTAAAAAAACCCCATCCTGTTCCCAGAAATATGCTAACATCATTGATGACACTATGAAAAACTACAAGGTACACACACAAGGAAGTAGCAAACAAAAACAAGTTAGTCACATTAGTCTGGGCTAACAAAACATAAGAAAGGAAATACTTGCCAAGTGGAAAATGTTAGAAACAACAGATACATTACTGTCAGTCCTGCAAACCAGGGGAACAGACCAAGTGGAATAAAAACAGTGCTCAGTTGTATACATTATTTGTGTTTATTTCTTAGATCACCGGCTTAAAGGAAGGTGTCAGCTATGTATTCCGTGTGCGGGCAACAAACCAGGCAGGCGTTGGGAAACCATCTGATCTCACTGACCCAGTCATAGCTCAAACACAGCCAGGTTTGTTAAATATTCTGGTTTTGCATCTGATTAAAGCAGGTCCATATTTGTCAGCTATGTTCATAAACAGAATTTCACATAAAGAAATGGATCCATCTGTCTTTTCATTTATTACAAAGTTACGAGGCCCTTTTCCTATGCAGAACAGAACATGGAAATGTTTTATCGCTTTTTAAATATGTTTTAAATAAAATTAGATGCCTATACCATAATGTACTGGAACACACAAATATGATAAGCTAATAAGGTTTGTATGTAGTTGCTGAAAGACCCATAAATGCAGAGCCTAATTATTTTTATTAGATAAGCACAGGAAATGTACCTGCCACCTCTGTCACTATGGAAAGTGTTGGGGAGACAGACTGGGAAGATCTCTTCCCCCCTTCCCCTTTATCAGCCACCACTAAATTCTTGAAAAAGCGAATATAGACAGTGTCAGTGCCATGGAGACTACCATTAAGTAGTCTCAGGATAACTGAAGTAACTGCTGGCTGGGGAGGCATGGTTTCACAGGGCTAGAAAGGCTAGAAGAACAGAGAGAGCCCAGGAATCACTGAAGAGACATCAAATCCCTGCACAGTTAGCCTTACAACTGCATTGGGTACCTGAATCCATACAAATACTTCAGTATCTATGATTTTGGACTCTGGGCCTGTGATTTTGCTACAGGGAAAAAAATCCTAAGAAAAGACAGAAGATGAAGAAAACTTTTTGAGCCTCCAAAAGCTTTCCTCCCTTCAGACTCTGCCTCTGAATATTTCATAGAAGGACACTGTTGAGCTTTTGACTGACTCACAAGATGTGGTATCATAGTTAGAACTGTAAGGTAATACATAAAACTGATGAAAACACTGAAATTAAATAAGTCTGGACACAAAGGCTGTATTTTATATTGGAAAATTTAAAATCAAAATGGGTGATTAAATTATGAAAAATTTCCTTAAATATCTTTCAAACAATCTATTTAATAATCACTTAATATAAATACACAGACAGTGTCCAGACAAGTGCAGCCATGAGGTATGTGGTGCTGCAGACCCATCTGGGACACCACATACCACGCATTTAGGTGTTTCCTGTGCTGCTACCTTGCAGTATGGTGGTGGGGGGGGGGGTTACCCCTGGAGCATCTCCAGGGGTCAAAAAACCCACACAGAAAAAGGTGGGGTGACACATAGGGGGACAGCATGCACTGCCTAAAATTGGAGCCTGGCCAGCCAGAGCCACACTCCAGCTGCCATCCAGGCTCCAAGCTGCAGAAGCGATATGGCTGCAGCTTCCCTGGCCCCCAGGACCCCAGGTAAAGCTGTTGGGGCTAGCAACTGTGTTGGCCCCAGCCTCCCCTACCCAACCTGAGGTAACCTGCCGCATGCCAGAGCACACATGGCATGTGCATTCCCCTGGGACAACTAGTAGTGGCACAAGGTGTCCCTCTGCTTGTTGTCCCTGGGGAACCAAATGTCTGTGCTTTTCTGGACGTGGCCATACAAAGCCCAGTATTATGAGCTCTTGATTTACTAGGACTTTTGCCACATTCTGCAGTTGGAACTGATAACTGTTTCTACACAAAGAAAGGCAAGCCTCATGAAAAAGAGAGTCAGATGAACACTTAGTTCCAAAACTTTGTTTGTATTAATTTCTTTCCCTTGAGAATTAATGTTTAGTCTTCAGACTGATAACACATTTGCCTTGCATTAAAAAGCCCTGGACATATTGAACAGAAAAGCATAGATAATTACATTAATTGGGAACTGGGGATGCTTTTTTACAAAAAGCAAGGAGATTTAACTTCAGCAACATTTCTGAAAGCTACAATAGGGGAAGCTTATGGAGTCATAAGGCCAAATCAGCATAACATTTGGCCTGCAGACCACACATCTTGGTGAAGAGGAACTGCAAAGCAGAACTGTGGCTGTTTCTCATGTTGCACTCTTTTTCAGGGACACAGGTTGCAGCCAAAACATCAGTTCCAAGTCCAGAGATTTGGAGAGTCAGGCATCTGCCCATTAAAATTCTCAGGATAGTTGAGGTTTTATACTGAGCTTAATGACCCATATTTCTAGTTCAGATCTGCAGATATGGGAACAGGCAACTCTTCTTACAAATGAGTTTAAGAAAAGACTGATTAAACAATTCCCTCAGAAAGCATTTCTGGGCCAAGCTTTTATCTTTCTCAGTAATAATTGTGCCATTCTTAAAACTCTCCACTTTTTAGGAAAGGTATTTTTCTAATGAGCATTGCTGTTATTCAGATCTTAGATGGATACAAAATATTATGTTGGTCAGTTGGGCCTTTTTATGGCTAGACAACCACTCCTATGCAAAGCACCCTTGATTTTAAAGAGTTCTTCTTGGACTTAAAAAACTGCCCATTGGAATTAGATTGCAGGATCAGGGTCTTAAACCTCACTTAAATGTTGGGGATTGTCCTTGTGTGGCTTTCAAAGGGGAGCCCATGTATAGTGTTATTCGACTCTGTTATCCTCAACTGTAAAAACAATAATTTGAGGGCTGTTGCAGCTACCAATAACTTAGTTTTAGAGCAGGCTGCTCCAAGTTACATGAACAGCTGAAATGATCCCCAACCAACGAATTAAGAGCACTTTTAGAAAACATGGAGCTGCATTTGCCCATTCTCTTTGCCATGGCTTCTAGCTCTGCAGGGAGCACAGCTCTTCCAGACCCAAGAACAGAGCTACTAGCCTACGTACATTTCTGCTGTTTCAGACTAATCACAGAGCCTGTTAGCCACCACAGTCATTGCAGCTGATCAATGAGCAATTCCAGCTTTAGAGGAAGATCTTTGGCAGTGAGTTCAGAAAGTTTTAAATCCAAACTGCAGAAATTAATGAAACTGTCCCATTCAACCATTCTCTTCTAATTGGCCAAATCTGAAATGATGGCAGTAACTTTGATGTTTCCAAGCTGTCCATCTTATCTTAATGTTCTCTCTTTCCTTTCATTGTAATGAAACCCTCAGCAGAATTGAGGATATTTAATAGGTGATATAATATCCTTTAATATAATCCAAGTATTTTTTCCTATGGCAAATCTTCAATGAGATACAAAACAACATGTTAAAATTGCCATGCTATCAGGAAAAGGAATTTGTCTGGTATTGTTTTATCTACCTCTCTGGTTCCTTTTTGAAGGCTTGATGAATACCTCTGGTAGATAAAACTAATAATATAAAAACATACTTTGGTTTTCTAATGGCCTAATTAAGAATTGAAGGTAGAGGTAAATCATCAGCAAAATAAAATAAAAACAGAGAACTCGCAGAAAATGTAGCAGAACTTAATTGCATATGCACCACTACTCAAGATAAATGCCAAATATTATCATCATATTATGAACATTTTAAAAGTAAGTAAAAAGTATATTTATCCTGGTTGGCCATTATGGCTGTCTTTCTCATATATTATCTACGCTGTCATCAAAAGATTCACGTACAAACAATCTACAGTGGAAACAAATGCTAATGACATGTCAAAAAGTGGATTTCCACATAATGGATTATTTGAAAAACGTAAAAACATGCTGCTGCCCAGTGAGAGATTTGTAGAGCTGAGACTTCACTTACAGTTCACTAGTATTAAACTTGTATCTTTGAACCGTGAAGAGCATTATCAGAAGGGCTAGAGAATACATTCACAGATTCATAGACATTAAGTGCTAGAATGATAATAGTGGTGTAAGAAAAATATGAATTTCACCTTTCATTAAATATTAAAGGGAAGTTACAGACGATAAGAAGGCTACATGTTCACAAATACATTTATTATAAGGAGCATGCTGCTGTCCCCAGTGCTGGAGAAGCCATGCAAGGTGCTGCAGGCTGATGAAACACAGAATTTAAGAAAAGTGCTGAAAATAAGGCATTTACTATAACTGTTTAGAATTCTGCAAGTGTTTTGTGATTGAGGCCCTTTTCTCTAAGATATAACTGTTTAGGGTAAAAGGATGTCATTAACATTCTAGGCACACCAAGGCTTTCCTAACTGGATATTGTGACATCAGCGTCTTTTTAAAAAATTACAGTCAAGTTCAGTGCTGTGCCAAAAAAAGAAGTTGGATATTTTCCACCTCCTCCTGAATGCAAACCACTTTCAAGACATTCTCAGGCAAGCTGTTGGAGTAAAAGTTAACTTCATGTTCAAGAGTGGATCAGAGCTATCTCTGCACTCATACACAAAATGGAGCCCTCTTATCTGTACAAGGATACAAAAGGGGTAGATTCTAAGTATATTCTAGTTCTGGACCTTTTATTTTCCATTTGGTACCCTCCTGGAGTGTGCTGGATGATCTTGCCCTTACCAAGTAACAAGTGACAAGATAGTAGTCAGGACTAGGTCTTAGTTTGAATCAAAGGGTGCATCTACGTGTTGCCCTACAGTGACATTGCAACATGCTACGTTACCATATGGTGCGCTATGGTGACGTAACAATCGTGTCTACACATGATTGCCAGCTACACTGCCATGGCAGTGCACTTCCCAGGTATGGTGTGCCACCATGGTGATACAGCAGTGAAATTTAACTGTGCGCCACATGCACAGTGCAGTAACCACCCATACTGCACCATGTTTTAGTACCTCTAAAAGGAAGTACTGAAGCACAGCGCCTTAGCAACATCACTGTATGGTGATGTGTAGATGCACCTGAAGTGTTGCACTTAGCAACCAATCACAAATACATACACACTCTACTAGTGGACATGGAATGCATTTCACAGGCTGTTGCAGATCAATATGCTGTACGTTTAATCCAACCTGTATGTGTGAATGAGCTCAGAACTGTGAATAGTAGTTCAGTTGTACAAGTGAGTGTTGCAGTGTTTCAATTCACCTATTTCCAAAGTATGCACTTTTGCATTTGGCATTTTATTAGGTTTTTTATTAGCAAATTAAAAATTTGCCCTGCCTAAAGAAAGCTATAGATGCACCTTACCTTGGGAAGTATTGCCTTTACAATATTTCAACATCCTGTGCATTTTAATGTACTTGCATTTGCTCATTTTCATTCTCTCTGCTGCATTACATTTTTTCTATGAGTCTTTTTTTAAAGCTTCTTTTAACTCAGGGCTCCATGCTGCAAGTTTCAGATATGTACAATCCTTTTCCAAGTGCATGTAGCCACATTGATCTATGAACCCTCTTTAATCATTATTTTATTAACCTTCTTTGAGCTCACTCTTTGAATGAAAACCATCCAATCTTTATGCTTCTTTGTATGAAAAAGAAGTAGAATTGCCTTGTGTTGATCTTCTAGGAACTAAAGAAGTGGTGGCGGAAGTAGATGATAATGGAGTCATTTCCCTCAACTTTGAATGTGATCAGATGTCTCCAGACTCTAAGTTCATCTGGTCCAAGAATTATGAACCAATTGAAGATGACTCTCGATTAGACGTTGACACTAAGGGTGGAAAGTAAGAAACCTTGATAATAGCAATTCTATGATGTTTAGCAGCTCTAGAAACTGAAATCCATCTTATCTGATCAAGGGTGGATTCAAGGAGATTCAGTGGTGCAGTTCCACCCCACTTTTGTTACTGTTTTGCTGCTGAGAGCTCTGGTGTCAGCTGCTAAATATGTACACAGTGAGTTTTCCACTGCCAACACACCCTGTTTTTTTCCGTCCTGGATCCACTACTGTATTGGATGCAGATCCAATACCACATCCAATGTGGTATTAGATATGGATACCAAGATTATCCATGCCTGAAGGTAAGATTGTTACCATGCTGTCTTCATGGGAGTCTACTTTCAGACTATTCAGAAATTGCAGCAAAAATGAAATGATGCAGCCTGATTACTTAAATAGTGTTTTACATAGAAAGGACATTATACATGTGCTCTGTAACCTAACCTAACTACCACATAGTTTTCAGGTGTTATTGAAGATTTTTCTTAATCTATGAAGCTATAAATTTTCTATGCCTTCAATGCTCAAGCTCTTTCACCATGTAACACTGCAAATGTCTCAGTCCCCTGAAGTACTGCAGCAAACACCTTAGCCTGATCACAAGGGACTGGTCCTCCAAGATTTTTTCAGTAAATAATGGAACATTTTGTTCCACCAGACTCCAGATTTGGTGACTTTCAGGTTGCTCTACAAAATTAATGTATTTCCCCAGACTTTTATTTGGGGGGAGGGAACTGTAAATACATGTTTAAAAACTAATATGGGTGTGGGGGGGTCCTGATTATTATAGAGCCTCAAAACAATTTGGTATCTCCCATCCCTGGTGGATAACAACCTGCTATGTTTCTTGATCCCTCCCATAAAAAACTAGGTCCAGGAAGAATTTCTCCCTGGACAGGTGCCTGTTATGTAGTATAAGATATGTCTGCAGTCCTATGACTGCAGCTTGTGTAGACATACCCATGCCACCTTTAAGCGTGCTAGGTTGTGAACTTGTAACAGGGTAGCCACAGTAGAATGGAGCTCAACGCAGGCTAATTGCCTGACTATTTTTCCAGCTCTCAGGGTGGATTTTCCATCCAGCTCCATACTACATGAGCTCTCTAATTTAAATCTAATTTGGGTATATCCACAAACAAAGCAGCAAACACACTTCAGTTGCATGTCAACGCTTCCTAGCCATCTTTACTCCTATATGCTTTGCTCTTGGAAGTTGCCCATTTTGTCTCTTTACTAATCAGAGCTAAACTATTCATATCCTTCTTATTCTAGATGCATAGTTGACAGAGGGGAGGGGACTTTACAGATTTAGCAGATACAGATTTTTCATTGACCATGCACCTCTATTCTCTTCCTCAGCTAGAGGTATAGCAGACATATGGATTTGTTAGGGACAGAAAGGTCAGTTCAGACACAGTTCTGCTTTTAATTAATGTTTTTTATCTGAAGGTCGAAAGCTGTCTTTAAAGATCTTGGAGAAAATGATTTGGGCATTTATTCTTGTATTGTCACGGACACTGATGGAGTTTCATCAAGCTACACAATGGACGAGGAAGGTAAGAACAAAACCCACTTCTTTTTGCATAGCTGCTTCATTTTTCACATCTTATTTTTTTCTTCTGCAGTACATGAAAATGTAGAAAAATCTGCTCATTAAAGGCTGTGAAACAGATGCTCATATATTTACATATCATATCTTTTTTAAATTTTTGCAGAAATGAAGAGGCTACTTGCACTCAGCCATGAACACAAATTCCCAAGTATGTATTATGAGCATGTTCATAGGGGAAAGGTTTGTATGCATGTATATTACAAAGTTTCTGCCAGGGGAGCTGCACCACTAGTTTCATAAGAAAGTTTGTGTGTGTGAAGGTTGGTTCCTTCTAATAAGTCTTTCTGGTCCTATCACTACATTAATAGTGCACATTTAGAATGCTATAAGTTATGTTTTATAGTACAGTCCATGTATTGGCTGTGTTGAAAACATCCCATTGGCTTTTTCTTTTAGAGACTGGTGTTATTGTTGACAACATGACTATTCTTCTTCATACATGGGCTCTCACCTTGGAGGATGCATTTGGGTCGCAGACTCTGTTTATCCAGCAATAGCCTGGTGTAGCCTGGTGTCGTTTTTTCAGTGAATCATGGTAGTGTAACTGGAGTACACAGTGCTGAATCCTGTTTCATATAGCCAGGCCATATCTGGTTGTTTGTACCTCTGGTGCATATCAAAACATAGACTATTCCTTTTTATCTGAACTGAAATTCTTGACCAAGCTTTGATCATCTGCCTCAGTTGTCAGAATCTCCACTCTTCTAGCCTACTTGAGACCCTCACTGCACCTCTCCAGTCCTTCCAAAACCTGGACATGACCATCACTCCGGCCATCTCATTCTGAATCCTCCCACTGATTCTTTTAAAAACTCCACTCCTGTCCAACAGCCAACTTTCACTTTAATGTGTCATCCACCGACACAGTTTTGCCACCCTGATGCCACTTCAGCGTCCCACTTGTTTGCTTCTTCCTCAACTACCTGCTTTCTGGCCTAATCACAGTTTCACGCCCACAATTTTGTAATTCCACAATGTTATTGCTATTGTTATTTGTCCTTCCTCACCTTTCCCCTCACTACTAGTTGTTCCTTCCTACCTCTGGTATCATGTCCAACATTAGACAGTGTAATGTCTTCAGGGTGGAGCCCATGCCTTTGCTTTTGCATAACTATTGCATCCTTTTGGATAGCAGCAGACTTTTAGACACTGTAAAAACATAAATAACAACAATAAGATAAAATATGCTAGCAGATGCCTAAGAGGACAGAATAAAAGTAATGAGATCCAGTGGGTATGTAGGGGGCTTCAGTCTCAACTCCTGACAATCTTTGACAAGCAGTAACAAAATTCATTCTGTACATGAATATTAATTTCCAGAACTTACACATTAAGCTTAAATACTTGCATGTTCACTCGCTTGAACTTCTGAACAGTGCTTAACTTGAACAGATTGTAATTCATGTTCAGATACAACAACAGCTGGCAAGTTTATTGGCAAGTGGGTTGCCTGAGCAATCCAGTCTTACTGAACTCAGACAAGCATGAATAGTAGCCATGTAGGGACTCAGAGAAGGATGGGAAAGCCCTGCTTTTCAACTTTGGAACTGCCAAAGGAGGTTTAATCAAAAGCCTGTGATACTTTGGATCCTATACAAAATAGGAAGGAAGGCTGAAATACCCTGGTGTTGCTGCCAGTCAGTGCCTCATAATACAGAGATTATAAATAAGCTTTTTTGTTGGGAAAAACAAGTGCTCAGTCATGTTACTCTGATTCCTATAGATTGGGGAGTGAATTCTCTTCACAAGAGAAAAAGCTTTTAGCTCATTGTAGTCTTCTGTGAGGCTTTTCCCCCCCTGTTTCCATTTTAGGCTAAGATATTCATAGTTAATTACATACAAATCAAGTGAAGAGTGTAAAACTGCCACAGAGCTGACAGTAAGACAAAAGCAGCACAGCCTAATTTCTTCTTTTACACCCACTTCCTGCTGCAAACACTGGTACATGTGACATTTCATTCCTTTGTTTTTAAAGATTATGCAAGATCCTAGATTCCCTTCATTTCTCATAAACTGAGCAGTGAAGCAAGTAAGGAAGCTTTTAACAGCACCATTGTACTAATATGCAGAAGTTAAACAGAGAGGAAAGTGTCACTTTAATGCTAGATCCCATTTCCCCCCACCCCTAATGACTCTTTCTGCCATCTTCCCTGTAGCAGCTATTGCTTCCTTTTTTCCTTATGACTGTTCCCCATTTCCCCGCATACCAGATGTCTTAAGATTAGTAAGATTGAAAGAGGGTTCCCTGCTACTCAGGCAGTAAAAGTTTGTGTGTGTACATGATTTATGAGAGAAGTAGAAGCCTCATATGCAGAGTGTAGCCTCTACATGTTTGTCATGGCCATATACAGACTGGGAGGCAGCTATTTCTATGTATATTGCCTGCTTTGGAAGGTGCATTTGCTCTGGGAAGTGCAAGCAAGTGAAGAGCTTTAAAGGAACCATATGCCACTGTTCGACAACATAAGATTAGGCTGAGAGTGTAACATAAGGATGCTCAACCCCCAGCCCCTGGGCCAGATCCAGCCCCTGGTGCCATGTTATCTGGCCTGCCGGGCTCCCCACAGACCCCTGGGGAGCCCAACAGGTTGTGGCCCTGTGTACTAGATTGGATGCTCAAAGCAGCACAGGGTCTGATCCCAGCCCACAGGATCTGATGGAGAATGTGCAGGGCCCTGGGGCCCCAATTGTGGCCTATGGACTGTGCAGAGGCAGTGTGGGGACTCACTGCCCTGATCCTGGCATGCAGAACCAGGCAGAGGCAGCACAGGGTCTTGTAGCCCTGATCCTGGCACATGGGAGCAAGCAGAAGTGGCACAGGGCCTTGGAGCCCTGATCTTGGTACATGGGACCAAGCAGAAGTGGCACATGGCTCTGGGGCCCCAATTTTGGCACACAGGACTAGGCCAAGGTAATGCAGGAGGCCTTGATCCTGGTATGCAGGACTGAGCAGTGAAGCTCTGGGATAGTGTTATACCCTAATTTTACTATATGAGAGAAGATGAATAAGTAATAATGTACTAATTCAGGTTGCCAATCTGGCAGGTTCTTATTTTTTGGGGGAAACTACTATTTAAAAAATATGTATATATGCACAAGATACCTGTAGGAGGGCGAGGGATTTTTCACATAGTTTACAAAGCTCTATGAGTTTGATTATGTTTAAACTCTGGGTGGGAGCTTAAGTCGCACAATATATGACCAGGTTCAAATGACCATCTGATTTAAGTAAACTAAAGTCCAAGGAAGATTTAAAATGAAATATGCTAAACGTTTTGAACTTGTTAGTACTGGAAAAAACTAAAAGTATGACTACAGTTATTATAGGATAAGTGACCACAACACGATTCAGTAGAGTCTGGCCCATTCAATGCAATGGATTTGGCCCTTGTCAGTGACTTCAATTTTGTTTTTGGAAAAATGAGCGAGCCACTGAGATTTATGGCACAATATGACATACAGCATAAATTTTAGGAATGAAGGACTTCACATGCAGGGGTTCACAGTGCTTAAAAAAACTTCCTAGCTTAGAGTGCACCTGTTTGTTTTTTAATTGCCCTTCAGGACAAGACCTTGCATGCTGTTTTGTCTGCGGAGTCACTCCACTCCCTTAAAGTCTAATTACAGAGTGAATCATTAAGTGTGGTTCTGTGCCATGGAAAGTCCATCATGCCGCAGAGATATTTTCAGTTTACTGTTTGGCTTTGAGCTTGAATGGAGTTAAATATAACTTTATGGCAATTAAATATAACTTAAATCAATCCTGAATATTTCCAGGTGTATGCAGATCTGGCAATGGTGAATAATAGAGGGATTAATACTAATTTATTATTTGTATGAACAAAAAAAAAGGGATTTCAACACAAGTGCGCAATTAATATTACTGGTAGTTAATGCATACATTCACTGCACATCTGTGGAAGAAATGGCATTTGAATATGAAAAAGAAAAATTGTGAAACACAGACAAGAGCATCTCTAACCCTTTCTTTCCTTTTTGTAGCTATCCCACTTACGTCTGAGTTGGCAGTTGAAATTATGGAGAAAGGACAAGTGAGATTCTGGTTGCAGGCTGAAAAGTTGTCTGGCAATGCAAAGGTCAACTTTGTATTTAACGACAAAGAAATTTTTAATGGAGAGGTAAGACTTGTAATTGCTTATGGTTTTCTGATTTTTATAAACAATGAATATTAATATGCCAATTAAGTGTTTTGAACACAGTCAAAACATACTTCTTTAATACCTTTTCATGGAGATCATAAGTAACAGAAAACACCAGTGTGGAAATTAGGGACAAATTCTGAGCTGCAGCGGAGTTCTGCTGAATGAAGACAAGGAGGGTGGGCTCAAAGCATTTTTAGGTCACCTTCATGGGTACCCAGAGCTAGTAGTAGCTGAAGACCATTTCAGACCTCAGAAGAAGCAGTTTCAAGGGTTGCTGTATCTTGCAACTGCCTGTCATGGCCTTATATAAGCTTTTACGGTAGCCCAGAATCCCAGTTTCAAACCATACCTTCTTTTCCCTCATCCGGGCCACCAGCTAGGGACTGTAAGGCTAGGTCTGTTATTTCTATACTTTGTGGGGAAGCTTCTTATGTTAAGGGGGATTTCCAGGCAACCATTTCCTCTGAGTTTACAGCCATAAAATTCTACTGAAAAGGGGCTGCATGTAGCCCAAGAATGGGACCTGTATGCAAGTTTCCATTAATAATAGGCAAGGAAGTTGTATGATATGTATAGAATTCCATTGCTTTTATCCTGTTCTATATCAGCAGAGTATTCTATGCTGATGAGATCCACAATTATCTTTGGTTCAAGAGTCAGTAGTGTTCGGCAGAAATGAAAATATATTTTTAAAAATCCTGTCTAATGAAACGGGATGTGATGCTTAGACTCTAACAGGAATAATATTGTTCTAATATTAATAAATAAGTTTTGACTGTAGATCTGTTTGTTTGGTTGTATAATCAGACTGTGTTAATCACAGTGAGCAAATGAAGAAAATGAGGAATTTTATATAACTTATACCATTGAGTATTGGCTCAATAGTGATGGGGGGGCAGTTCTGAAGACAGTCATTATTCTTACTTTTCTTTTTGTTTCTAAAGAAATATAAAATGAATGTAGATCAGAAGACTGGTCTGGTTGAAATGATCATGGAAAAACTTGATGCCAAGGATGAAGGGACCTATACCTTCCAACTTCAGGATGGAAAAGCAACCAACCAATCCAGCCTTGTGCTAATTGGTGATGGTAAGCTCATTTGTAGCTTTGCTTTTATGAGAGGGCTGAACTAAGCAGCCGTTGACTCTTGAGTCTTGATCTGTGCTCTTATGGATGATCTGTGTTTTCCTATGGATTAATTTTTCCTTTGCACAAGTCATTTTTTAGTCTCCTCAACTGTATATTGGGATAAGAACACTTAATAGAGCATATCAAATTTCAATTTTTTTGATAAAAAGGAAAATATTCCACAAAAACATTAGAAAAAAACGTTCCAAGATTTTGGCCATCAGAAATACATATCTACCTCTCACAGGCACTGTATGAATGAAGTAACATTTGCAAAGTGCTTGAAATATGACAACTGCTATGCAAGAGTTAAATATTACTACCTACAATAGCTCTATCACTTAGAATCATAGAATCATAGAATTAGGGTCGGAAGGGACCTTGTAGATCTTCAAGTCCGACCCCCTGCCTGGGCAGGAGGAAAAACTGAGCTCAATTGACCCCAGCCAGGTAGGCATCAAGCCGCTTCTTAAAGATCCCCAGGGTAGGAGCCAGCACGACTTCCCTTGGAAGTTGGTTCCAGATCCTAGCCACCCTAACTGTGAAGTAGTTCCTACGGATGTCTAATCTAAACCTACTCTCCAACAACTTGTGGCCGTTATTCCTTGTTATCTTGGGGGGCGCTAGGGGAAACAAGGTCTCCCCCAAACCCTTCTGGTCCCCCCTAGTGAGTTTATAGACCAGGTCCCCCCTCTTCTCTTGTGAAGGTTGAACAGGTTCAGGTCCCATAGCCTCTCATTGTAGGGTCTGCCCTGCTGTCCCCGGATCATGCGGGTGGCCCTCCTCTGGACCCTCTCAATGTTGTCCACATCCCTCTTGAAGTGGGGTGCCCAGAACTGGACACAGTACTCCAGCTGCAGCCTGACCAGTGTTGCGTAGAGGGGGAGGATCACCTCCTTGGCCCTACTTGAGATGCACCTGTGGATGCACGATAAGGTCCGGTTAGCCCTGCCGACCGTGACCTCGCATTGTCGGCCCATGTTCATCTTGGAGTCAATGATGACTCCAAGATCCCTTTCTGCCTCTGTGCTCTCAAGAAGGGAGTTACCCATCTTATAAGTGTGCTGCTGGTTACTACTGCCCAAGTGTAGTAGTAACTTCTTCCAGTTTGCTTTCCTTGCTTTTCTATTTACACTGAAAATGATCCACAATGCTATGGTGATGCATATTGGAAGTAGTTGGAACTGTTCTCGTATTTCAGGTTAGCTGTTCAAATATACTAGCAGCTGTCTGTATTTCAAATGCTTATTTATTTGGCTGCCATTCTTAATTTCCTGCCTTTGAGGATCAAATGTGATTGTCTGACTAAGGCTAATACTTCATCAAAATTGTTTGACACATGCAAAAGATTTGATGACTATCAGCAGTTAGTAGAACTTAGTTCCCTGTACTAACACCATGAAAGTGGATATGGTTAAATGTTGAGATATGTAATATTGAAGACCCAAGATGCATTTCTGGCCCTTTTGAAGTCAATAGCAAAACTCCGTGACCTCCGCAGGGACAGGATTTTACCCTTCCAATACCATAATATTCAGTTACCTGAATACAATGAAATGTTATGTTTGAGAGGTTTACATTTCTCTTTATTATTTTTGATCCCTAGTTTTTAAGAAACTACAGGATGAAGCAGACTTCCAGAGGCGGGAATGGTACAGGAAACAAGGTACTGGACAGCATAGTATACGGATGTGAAAGGAATCCATATTTATATTAGCTAATTAAATATAGGAGTAGGTTTCAATATATTTTTGTAATATAAATTGCTAAATAATTGTTTGACTTGTATAGAAGAAATATGAAACGTACAATGTCAGTGTACGCTTAGCCTAAAAAAATGGTTGACCGTACTTTTATATTATGATTCATTGCTGATACATATTTTTTTATATATAATTTTAAACAGGTCCCCATTTTGTTGAGTATCTGGGATGGGAAGTTACCAGTGACTGCAATGTGTTATTGAAATGTAAGGTAAGAAGCAGGCAAATTTTCAACACTTGATCAGTAATACTTAACATATGGCTCTTAGGCTAGATCTGGCTGTGAAGCTTTTGTCACCTGGCTCATGGGGCTCCCTATGGGTCTGAAAATTTGACAGTGGAGGAATGGTTGTAGTGTTAATTCTGCCACTGTGCTCCCCACAGGTACATTTCTGAAAACATGTGGAACTCTATGATCCAGATGACATGGCCCTGCATGGTGGTGAATCACATCGACACAAGGTTGAGTTGTGTCTGTACCCCATGCATGGCATTGGGGCAGCATGTGGCTGGATCACTGCACACATGCACTAACCCTGTGCACTGACCCCACACTGGATCCAGCCTACAAATTGGCCCTGCACCACTCATCTGGCCTGTGGGGCTGGATAAGTTGAGCGCCACTGCTGTACAGCAAGCTAAATAAGAGTGTACAATATACCAGGCCAGGTATGGCAAGTCATTGCACGGACATGCAGGGTAGGGAAGAGATCAAGAAAGTTTCCTTTACCTTTCTGTGCTGCCTTGAGATGGGTCTCAGTAGAAGCAAGGGCCCCTAAAACTAGAATTGGTTAGAGGAAGGGAAGCATACTGCTCTTAATCAAAGCACGTTGTAGTAACAAGTATGCTCCACCTGGATATTGGATAAAGCCATGAGAGATGGAGCCTCTGGACACAAATCCTTCTAGAGCTGGTATTTTCAGGCTTTCCTTATGCAGAGATAGGCCTACCAGGTACTATTGAGCCCAAAACAGCTAGGGGAGAGTGCAGTGGTTAGGTCACCCTTATATTTCAAATCCAAGTCAAGTTAGTAGTACAATATTGGATAAGGTCAGACCACTGTTTTTTGGTGAGTACAATGTCCTAGTAAAACAGCAAAGCCTTAATCCTTGTGCATGAGGGAGAAAGAAATCAGGAAGGAGAGTAAACTGCTCAGGATAGGGACTCTGTTTTTTGTATATGTGCAGTGCTTTGAACCTGTAGGCCTCTTGAAACTATTGTAATACAAACATAAACTAATAAGGGAAACCTAGGAAAGGGACTGAGAGAATTGGAAGGGCACAGTCTCTCAGTCCCTTTCCTAGGTTCCCCTTTTTAGGGAGCCTCCAACCTTAGGTCAGACATTATAACTTGGCGGCTACCTAGGTCTGAAGAGCTGAGGGTACAAGTCTTGTGTCTAGTGCATCCATGTCTATGTTACAAGAAAATAAAAATACAAAAACAACAACAAAAATGGCACTCTTCTTGGCCGTCTGAGAAGAAAGCTCAAGGGCATAATAGACAAATAGATTGAACTTTACTCTCCAGGGCTGTAAATCATTTGACTGCCAGGAAAAGGAAGCTGAAACAGGATGTGGGTTCTCTGAATGTATAAGACCTTTTTTTGGTCTCATGCCTGTTCACATATCTAAACATAGTTCCTCTAGGCCAGGGGTGTCAAACTCATCTGGCCCCAGGGCTGGATGAGTGGTGAGAGGCTGGTATGGGTACACAGGCCAGATTGGGCTCGTGGGTCCCCTGTCCTCCTCAACACCTCCTCCCCAACCATGACATGACAGATCCACAATATGCAGTGGTCATTATGGCCACTGTGGGATCTGTGCTGCATACAATGACTAGTCCACCTGGTCTGGGACCCATGTTGCATGTGGCACCTGCAGGCACCTAGACTGGTGAGGGGGATGGGGCCAACATGCTGCACAGATCCCAGAGTGGTGGTATCCAGTATGTCCTGGCCCTTGCCTGCAAGGCCAGACCAGTATGTGTGGGTCAGCTCAGACCCAGGGGCAGCACTAGGGGCAAGACAATGGCCATATGTTTGATACCTCTGCTCTAGGCTGACTCCTTGAACTCTCTCAGAATAGCTCCTACTGTATTTTCCCTCCCTGCCTGTGGATTCCTGATTTTGACCTATGCTTTTTGTTCCCTAATCTGTTAAATCCATTTTCTGAGGTGCTTGTTGTTGTGGGTTCTGTGCCATCTCAGGGAAGAGTTTAGTAGATGCAGCATTAAGTTAATTGTGCTAAAAGAAGATGATAACTCAAGTGTGTTTTGCATATGCTACAGGTGGCTAACATTAAGAAGGAAACACACATCGTTTGGTACAAAGATGACAGGGAAATAATGGTGGATGAGGAACATGACTTTAAAGATGGTGTATGTACTCTTCTGATATCAGAGGTGAGTGAATGTGCATTTTCAGTGTAGAGGTCCATATTATTCAGTTGAATTCATAGATTTGATTGAATCTGATATTTCAACAGAACTACTAAAAACAAGTACTTGGATATAGGTTATAAAAAAAGCTCACTTTACATCTAGGTTTCAGCTAAAGCAAATTTCTATTTATAATCCTATGAATGCAGATATTTAGGAAATGGTGTAAAAAAGATAAAGGGCTTCCAACTTCCATGTAAGAGTCAGATAATATTACTCTGCTGTATGTTACGTGCATTTGGAAAGGGATTATTATCCCTATCTTGAACATTCATTCCTATCAGTCAGTGACAGGAACACTACCTTGAAGTTATTCACTGAACTAAAATTCAGGAAAGATAGGCTAAGTTCCCTGCTCTCTTCCAGGCTTCACATATTATCTTAGGCAAGCTCCTTAATCTCCTTTCTGTGTCTGAGTTCCCCAGAAGGAAAAGAGAAAAGTTAAAACAAGAACATAGCTGGAAGAATTTTGCATTCTTGTTCTTTTCAATCACCAAAAAACACCAGGACAATTGATAACAATGATCCAGTTCTTTAAAATAATAATTTTGAATGCTAATATTTACTCTTGTTACTTTACAGTTCTCCAAGAAAGATGCTGGGATTTATGAAGTCATACTGAAGGATGACAGAGGAAAGGACAGAAGCGAGCTTAAGCTGCTGGATGCAGGTCAGAACTGCATTCTGAATGGTTTACTGATGACCAGCTGGGTCATCAGTACCTTAAGGGACAGTGCTTTGGTTTTTTGATAACATAGGTGAACTACTGCATCTTTTTCAGGTGTTCCTTAACAAACAGGCTGACAAAACAAAACTTATTACAGAGGCATAAGATCCTCTTGATAGGAAGGTGTCGTTTTTCAGTACAAACAGCATTCAAATTTACTTTTGTTAATTCAGTTATGCGTAATTTTCTTCAGGATAACACCACTAAGGTAACAGTGGTAGCAGCTGATATGGCTATCTGTGTTAGAAATAATTCCAGAAATATGGAAGAAAAGTATACAACTAGATCATGTTATGGACATGAGAGGTTTCCACAAAGAATTTCCAGTTACTGAACTCCTTATACTTTAAAGACATTACTGCTACTTACTCTACCAAGTGGGGCAAAATTCATGTTCAATACATAGGTCATAGAGGGGACAAAGTTACCATTGAACACTGTCACATATAGAAAAAAAGCATATTACTGCATTGTACAGCAGCAGGCTTCAACACAGAAGGGGTTAAATAACGTCCCAAAGCCATGGAAAAGACAAGAAAGGTAGCTGTACTGCATTTGTAACTGGTACATTTTAAAAGGTTAACTCAAGATTTCAATAGGAACTCTTTTGACAAAATACTCCAGAGCCAGTTTTATCCCATTTCTGAGTGTCTGAGTTAGGAACATGGTGTCTCAATCTCTGGATTTTGTTTCCACAGCCTTTGCAGATCTGATGAATGAAGTATGTAGAATAATTGGTAAGGATTTAATTCTTCCTTCAGATGAATGATTAATTGTGCCATGCCATGAATGGTTCTAGGGTTGTATTAAACACATATTCTTTTTTTCAGCTTTATCTGCAACAGAACTGAAAATCCAGAGCACAGAAGAGGGTATCAGATTATACTCCTTTGTTAGTCATTATGTAGAAGATCTGAGGGTGAGCTGGTCACACAAGTAAGTACATCTCAAGTAAGAGCTTGCCAGCTGTCTGTAAATTCTTTCTTTTTATACATTCAACAGAAACTCATGTGTTAAAGGCACTGGGTTCAGTTATCCTTTTATTTATGCCCATGTAATCAACTGTAGCGCTACTGAATTTGATAGCATTACACCAGTGTGAAACTGAGAAAAGAGAAGAATTAGATCCATTAATTGTAGCAGCCTGAAGGAGGAATTTGAAGATAATGTTTACTGGTCTTCCATTTGTGAAGTTGGTGCATATCACATCTAACTGGAGGTTAGGTAGTCTATCACTTGACAGTATTGCAAGGACACTAAAGGTACAGAACAAACGGGTGTGTTATAAATCTTTCAATATGTAAACTCATCTTTAAAAGACAAGCAAACTCCAAAAATGTGAAAAATGCTCCCTACACAACAGTTTATAACGTTATTACCTAAACAAGGTATTGAAAATCTCAGTCTTTATCAATGCCTTTAAGGATTTGAATGACAAATTCCCATTAAAATGAATGGGAGCTGAGTATCCAAATCTTTTAGACAGCTCCAAGATTTCAGCCAGAATAGAGGAGCACAGGAAAAATTAGAGTAAGTAATTACAATTATTTAAAATCTATTATGAATATTATTGCTGTTCCTCTTCTGGTCATTACAAAAGAAATTAGTCATGAAAAGGAGTCTCAATCACTGATTTTTTCAATAAAACTGTATGGAACTGACAGGCATAGCATGCTAATTAGATGTTCGGCCATTATAGCTATACTAACAGGCACTGGTGCTGATCAGAAAGGCAAGTCAATACTGTCAGAAATATTGAAGGTAGCGTAAGAGTGATGTTGTAACAACCTATGGTTTTCCTCCGGAGTGGCATCATCACTACTTTCAACCTCACATTGGAGGACTCTAAGTATTTTATAATGGGAAGCTAATATCACATGGTCTCACTTTGTTGCACTTTTTCATTTATAGGTATCTGTTTTGGTTTTAGAAACTAATTGGATACTAGAACAGATCGAATTAATCCAGTAAATGCCAGTAAATTTCTCCTTGACCCTGTAGTATATCCCAAGGCATTCGTTTAAGGAGAAAAGGGAAATGAGCATCTGTTTCGACACACAGTTTCCCACTTGTCTCAGGCAATTAACTTTATAACAGGAAAGCTTGTAAATGGATGTTTTTTGTAGAAGGAATACACTGATAAATGAAACGATTTAAAGGACCAAATTCTGACATAGTGCCAAACTGTCTTCAAACCGGGCATATATTAATAATACAATAATAGATTTGTTGCAGGCCTGTGTCCTGACCGGTTCCAATCCTATATTTTTCCTCAGCAAGGAATAAACTATGTTGAGAAGGAAATATGTAAGTGAGGTGTATTGTGGGGTTAAATAGTGAAATACAGAGCTCCTCACCATAACCCATATGTCCTGACTTACATATAGATCTTCAGGTCTGGTTATGGAGGATGCATGGCTTGATCTCTGTGAATGTTAGAAGTAAAACAGACAAATGCCTTCCTCAGACACCTGGTAGCCCTCATCTTTCCTGGCATGGTATAATCCCCAGTAAGAATATGACCTCAGAAGCTTCAAATTTTTTTATTCTGGTCATATAGTTTTGGGCTCCACAATTCAAAAAGGATGTGGAGAAGCTTGAGAGAGTCCAGAGAAGAGCCACGCGCATGATCAGAGGTCAGGGAAGCAGACCCTACGATGACAGGCTGAGAGCCCTGGGGCTCTTTAGCCTGAAAAAGCGCAGGCTCAGGAGTGATCTGATGGCCACCTACAAGTTTATCAGGGGTGACCACCAGCATCTGGGGGAACGTTTGTTCACCAGAGCGCCCCAAGGGATGACGAGGTCGAATGGTCACAAACTACTTCAAGATCGTTTCAGGCTGGACATAAGGAAGAACTTCTTTACTGTCCGAGCCCCCAAGGTCTGGAACAGCCTGCCACCGGAGGTGGTTCAAGCGCCTTCATTGAACACCTTCAAGATGAAACTGGATGCTTATCTTGCTGGGATCCTATGACCCCAGCTGACTTCCTGCCCTTTGGGCGGGGGGCTGGACTCGATGATCTTCTGAGGTCCCTTCCAGCCCTGATGTCTATGAAATCTATGAAATCTATAGAACCCTAGGCACATCTACACCTGCCCCATATGGTGCAGTTGTTACTTTGCTGTCATTTAGTACTTGCTTTAGGAAGTACTAAATGATGGTGCATTAACAGCTTCTCCGTCCCAGTGGTGCATGGTTATTTTTAGCAGCTATGTCACCATAGCACTATAGTGAGGCAGCAACAAGCTATGGCGATGTAGCATCATGTGCCACCTGGGAATCATTTCCTAAAATTCTGTATTGTAGATAGATACAATGAAGCCAAAAAGGCATTCACATTTTTTTGTAGAATAAAAATGAAGGGTTAATTTTGCTTTGTATTTTTCAGTGATGCCAAGATTAAATATACAGACAGAGTTAAGACTGGTGTCACTGGGGAGCAGATCTGGTTACAGATCAATGAGCCAACTCCACATGACAAGGGCAAATATACAATGGAGATTTTTGATGGTAAAAAGGCACACACGAAGATGGTGGATCTTTCTGGACAAGGTAAAAGAGTCACTCTATAAAAGTAATCTCTGAATCAGTGCAGGATTTGGGAGAGAAGTTACATTAAGATATGTGGGTTGTTATGTGCTGCAAGATATTTTACTCTTCTGATTTAATTCTCGTTATGCTTATGCTACTCCTAAGCAGCCTGGTACTGTGTATTAAGAAGATCCTGGCATACTTGTGCTCAGGTAGTGAATTACAATTTAGGCTTTAGCTTGTCTCGATGTCAGAGGACAGCTTTTCTTTTAGTCTAAATCCAGTTTCTGGTTTACATTACAAAAAAACACAATATTATTCACACTGCTTGGCAGTCTAAGAAAAAAGGTGAGTAACTGAATGGGTATGTACTGAACAACACCCAGTCAAATATAAGCTACATTGAGGAGGAAGAGAAGCAGAATTTTGCTCTGCTGTTCCCCTGTGATAGCTCTTTTATGAAAAAAACAGAGGATCTCATTGTTCAGAATTCTCCGTGTTGGTACTTTCACCAGCACTAAGAATAGGGGGGAGCAGGTACAGAGTGTAGATTAATTCTTGGGATGGAGTTCCGCTGAGAAACCTCTTGCATCTCAAGAGGAATAGTGATACAGTGGCTGTTCCCAAGCTCCAATCTTTCCTTCCAGAGCTGTCTCAACCCTTGAGGCTTCATTGTGCCTGTAGGCTCTGAGCGACAGGATGATCTGACAGTAGTCATTGTTGCCCCTCTCTACTGTTTTTCAGTTTCTGGGAAAATGCTTTTCTTCTCCTTAAGAGAGAAAAAATGGGGCTGGCTCCCTCAGGTCAACACCAAATATTTTGTTGTTTGACCAGTTGCATGCACTGGGTGTAAAAAGTACTTGTAAAAACAGATTTTTTTGATGTCTTGTAAGCTATAATTAATTTGAAACATTGTAGCTTTGTTCCTGATGTGGCTTTAGTTGGATACTCACAGCCTCTCTCTCCATCCCTGCATTTAAGCCTGATCTTATTTGCCTGATCTTTTATATATATATATATCAGCCCTTCATTTAATTATTTTAATTAAATCCCTGGTTGTTTTGTCTTACACGATACCAAAGTAAAGTTACCTGGTTGTTTTGTCTTACGTGATACCAAATTGGTTAATTTTAATCTTCAAATTATTGGCTACAACTTAAGTTATAAGTTATTGTTGTATGATGACTTGTTTATGAACATACCCTTAACATTATTTTTCTTTTTAAAGCATTTGATGAAGCCTATGCTGAATTCCAGAGGTTAAAGTAAGTATTACTTATAACAAGTGTCATTTAAATACAATTATGGTGCTCAAGAAGAGAGAAAATATAGTAGTGTTCATTTTGTACTGATGTTAAGAAAGACTTTGGACCAGATCTTGGTCCTAATAAGGTCAGTGGAAATTTATGACTCTATTGATAAGGAACAAGCAGGACTAGCAAGTGATGTACTGTGTAGAAAATGTCTTTAACTGATTAAAAGCACTTACAAAGCTTAGCCATGCTTAGTCAACCTAAATTAACTTAAAATAAAATTGGAATTTTTTTTCCCCCTCAACTATAGGCAAGCTGCCATTGCAGAGAAAAGTAAGTGGACTGTCTTTTACAGTGATCTCCATAAATTGTTTATGATTTTTTCCTTAGCACTGTGAATTGATACTGTGTGTGTGGCAGACAGGCGGACAGAATTAGTTTATCCTAATACCAGAGAAAAATGGCTTTTTTTCCATGACTGGCATGATAATATTTAACTAGTCCCAATATTATTATAAATAAGTTGACTTTTGCAGCTTTTGCTTCTGTTTTTATTGCCAGATTAACTTCAGGTTGAAATTTCTTTGCCTTCTCTAAGCAAAAGTAACTTTTATATGAAGGAAGGAAATTGTTCAATTGCTGTTGAATTATCCCATGTGGTAAATGTTTTCACATCACATACAGTAATATGAAATATGTATAATGGGCCAAAGTCACTGCCTCTCTGAAAGTAACATTTTGAATTTCTTGACATATATACATTAAAAAAACCATAATCTCAATTAGGAAACACATATTTAATAATTAATTCCATGAATAAAGCCATTATACATTGACTACAAGGACTAAGCTCTCTAGGCATCCTGTCCTATATAAAGATGTATGGAGTACAATGGATGAATGAAACATTTTAGAGGGGCATAGGTTGTAGCCATGTTGATCTAAGGCAGAGGCAGGCAATTATTTTGGGTAGAGGGCGGCTTACTGAGTTTTGGCAAACCATCAAGGGCCGCATGACAGGCAGCCCAGGGCAGATAAATATTAATTTTCTAAAATTTTTAGGGGCCCCATGGGCTAGATAGAATGGCCTGGCAGGCCGCATCCGGCCCCCAGGCTACATTTTACCCACCCCTGGTCTAAGGACATAGGCAAACAAGGTTCTTTGGGTAAATCTGATATCTTTTATTAGACCAGCTAAATAGTTGTAAACATTTTTCTTAACAAACTTTCGGGTTTAAAGCTTTCTTAGCAACCTTTTGGGTTTTGAAACATTTTAGCAAATTCTCCCCACTTCCTGCATCTTTCTGATCTGCAAAGAAATGATGCAGGCAGGGATAGAATCTGAAAAGACAGTGAAGTATAATAAATATGTTGTGATCTGGGCCCCTAACCCTACCTTCCCACCTCCTGCAGGTTCATAGGAAATTAGCAGTCCCCACCACTGCCACCACCACCCACAGCCAATGTGATGACCAGTAATCATACTGAGCATTGAGTGGTCTTTTCAAGCTATACTCTAATTCTGACTTCTGTTGGATGTGGGGAGTAGGGAGGGAGCATATCACATAGTAGAGTTTGGCCCAAGCCCTGCACCTGCCAACTCTTTTTCAAAAAATTATTTTTGACAGAGTCCATATTTTACAGAGTGGTGAACAACAATTAAGCTAAAGGGGAAAGCATCATGTGTTGCTACAAGATCAAGAGCTACAACTAACAAAACTTTACTCCACTTCCTAGAATAGCTGTAGCAAACAACTGTGCGCACTGGGCATGATTTTAGCTGTATGGGATTGCAGTAGGGTTTTGAAACTAAAAATAAATCAGGCTAGATTCTGATCTCGTTTACACCTGTATAAATCCAAAGAAACTCCAATGAAGTCAATGTAATTATTCCAGACAGCGTAATTGAAATCAGAATCTGTCTTTGTATTTAGATCAGAGACTTAATATCCACTTCAGAGTCTCTTCTACAGGCTTTAACTCATCTCTTTTAAAAACACAGAATTGCTCTGGAAATTTAAAAAAATTGAGCCAAAAACTTTTACATTGTTTGTATACCCAGCATTCATACTGAACTCATCAGAAGTAACAGCAAGCAAAAGCCTATGCTTCAATTTTACTGAGTAGGTGACAGATATTAACATGTGGCTTTTGCAGAAGATTTGCCATTTTACAACTGGTGTGCTAGGAATACTGAATACCTTTCATCATTTGCATGTGCCAGGGACAACTTGTACAAAAACAAGATAAAAGGAAAGTGCTGGAGGGGAAACAAAATCTGGGACAGAGTTGATTGTGTAGACATTAAAGGAAACTGTATTTGTGTATTTTCAGATCGTGCCCGGGTACTTGGAGGTTTGCCCGATGTTGTCACCATCCAGGAGGGCAAGGTACAGTAAATTAACTGAAGCTTTACATAGCAGCTAACCAACTTTGCTACCTTTTAAAGAAAGATTCCATGTTAAAGTTTCATCTAAAATATCTGTTGTATTATTTATTAAATTTCAGTCTTTTGTACTTATGGGGTTACTTTGGATTTATATTCATATAGCACAGTTTGGGCCAAAGACTGCTCACTGGAGAAATAGGGTCCATGTAGGGAATGCTGCTGTAGTAGTTCTTGGGAATGACTCACACTACCCAAGAAACCTGTTCATGTCTAATAATCATTTACCAGCACTGCATTCCTGGTTTTTATCAGCTCTCCACTGGATTCCATCAAGTCCTAATGAAATCAATTTTACCAAAAAAAACACAGCCTGATTAGGTGCATGGTCTGGTTCACAGTTGTCTTTCCTGCTGAAGGAAATATGTTCAGTAATGATCAAAAGATGGAGCAGCACCTTTCATACTTTATCTATCACAGGCTGTCTTAAGCACTTCAAAATGTAGGTAACAATCACATGCAAACTGAAGGTATGCAAACTAAAAGAAGAAATGGGAATGTTTTTTTTTTTACAAGGACAGTAACAGTGCTTTCCAGATCCTTGGTGTTGATCTAACAATGAGAAAAAGCAGGACAAAAATATTTTAATGTGAATTGAAGGGAAATATTGGAAATCTAATGTCCTAAACTGCTTTGTCTCATGAATAATAGCATATCTTAGCATTCTCAAGAGAGACAGGTACCACACAACTCCTTTTTTATAGGTTACTATCAGTTAAGGAAAATATGTAGGGGGTAAGAAGTCCTCAAAGATTTAAAAAATTGCAACAGAATAGAAAATGTCCAGAGGGAGAATAAATCATTTTGCAGATTTTCAGCTAAAATAATTGCTTTTGCTCAGAGATAGGATTTTGATATGGAGCAAAAGCTCAGCTGGTTACATCAACTGAGAGTTCTTTGCCAGACGAAGGTTGAAATGAATCAATATAAATAAGTATTTCTAAAGCAAAATGCAATGATTATGTGTGTGGGGAGAGAGAGAGTGAGATTGAGAGTGAGCGAGTGAGAGCACAATCATTTCATATTATAAAACAGCAAGCTGCAGAGGTTTCTGCAGACATGCATTGCCCCTGATTATAAAGACACCTGTGTTGTTGTGAAAGATTGGGGCACGAAGGTCCCAGCAAGGATATCCATGACCCTATAATAATGAATTTATTGAGTCTTTTTTACTCCCTTTTTTGCCCAGGAGCAATGTAGTGCTCCTAAGGGGATACACTGTTTAAAAAAAGTTTATGGTTAATATAGTACAACCTTTTCATTGTATGCTGGCAGGGCATGTCCAAAAATAAGAAAAGTCTCTGACAACGTTTTATTCAAAATTCTATTCCTAAACTACAGGACAAAACCTATTACCAATAAATACATAAATAAAAATAAAGACTCAAACAGAGAATCCTTTGCTTGGGCTATGTTCTTCAAGATCATGGGTCTCTTTGGAGATCTCTCATCTCAGACCCAAATACTTGTTCCTTACTCTGCACAGACACCTTAATGCTGTGTATATTGACTGTGGGGGCCAGAGTTGAGCCTGCAGGGCCCTGTGCTACCACCGGATGCTGCCAAGAAGAAGTGGCAGGTACTGTTCTCTGAGGTGTAGATGCTAGAACTGGAGCAGTAGTTCCAGCACCAGCAGTACCTGTCAGTGTGCCAACTGGGACTAAGTCCCAAGTCGCTTTTTCTTCTTGGTAGTACCCAGCAGCAGCAGACTTTGGTCCAGCCCACTCTTGACTGATGCTGGGAAAGCAGGAACGCGGGGAGGGGGTTGAGCCTGGGCCAGGCTGATTGCATCCAAGCCAACTGTCTCAGCCAGCATTGGGCTGCACTGCTTGGCTACACTGCTGCGGGCTTTATGGCACGAACAGGTGTCTTGGAACAGTGCTGGCCCAGCATTGGGTACAGCTGCCTCAAGTCACTAGACATGGCCTGGGGGTTCAAGTGCGCCCTCTGTTTGCTTGGAGCCAAGCTGCCCCTGGCTGCGGTCCAGTGGCCCCAGTTCTGCACGTGGTGCTGACAGACGCCATGGCCCCTGGGCATGCCCTGCATCTGTCTCTGCACTCCCCAGCCAGGAATGCATTCATTGTTTGTGCTGCCCCCAGCCATTTTCCCAGCATGGCACCTGCCTGCTGCCTGCAGGCCCTAGCACTGCTGTACATATGAGGGGGTTGTCCAGGGTGCTGCCCAGCCCAGGCTGCAAACACATTCACCCACCAATCTGCATTAAGGTGCCTTAAGGTATGCACATGTAGACACATGCCTAAATCAAATTAATGTGCCTTAGGCTGAGGCGCATTAAGTTTAGGTGTGCGTACATTCATGTGTAGACAGGCCCAGAGAGTTCCTTGGAGGGGAACACTGAAGAAAGAAGCTAATGTCCCCAACAGGAATAGGCCAGGGCATTTGCACATGAAACTGGAACACAGATCTAAGGATTTGGCCTAGCCTTATCAGTGATTTCTGAAATCCTGTAGTGGTACATACTGCTTTATGAACACATTGGTAAATAAGGTTCTTGCCCCAAGGAGTAAAAATATCCAAAACAGACAGATGCACCATTACATGCAAGGGATCAGACCTTCTTGGCAGTAGGCCCACAATTATGGAAATCCCCTCCAGATGGTATCAAAATGGCCAGAGATCTTACCATCTTCATACTGAATTATAAGGACTCAGCCTCAAGAAGAGCAGCAATCAGGCAACAGCAGCTGGGCAGGCAAGTTAACCCTTCCCTGGCTGCTTCCCCTGGGACAGGCAGCCAGGCAGCTACAAGTAGGTGGGGATGGAGTTGAGGTGGGGGCAGGAGAGGTAGCCCCGGGGGGGGTGGGGGGGGAAGGGCAGAATGGGAGTATGGGGGATTCTTACCTTTCAGTCCTCCAGGCCCCTACTGAAGTGTGACTGCTTCAAACTTGAACTAGCACTAACACGGAACATTTGTGCAGCTCACAGAGTAAGGTGTAACAAGATTCTAAGACTTATTTTTTTCATGCGAAGAGACAAAATGCAAATAATAAACAGTTAATGCATGATAGTGTGAACACAATACCAAAGAGAGGATTGGTGATGTAAGGCTAAACAAAATGAGATATTTGAAGGAAAGATTTGAAGAAGAAAAGTGTTATTGTTTCTGGTATGTCTCACTGAGTTAGGGAAAATCGGCATGTTTTCCCACTGTTAGGGTTTGAATAATGCCTCTAATACATGTGTGTCATTGATATCAGTCTATTAGGATCTTACAGTGGTAGACCCCTGATCAGTATTGATCAGTGGCCTGTTAGATTGTGTAGCAATATTAGAGACAGACCTGGCTGAGCTTGAACAGGAAGGAGAAATAAGAGTTTTTTCTGTTTTCAGTTGTTTAATCAGATTAGAGCAATGTGCTGATTTCATTGTCAAAAACATGTTTACTTAATGGCAGAAGACTGAAAGGACAGGGTGAAGAGCCCCACTTATCATCAACTGCAGCTGCTCCAGAAAACTAGATAGGGGTCATTTTCAGCAGGCTTTGACTGCTGATGCCCAGAGTCTGCACTTTTCATTTGTTCATACCAAGATGAATAGTTTTAAGAGGAGGATGAATTTTTTGTCTTTCTCTTGTTCCTGTGTTATATCCTGTGTGTTTTTGGTTTTGCTTCTCTAGGAATTTACTCCGCTGCAGCCTGCTGTAGTGAAGTGCTTCTTGTGGAGAAAGATTATATTTCCCCTCTACCCATTTTCTTGTTTTCTGAACCCAGCCCTTCACCCCATCCTAATCCTAGTATTTCCTTGGAGATAATTCCCTCTACCTTCAAACCAAATTTGAAATAAAACTAGACTGTTTTAAATACTATTTCAAATTTAGAACAATGTACCACAGCTATATGGGAAATACAGTATAGATACAATTGATAAAATGATGCATTTTCCCGTTCCAAAGAAGAGGAATCCTCCAACTGAAGGATTTAGCTCTGTAGAGATAAATTCTCCCATGTATAGAGCTCCAGTGCAAGGACTGATGACCACTTAAGTATCATGTAACCCCTACTTTTTGTACTTACGCTGTATTCTTTGGAGTTCACTTTTGTGAGTTCTTCTAACAAGACACAATATGCTTTATTTTGATATTTTATTCTTATATGGGATTTATTATTTGATTCTCGTATCTTGTCTTTGGAAAGCTCAATAGAGCTGGATTTTTTTAAAGCTTAGTAAGAAACAAATACAAATAGGGAAGGAAGAGGAAATAGTTAGCCTAGGAACCAGAAATTGCTCATGCTCCATTCCTCGCTCAACCCACCCATATTCAGAATTAAAGTTATACCTTGGCAATAAATATCCTGAACATGTGCACCATTTTTATAGCTTTTTAGAGAGTTTCATTTCATGTGCCAGGCTCAAGAGAAGGGCTAATGCCTGCTAACTGGGATAGCTAAGCACTGAAGGAAAAGTTAGACGTGCTTACAATCCTAGATTTTTACAGTGCCTGTATTCACCTGCTTCTGAGAAATTCGAAACAAGGATGTAGGTAGCTGATTCGTGAATTCTGACAGAATAACCTGACTAATTTTGCCTTTTTTTAACTTATAAGATATGTATAAGGGAATCCATTCATTATTCAAATTTACCTTGTGAAGGATGGCAATCTCCCCTCCCCTTCTATCCCTAGTTTCAGAATTATTCTGAACAGTATCTCTCAGCAGAGGTAGCACTTAATCAGGATGGATAACACCCTGCTCCATAACTCTTCCTAAAAGCAGTATTCTTAGAAAAAATAAGGTTCCACTCCTGGGGGATCCTTCATCTCAAATGGAGGGAGCAGCATTCACTCCAGTTGTGAGAGCCTTCATTCTGTTAATATCTGTACACCTGCTTCTCCCTCCCCCCGCCCCCCACAGCAGGCCCACTTGGAAACGGGAGGAGTGGGTTCAGGACCAATTCAGGGAGGGGGGTGGTGGAGGAGTGGGCCCAGGCCCAAGGGGGAAGGAGGCCCACTCTTTC
>NW_005842421.1:241741-246348 GCF_000455745.1 Alligator sinensis
CCCCCCCCCTGCCGCTGCTGCAGCTACGTTGGGTCAGGCCCACTGTTCCCCAACCCCTGCCATGGAGGGTTGGCTTTTTCCCTGCTTAGGTCCGCTCCCCCCCACCCCCCCCATTACCTGCAGGGAGCAGGGCAGTGGGGGGCAAGGCTAGCCCCGCTGGCCTTGCCCACTCCTTCTGTCTACTCTGTTGCCACCACCTCCAGGGAGCAAGGAGGGGATGAGGCCAGCCCCCATGTCCCCTGGGTCCCCACCATCATGGTGACAGGCTGCCTTCTGTCAGAATGCTTCTTCATGCTGATTGTCTGTTTCTGTCAGCCAATCAGAGCGCAAATAAAGTGTTACAGACAGACAGACTTAGGCTTTTATAATATTAGAATTCCTTAATACTTAAGGGTCAAATTCAGCCTGCGTGGTGAAGGCAATATTTAATGTCTGGCAATCTTCTGTGTGTGTATTTTGGGGTTGGTATTGAAAGAGAGAGAAGCATTAAAGGCATGGGTGATTGGTGCCACCTTAGTCAGAGGGCATATGCCCCCCCTGCAGCCAATCTCACTGACCAGGGAGGTGGAGTGGGGGGGTCGCCCTGGAACTGATTGTGCTGACCAGGAAGTGGCCGCAGCACTTCATCCAGAGCTCCCATTCCGTAGCCAGCACTCGCAGTGGGGGCACCGGCACTCCCGCCTGCCCCCCCTGCCCATTGCCTAAGCGGGCAGCGCAGCCTGTCAGGGAGTGCACCTGCACTCTCAGGGGGTGCACATGCACCCCCTACGTGTCGCCACTGGTTGAAGTAGTTCTGATGCTTAGTGCCAATCACATATTTGCCAGTGTGCAATGGCTCTTCAACTGTCAAGGTAATCGTAATAAATGGTTCTTTGATAATTAAGATTCTATGTTTTAATAAGGGATGGATTCATCCCTTATGCGTGCATAACTTCTGTTCACTTCAAAGGTAAATAGATGTATGAGCACTGCAAAGCAAAAAATGGTTCTGAAAACTATTGATTTGAGATAAAAATTTTAGCAGTTGAATTCTATACCCTAATTGTGTCTGTAAAATAGCTTAACGCACTGTGTAAATGAGGCTGTCAGGAGGTAGCTCAGAGAGTTCTTAAAGCAAACAAATAAATTTAAGTGTTTTAATGCTTAATCATTATTTAGATCATTATGATAGATTTGCCTCAATATTCCTGCAGCATGTTCATCACAGACATCATGCAAATAAATCCATTTGACAGTTTTCAAACTCTTGCTTAAGGCCTAATGTTCAAATGCTATTAATGCCTAAACATGTATTAAACAACAGTGAGAGAGAGAGAGAGAGAGAGCAATAGTAATGATCATGAAAGAAATGACAAAGATCTGTGAAATACTGAAGGGTTTAAATTTTTTTAATGTTTCTTTTCCTTGGTAACACATCAGGCTACAGCAAAACATTACTGATCTTGGATCCTTGCATCCATTTTTTAATAGGAAGCAGCAAAGAAGGGACTTTCTGGGAATTATTTGTCAACATGGATGTAAACAAGTATCTGTTAACAATAATCCTTTTGTACATTTGCTACAGGCGCTTAATCTTACTTGTAATGTCTGGGGAGATCCCGCCCCAGAGATCACATGGCTGAAGAACGAGAGAACATTCACAGCAGATGACCATTGCATCCTGAAATATGAATCTGGAAAATGTGCCAGTTTCACCATTACTGCTGTCAGCACAGTCGACTCTGGAAAATATGCCCTTCTGGTGAAAAATAAATATGGCACAGAGACAAGTGATTTCACTGTAAGTGTATTCATACCTGAAGAAGAAGGTACCATACCTTACCCTGAGCACATTACAGAAGCTAAGAAAAAGAAAGTGTGAATTTAAGAGTAGAAAGCAAAAGAATAGAGGAGAGATTAAATAATAAACACTGACATAATCCATGTGTGCAAATTATTTTATGCATAGTAGAGGGTCTTGGCCTTTCCACTCACTTCACTGGTGTATTTACTACTTTTATTTACATGAAGCAAAGTGGTGCCTTTGCTAATTAATCTTCAAATACCATTCTTTTACTATTAACCTCAAATGGCTTCTTTTTGCAATTTTTGCAAAACAAAAAGATTAGGGAAGTATTTCATGGGAGGTAACCAATGAAGTGACTGAAAAGATTAAGAATGTTCTAGGTTTAAAGGAGATGGTTTTTTGAGCAGCAATTTAGATTTTTTTTCAGACTTTGGTAAAGTAGTTTACATGGAATAAATCATAGAATAGTATAGGTATGAGTAAAAGAGGTCCTGAATCTCTTTTACATGCTTCGGAAGTGTCAAGGAACCACTTAAGAGTTTTGGTTATACTTAGTGGTGTAAAGGGGCTATAATGTAAATGAAAATCAGGCTGAAGATGCTAAACCAATGAATTTGTTGTATGTGTTCCTATAACATTAACGTGTGATCATGTCAGCAAAAGTGTATGAACCCTCCTCAATGTTTATGAATAAATGTATCACAGTTCTTTCATCTCTACCTCTACCTTGTTTCACTGTGTCTTGTTTTATTGGTCACTGGTTGTTCACAATAGCCTGCACTTTCATAACTCCTTTTGGCCACAATAATCTTCCACTCCTTGCATTTCAATGCCAGTCATCACCAACTTCAAACTTAAGAACATTCCTAAATTTAAGCTCAAGTAAATCTAAATAATAACACTTGATTTCAAGAGGCATGATCTTACAATTACATGTGTTTTGAATATTTTGGTGAATTGAAATCCTAGTAAATCACTTATTTAAAGTTTATCATAGTAACATCTGTTATTGGATATTAACATCACAGAAAACTAGCACTGAATAGCAAAATAGTAGGGGCTGATTTAAAATGATATGATTATATGTTATATTTATAAACTTAGATTATAAATTTATTTCAAAGGGATGTAAGAGATGACACCTGAATTTCTGCTGTTGTTATTTTCCAGAGACTGTCTGGAGAGCGACCTCTACCATGTTAGAGAGAGGTTATTTTTCTCCAGAAACTGCCTTTTTTTTCCAAGAGCAAGTGTGCCCACCTATATGCTCATGCTTTTTTTACTAGGAGAGCTGTGATGCTCCTGATAAAAACATGTCCCAAGTTTATCCCTACCGTGACTTCAATTAAGTTAACTTGAGCAAGTTACTTAATTTCTTGCTGTGATGTTTTTTCCATGTGTAAAATGGAAATAATACTATCCATATACTTACCTGACAAGGACATTATGATGATTAATTACTGTTTGTTTAATGATGAAATATGCTATACATTAGGGCTGTGCGAAGCTTTGGTTCCTGATTCGATTTGGCAGATATGGCCCAATCGGGTGGCCAATCTCTGAATCAAATCAGAGGACCCTTTAATTTCTCCAAATCAAATCGGAACCCTCCGAATTGATTCAGAGAGATTCAGAAAGATTTGGCAATTCGGACATAGACACAGCTTTAAATGTTTTTTCTACATACCTCTGGGTAGCAGGTAGCGATGCTGGGGCACATGGAGTGTCCCGCAGAAGCACGGGGGGCTCCCCAGCATGCTCAGCAGCAGACCCAGAAGTGGACCAGAAGCACTTTTGGGTCTGCCGGGGAGTAAGCTGGGGTGGCCCCTCTGCATCCCTGCGTACTTCTGGTCCACTTCCGGGTTCACTGCTGAGCACGTGGAGGGTCCCCCACACTGCTGTGAGATGCTCCATGCACTCCAGCATCGCAGCGATCAAGAGCCATGCCTGCTACCTCAAGGTATGTAGAAAAAACTTTTAAAGCTGTGTCTATGTCCAAATCGCTGATTCTCTGAATCGGAATTGAATCTTCAGATTCAGATTCGGCCGAATTGAATCAAGGACGTTGATCCGAGTCAACAAATCGAATCACTGTCCCTGATTCAGGCCAAATCTGAATTCGAATTGAATAGGGCCCACTTTGCACACCCCTACTGTACATATATGTATTGTGTGTGTTTGTTTGTATATATACACACACACATAGAAGAATGCAAAACTGTGAACTGTTGGTTCAGAAAAGATGAAAAGTATCTTAAAAGGTATCATCTCTGAAGCAAGAGTTCTAGAGTTTTGCATTTGCTTGTCTCAGACCAACACGGCTATCAAATACATCCCTGTATATACATACCCCCCTCTCCTGACTCGCTATTGCTATATGCTTATTGGAGTATAAAAAGAGGTCTCTGAGCTGCTTACAGTCCAGAAGCACAGCAGTACTTGTTTGATGTACTTGTTGATGCAATATAATGCTGTGACACTGTGTTGCCTGCTGGACTCCAGGAAGGAATTCATCCAAAGGGAAAAACAGCTTTTCCATCACTGCCCTCCCATGGGTTTTGAATCAGGAAATGGCAGCATCCCTTGTGTCACACATTTTGGACTCCTGACTCCTATTGGCCTTGGTCCATGGAAGCTGTGGCTGCCTTGTGCTGCAAAAATCTCCGTCCTGCTCTTCCCTCCTTTCTTGCATGAGAAAATTTGAATTCTTTTACCAGCTAGTGGGGGTGGAAGCCTGGAGTGAGTCCTCTGAAGTTGAGCAATTTGTCCACTGAAGTTAATTGTTATCCATAATTTTATTATTATTATTATTATTAAGTAG
>NW_005842421.1:246358-261550 GCF_000455745.1 Alligator sinensis
CTCCAAAATGATCAGTTAACTTGTCAAACTCAGTCAGTTATGTTACATTGGGTGTCCCCGGTCTCTACAGGCACAATCACTAATGGCTGACCTGTGCTTTTCATTACTTTGTATTCTCTGTATTATTTCTCATTGTGACAGTACAAAATGGGTGACTGTTGAATCTTAGAGTACCTGTTTTCAGTTAAAAATGTTCCTTAACCTTTAAGCCAAAACTTGGATCTGTTTGCAAGAACTGCCTTCTAGTAGCAATAGTAATATCTGTGGCACTGATTTTACAAAAATGCCTTTGTTTATTCTTAAATAAGGTGAGGCAATTAAATTCCTATATACACTCAGCCCTATGGTCTAACATAGTTATTAACTTAATCTCTGATTTTGACAGTAAAATTTCTTAATATCATCTGGAATACATTGTTTTGCACAACTGATCTTGCAACAGCCTAATTTTTTTTTGCATGGTTTGTGTTCACTTTTTTCACAAACTTTTATCTTCTATACTATCTCAACCACTGTGAACCCACAAACCCTACAGTTTCTCAATCACCTTGCTGTAATAGAGGCAGCTTTTTGAATAACAAAAGGTAAGTGCTGTATGCCTGGTAAATTAAACTGTTGCCCAGCTGAGGCCTATTGCACAGCCCTTATTCATGTGAGTGGTCCATCAGATGCACGATGGCAGTCTTTCAAGTGTAACAGTATAATTTTGGTGGCTTAAATTTAAAAATTTGATCCAATTCTTTTTGTATAAGTTAGAATGCTGTAAAACATTAAGATTTAAGGTTTGAGGGGGTTTGATGTTTGGGGTTTTGTTTACCATCTAGAACTGAGTCCAGGTTCTCCCAAAAGATTTCTGAATTTTGACAGGTATTTTCAATAGATCTAAGATGGTTGAAATACCACCAAACATGCAGTTTCTAACAGATTGTGATCTGATTTTTATTTGCATTTGCTTGTGCCGACACACAATGCAAAATCTCAAGGAGTACAAGTATATATCAAAATGAAAAGAAGAGGACGTACACACGAGTGAAATCAACAAGTTCTGCATTCTGTTAATGATACAACTTTCAACACATTTATCAATATTGAAATTGGTCATTTTTGCAGTTGAACTTTTAACCAATTTTGACAAAACGCTGAAGATTCTGATCTAAAGTTTATGTAAAGTGCCAGGCTTCAGTCACAATTCCTTACATAAGGCAAGCAGGATTTGGTCTATCCAAGTATCCCGGATCCATCAAAGCATTTTATAAGCATAGAGTACTCTCAATCATTTCACAAAGCTAAATTATCTTAATGTGATTTGGAATATACCAATATGCCATGTTCTTTTTTTTCCCCAAAATGATCTCTCAGTATCACGATTTTTCACAACAAAATTTGTAGAACTAGCATCCATTTTCAGCAGTTTACAGGAGCATGATCTGTGATCACTTTTTCACACACTTCCATGATTATTTCAATGGTATAATTAACAATCTTAATATTTAAGCATGTGCTTATGTACATTAGCGAATGCTTATCTTGTACAGAATTAAAAAGATCAGTTCAAACCTTGTTTAGAGAATGTCTGCACATTAGACAAAGTAAAACTGCTCCTTACTTTTTTATGTTCAAAATGAAACCACAGAGAACAGATTCATTGCTTAATGCACCATAACTAAACCTCTGAACTTTAAGTAGAGTGGTGAGAGAGCATTTGATTTTTTCACGTAAAATGATATAAATTCAATTCCAAGGTGACAATTCATTAGATTGTTCTAATCTGGGCCCAGAACACACACTATAAAGCAAAATTGACTAAATCTTGCTGAATTTAGTCAGTCCTCTCTCCAACCTGACTGAGGTCCATAAAATTATACAGGTTTAATTGAAAGGATCATTTGGCCAGTTTTTACTTGAGTAGTTGATTAAACAATCCTTATTATATTTTATAAGCATATTTTAATATGACTATACTTTTCTTTCAGAGTTTGTACTTTCTTGCCAAACTTCTGTCTTTATCTTGCCTTACCTGTGCTTATCATATATTTGACAGAGCTACAAGGGAATAGTTCCTTTATGAATAGTGTTATGGGAAGATCATCTGCTAAATACGGGACAAAATTCTATGTCCCTTTGCTTCAGTTCATCTAGAAGAAAAAAATATGCTAATATGCACATTTATGTGTACTGCTTATTGGGGATTCTACCACTGCTTTTTAAAGCAGATCCCTGATGCATCTGCATTCCTTGCTTGTGCATTATTTGTTCTTGCTTTGCTCTAGGTGATTGTCACTCCTGTGTCAGGACAGACCAGCATGCCTGTGCATGTCTCTGATGCACAGGGACACAATAAAAATAAAGTGTCTTTAACTAAAAAGAAAAAAACAAATACTCCAAGCAATCATCAGAAAGAAAAGACGAGAGAAGGTAAGAAATCCACCATTTATATGGGTGTGCTCCCCACCCCAAAAAATTACATCTAACATTGCAGACTTAAGAGTCCATGCAAACCATTATTCATAGATCATGGGTTTCATAGAGACATACATATAATAATCAAGGTTTGTTAAAGCAACTAGTAATCTTGGAAACGTGATTTTCAGACAAGTTGGTATTCTGCACTTCTTGAAAATAAGGCCCCATTAAGTTGTCTGAAATTGAGCATCCTAATTTATAAGAAATTCCTGAATCGGTTCCTGAAATACCTGTTCTGTGTTCTCACGCATGCTTCTTTTAAAATTTTATTTCTGTTTTGAATGATTGAGTTACAATTTTAAGTGGCTATTTTTATGAACTTTCAGTCAAAAAATGCAAATCAAAGTTGTCTGATTGTTCAGTATTTTCTAAATGAGTTTTTTACGTTACTGTAGGTTGTTACAATGTGGGTGCATCTACATGAGCTATTAATGTGGCTCAATAAACTCTGGCACAGTTTGCACTGGAGTCTTCTGCTCCAGGGTTCAACGTTTTCATGTGCTCTTGGGACCTCAGCAGTCTGAGCTGGGACAGCCCCGGGGTGGCAGCAGGCTCGGTTGAGGGGTTAGCCCCAGGTTCCAGATGGCAACATTGGGGATGACTGGGGCACAAGAGTGCCGAAAATGTAGATCCATAAGGCTGACCCCTGAGCCTACTGCCAGCCTGGGCCTGCTCAGTCCCAGCTCAAACTGCTGTGGTCCTGGTCACCATCCCACACATGCATTTCTGTGTAGCAAATAACTCTGCTGTAAGATAGTCCTGTTCCAACAATACTATCTTATGGCAGAGTTAATTAATTTACTGTACCCTGTGCACGTGTAGACAGTGATGCTTTACTGAGGAGCTAATTAGTCAACTGCAGTAAAGCGTATGTGTAGATCCACCAAGTGAGTGTTATTCAACACTAATTTATTCTTGCTAGCAGACATTATGATTTATTTCTGTACGATGTCTTGGCTTCCAGCCATACCAAAATTACAATATTTTTAAGAAATCTTGTATCATGTTTGTGTCCAAGTACTGGTAAGTAAACAGTTTTTTCCATTGTAGGTGGGACCAAAATATGTTATATTTACTTTTGTTATGAGACAATTCCTTAGTCCCAATTTCTCTACTGTCTCCTTAAAAAAGGAAAAATAAGAAAATATTATTTTTTAGAAGTATTCCTTTCCCGTTGTCCATCTTTATATTGCTTATTGGGGTCAGATCTAAACGTTACTAGTTTATGTAATCCTTATGATTGTCAGTAGTCCTGTAAAGGACATTATTTATGTGAAAGACTCACTGAGGAGTGAAACTTTTGCAGATTCAGTCTTCTTTAGGAAGGGAACTGTTTACCTGCTTCTCCATAAAGGTTTCAGCTCACATTTAACTTTATGTGAAAATGGTAACACTTCTAGTCCAAGGTCTCCTTACGCAGGCGTGGGAAGAGAAAAAGGAGGGGGGGAAGCTCATAAACAAAGACAAACACTGCATATTCTTGTGCTATATTAAGTTCAGTAAACATGTGGGGAATTGTATTACTTCCTCTATATCAGATTTTGTTAAGCCACATGTAGAAGAGATTATTGCCACAGAAGAGACACCTGATCCAAATGAAATCCCAATTGTAGAAGAGGAGGATGATGCAGAAGGCAACAAGCAAGCAGCAAGGGTGAATGATGTGCAGTCTGCAGCAGCAAAAATAGTTCTTTATCCCACAGAAAGCCTCGAGAGACAGGAAGAAAAATCAGTAGAAACAAATGGCTGAGTGAAACTGTACTGTCATGTATGTATAATGATCAATATTGAGCTTGCAATGAACTCTAAGAGAATTGCAGTATATCCATAATATTTTAAAAGACACCCATTGATTTTTCTTATTACCTTTATCATAGCTTCACAACGTAGGCTGGTTTTTGTTTATACTGTGTGTTCACATTTTAATGTCATGTATGAATTGCATTGTGGTTGCTTCTAAGTATATTTTACAGTGTAATGGAGCAATGATCCATGTATTGATAAAGTGATTCAATACAGTGTAAAAATCACTGAAATGAGTAGAAGGCATAACAATATAATCTGTCAATAAACAACATGTTTATGACCCTATAAAAAAAAATATTGACCTGGTATAGAGTGCTGCAAATGTATGGTAATCATGAAGCTTAAAAGCAGAGAGTCTTTACTAATTGACATCTAGAGGCCTCACATACAGCCACCCAAATGTAATGTTGATTGTACCTTTTACCATTACCACCAAGAGCACAGACAGAAGTGTAACTCCTGGGTCTAACACAAGGTGACTTCTATGAATCACCAATTTGGAGCTGATCCAGGGAGAGAAGCTGTGCCTTCCCTAGTCTCTGCTCACCTACTAACCTCCCTCCCCCCAACCTCAGAGTGGTAGGGTGGGTAGATTGGAGCTCCAATCCCCCCCCACCACTCTAGCAGGGCTGAGAACCCCAGAAGGGACCTCCCTCCCCTGCCTTCTCCCCCTTCCATCCAGGGACAGCAGCCGCAGTTCACTGTGCTGCTGCTGAAGCAGACAGAAATTAGTTAAGTCGTTCCACTTAGGAGTGACTTCATTTAAACCCTCATACAATGGGGATTACTATGTCTCACAATCAGAGGGCTCTGTAGCCATGCTCTTCTGTTTCAGCGTGGCTTTAAAGTGATCTTAAGGGGCCAATCACACAACAAAAGTCATTTCTGTCTGTGCCCCAGATGACTCTATCCTTAAGGGGCTGTTGTAGTCATAGATAAGGCCTCAGGACCTTCTCCCTCAGAAACATGGTAGCAGCACCCTGAGAGTAGAAGTACCTGGGTTTCACTCACTCATACCCACCTGCAGCTTAGAACTGATTGAGCTTTATCATTTTTCATCACCACCATTAAATTTTTCATTCACTGTCATCTTCCCCTACTCCTACCCACCAAGTCTTGGCCAGGGCGTTGTGGACTCTATAAAAAAAAAATCTAACATTTCAAGTGTGCCATGTTTAGGGACAATTAAAGTACATTTTTAGTCTGGTACTGCTAATAATTTTTTTGATAAATAAGATAGAAGTTTCAGACAAACTAGAACTTAAACAATTTAGAACTGAATGGAAGACAGCAAATTGCCTGAAGATTCAAAATAGCACAGAGCAAAATGTTTATCGCTAAGCAAGAAATTCAGAAGAATCCACGCCCCACCCCCCAAAAAGTCCATACACATCTAAGCCTAACCTCCTCCTAACACTGCTCCTATCAGACCAAGCTACTGTCTGACACAAGGCTAGATTTACTACTGCATTATTCCTGTATTACACAAAAGTCACTCCATTGAAATCAATGGGAAATGGAAACAGCAATGGTGAATCAGCCTAACAAATACGACCTGTAATTTTACAACAGGTTTCACAGAGAAACACAGGAGTGATTTGTCTCTATAAGAATTGTTTTTAGTGGTAACCCAAATAATACATATACTGGTAGACATGTATTAGTGCTTGAGTGTAGCAGGAAATGATTAATACTCTACAAGAGAAATGATGACTACATCACTTAGTGAGAAAGCAGCAGTTTGAGAAACGCTGTTCTTTCAAAATATCACTAATATACGGAAGTTGGCATCTGCTGCCTGCTTTGTATGCTTCTTAACCATTTCTTTGTCATAGCAGTTGCTTGAATCCTGCAAACCCCTTGTAAAAATCAATCATCTTCTATAGCTCCTCTGCAAGGAAATTAGTTTTACAGAACACGGACACCTGTATTGTTATATAAATGATATAATGCAGGGTTTTGCCATTGAGTGGTGGATTGAGCTCCTACTCAATTGGCATTAATAGACAACTTTTAATGGACTTTAATGGGACTTTAAACCAGGGTCTGAAAGAACCAATCTGAAAGAACATTCTAAAATGCTCACAAAACTTCACATTTAGGAACCAGTTCTGCTCCTACTAGGGTCTGTAACAGAACTCTGCTGGAAAAGAACTGGGGCTGCAGGTATTGTAAAAAAAAAAAAAAAAATAGATTTTTGCTTCTGTTATCATCAAAACTTGTGGAAAGAATTTTATATCAGTGAACTTACATTAGAGTATTGTTTAGTTTGGTTTTTCAGTTTATTGTCTTAAAGAACTGGAAACCAACACATTTGTTCTGTTAGGAACTGCTCACTAGCCACTCAAGTGTTATTACATAAAATAAACAAAATACAAACAGTTAGTGCATGGTAACTAAGTAAAGCCTTTAAAATTCTAATTTTAATTATTTAAGTTAGTGTCATTCACAAGTGCATGAAAAAATACTTTTAACAATACTGTAATAAAAGAACTGCTGAGTGTTGTCATTTAACAATAAAATTGAATAAAAAGTTTTCTTGGACCCTAATCTTTTAAAGAGATGCTTATAGGTTCCATTCTTGTGACATACAACAAAATGTTGTTCTTTTGTTCTCACTCCATTACATAATGACAGAATGTGATGCATTTCTAAAATGATAGACGCTTCTATTATATATGCCAAGATATTTGTAACTACATTTTAAACAAACATCCTGGTCATTACAGTGCTTATCTGGAGTACTGCTTTTGGGTAATGACCTCCTTTCATCACCTAAATATCCCATTCCTGCGAATACTATTCTTCATACTTAAGTTTATAATCCTATTGTAAACTCATCTCCTGATGGTGTGACACCTAGGTTCAACAACATAAACACAGAATAGTTCACATACAAAGAGTGTGAATGAAGGATCACATGCATGAGTCTGTTATTTATCTCCCAAAATTATAAAGTATGCATTTTAAAGATGGGGAAAGATGAGTTGTGAAAAAATGTTTCCTTTTGACTTAGGCAGAAGGGTCTGATCTCTGTTCTTATTAGCTATAAGTGAGTATAATGATTTCTGTGGTGTTGTGAAAAAACAAGTCTGTATATCTGTGGTTCTTGTTGCTCTTGACTTCTTGTAGGGGTGAGTTCAAGATTTATTGCCTAATCATTGAAAACGATCTGTCTGTAGACTCAGGCTGCTAAAACCCAATGCTACAGTACACAAAGCTATTTTATTTGCATCATCTGGTTGCAAGTTAAAATAATTACCATGTTAGATATTCAGCCTGACTCCCCTAACAATAGCCATAAACTGAACACATGAATAATAATATTCCAGTCAATCTATGTTTCTGCTTGCTGGAATGGAAGAACAAATCTTTACACACAACAGATTCCATTGTCCTGAAGACAGAACAACAATTTGTAAGAACTGAAGCAAAGTGTTATTGGGAGAAGAGCAAAGAGCAGCAGATCACATGAAAATTAAAATGTACAAGGAATAATTGATTTAATCTGTATAGGAACCTGAATAGAAAAGAAAAATTAAGAGAAAATGAGTGTGGGAGATGGTCAGGGAGAAATGAAAGTGGAGAGAGACATTAAAATGGACCACTTTCCTTCATTGACATGTTGTCTAAGTTGTCTCCCTCAACTGCTCATTATGTTTAAGGGCCTCTTTTCTGATGTCAACTCTTACCTGTCTCTGGCAGTAGACATTCGTACAGTAGAGAGCAGCCACCCCCCTCAGGCTCAAGAGAGTATTCAGGATGACTATGTGCTTTTGGCAGCTTCCCTCAGCAGCTGTGCTGCTAGGCTACAAAGTGCACCCTGAGAAGGCAACAGCTGCTGAAAGGACTTACAGCAAGTGGAAAGCATGGGTGTGTCACATCAGTGGTTCTCAGCCTTTTTAGACTCAAAGCATGCCTTACTACATGCCAGGCTCCCTTTGGAAAATGCCAGTTCTTAGTTTTCACTTGATATTTGATTACCCAAAAAAAAAAAAAAGAGGAATTCCTGTTGCAATTCAGAAAGACCCAAACAAGTCAGAATGCTTTTAACACTATGGATTCCTATTTGAAAACTCTGGGTTTATCTTGTAAATCATGTTAGCACAGCTAACATTGCAGAGCAGCCTGGGGGCCACGGCACCCTGATTGAAAATCACATGTCTACATGAAACATTACTTTGTTAGGGGAAATGTTTAACCTTGGCAGCAAGCAGGAGAATTCTGCCATCTTAGAGAAATTTTGAATCTGTCTACGCTCAAAATTTTGCCAGCACAACTTAAGTTCTATTGAGAAAACGTTGTGGTGTAAACGTGGCCACTTAATAACGTGTACAAGCACCCTTACTCTTACCCTTTCTGTGTGCCAGTCTGTCTCCTCTTCCTCATTCTCTTCTCTTCTCCTATCTTCTTAGAGTTTGTCTGCTCATGCTAACACCATCAGAATGAGACCCATTTAAAATCCCAACATACCTGGCAAAAGTACTTGCTTAAAACTCTATTCATAAAAGCAGAACTGGGGAAACCTGGAGCAGGGGAAGGGGAGAAAGCTATAGAAAATGTTTGCCTGCCCTCTTCAGCCTAGCCACAATGGAAAGTTCTAGCTAGAAGGCACCTGTTGTTGAGGAAAATAATGGCTAGTGATTTCAAGAAGAATCAGGACTTTGTCCTCTTATCAGATGATCTGCCTTAGATATTATCAGGCAGTAGTGTGTACAATGCTTGCTAATAATTGTCAGGAATGAAGGAATATTGCTCATGTGGGGCTTGATTTTGCAATGCACGGAGCTCAGTGCTTCGCTCCGCGGCTGTACACACAGCAAACTAAAACCCCTCATAATGTCTGAGGAGTTTTAGTTTGCTGTGCCCCAAGTCATTTAAGGTGCATTATGCTGCCGAATTTCCTACAGCAGCTGGAATTAATGCACAATACTCGGCCGAGGCGTGCGAAGGCTGACACCATTAAAGTGGTGCAAAAGCATTTAGCCCACTTTAAAGTGTCATGCATGTATGCCCCTCGTTTCATCTACACACAGCCTTAGCCTGCCTGTCTGTCTTTCCGTAATGCTTTATTCACACTCTGATTGGCTGTCTCGGCAGCCAATCAGAGTGCTCCAAGAGCGTTCAGATTGCAGGTGGTGGCAGTGCTGTGCTGCCATGGCAGCAGGGACAGAGGGGACGGGGGGCTGAGGCCAGCACAGCTGGCCTTGCCCCCCCCCGCACTCCATGGCGGAGGCAGCAGTGGCAGCATGAGTGGGGTGGGGAACATGGTTGGACTCACAATGGCGGTGCAGGGGAGGGGAGGAATGGGCCCAGGCCCGGGCCTGCCACGATGTGGGGGAGGAGCAGGCCCAGATGCTGTTGTGATGGCAGGGACAGAGGGGAAGAAGCAGGCAGCAGCAATAGAGTGGACAGAGCGGGGTAGAAGGCCATCAGCACTGGCCTACCCCCCCGCTCCCTGGATGCAGCGGTGGCATGGGGTGCTGGGTGGTGGTGCTCATCCACACCCCCCCCCACGACATTCATGGGGAGAGGAGGCAGGAGGACATGGGCCGGATGGATGGGAGGGGATATGGGCCTGGCCCTGCAGTGGGGAGGGCGTGCACAGGGCCCAGCCCAGCCCCAAAACAGTGGCAGAGAGGGTGGGGAGGCAGGGGGCAGTCATTCTTGACAGGCAATTGACTAGTTTGTTATAATTTTCCAGATATAATTTTTGGAGGTTTGCCTTGAAGCTGTCACCCTCCCACTGCTATAGCAGAGAAAATAAATCTTGGGGGATCAAGTAGACTCTTAGCTGCTTCCCCACAATATTTTTCCCTGGCAGCTCCTTCACTTTTTCTTTACTGTCAGACCCTGTTCTCCCTGAACACACAGAAATAAGGAGCAAATTTGAAAACAATTATCTTGAAATTAAACATGGCTATAGCAATTTGCATATAGCACCTACTTAATTAATCCAAAATTGATACATGTTACCTTTTTTGGAACTGCTGCAAGTTTTAGCACAGGTACTCCATAAACACAGTTTTGAACAGCACTTTGCCACCTGCTTAACTTAGGGCTGTGCAAAATGGCAGTGTTTCAATTCAGTTTTGGATTCGGCTGTTTTGGAGGACAGCAATTCATTTCGGATCACTGTCCTGTTTCGTTTTGGCCAAATCTCCTCTGAAGCTATTTCGAACAGGCTGTAAGCTTTGCACAGCCCTACTGCCCAGCTGGGCGGGGCTTGAGGTCAGGGGCTTGGGGCCCCAGCAGGGAGCAAGCTGGGGCCACGGGTGGTTCATCTGGGAGAGCGCCCCTGCCCTCTGTGCAGGTGAGGAGACCCGGGCACAGATCTCCCATCCCTGTCACGCCAGGTCATGGGGCAGGGAAGCAGCACAGAGTGATGAGCAAGCCTGCTGGTCCCTGCTGCATGACCTGGCTCCGCAGGGAGCAGAGATCCACGCCAGGGATTTTCTCGCTTCCGCTGCCCACCCCACGTTGCCCTGGATCTCTGCTCTCTAAGGAACCAGGTCATGCAGCAGGGACCAGCACTGCCCTGCTGCACGACCTGGCTCTGCAGGAGCAGAGATCTGCACTGGGGGTCTCCTTGCCACCACTGCTGACCCCACACTGCCCTGGATTTCTGCTCCCTGCAGAGCCAAGTTGCATGGCAGGGCAGCAGCGTACAGCTATTTCCCTGTAAGCCCGGCTCTGAAACTCCAAAACTTTCCAAAACATTTTCAAAATGTTTCAGATGCTTCATTTCATTTCAGAGATGTTTCAGAGCCTTCCATTTTGATTCGGATTCGGTGTTTCGGGTGCCAAAACAGCCCAAAACACCTCCAAAATGAAACGGCTGCCGAAATTTCGCACAGCCCTACTGCTTATATATAGATGAGGGGAGCTGGTCTTTATGACTGAGAGTGGGACATCTCAAGGTATCCACTCACTAGCAGATGTGGCTTGCACTGTGAAAGAAATGGAGGAATGATTGTGTAATCTGAATACTGATCAGGGGCAAGGAATATGCTTTGCGCTGAATAAAGACCATGATGAGGCCTCTGGATTTTTTTATTAGGGTAGTTAAAAGGTCCAGATGACCAGATGGTGTCACAGGTTACATCTCAAAGGGCACATCTACATGTTGCCATATGGCAACATTGCTACAGCGCCATGCTTTAGTACTTCCAGTATGGGAGGTTACTGAGCTGTGTGCCTGGTACATGGCTAGATTTCACCACTGTCGCCATAGCAGCGCACTACACCACGGAAGTGTACCATTATGGCAACGTAGCTGGAGATCATGTGTAGACCCATGTGATCGCTACATCACCGTAGCATACTGTATGGTGACATAGTTGCTACATTGTTGTAGGGTGACATATAGACTCACCCAAACAAGAATATAATTGCATATAAAAACTGAAAGGGTAATTTGGTTCATGTCAGCCTACATGGAATGTTGTCTAATCAAAGAATAAATATGCCAAATGTGTGAAAAGAATACAATGTACCATTTTTATAGTTTAGTTTTAAAATGTTATGGAAGAAGGTGAGGGGGAGGGGGAAGAGCAGGTGAGGATGTAGGAGACAAAAACCGAGGGCTCTCTGAAGATGGCAACTCTCTGAGAAGACAAGGAAACCTGTACAGAAGATGTTGTGTTTCACATGAATTTTCCAAGCTCTAGGAACTTCTTTTCTCTGGCTGAAATGAAAGGGGTGACTTACTAATTGAAATGAAATACTACCTGCCACTAAAAAATTTTCTGTTGGCTAAGCAGCTGGTCATTTGCTGGATTTACTTTAATGTCATAATAGGATCTATTTTAAGATTGACTTTTGAGGACAGAGTGATATATTTAACCCCCTCTTCTATTTCTCAGCAATAAACCTCTCTGGTGCTGAAAAGGAGATTGCTGTCATTTGGAAAAGCATTGTCTGCTGAAAGCAACAAATCATGGGCATAGGAAGAAAATATCTGTTGTAAGGACAATTTTTAACGAATTTATTCTCACAAGGTCTAAACTGAGATAAGACAACAAATAAGGAGCACAAGAAAGCGTGGAAGGGAAACCTGAAATGATTTATAATGATTCTGAATGCATTTGAAATCTTTCAAGCTTAATGGTATTTCCAGGTACCTTATGTTCAGGAAACATATTATGCAAATATAGTTGGACTATTATCATTACGCCATTCTATTCAAATGAGTGATGCCTTTGGACTACTGTAACAGCTGAGACAGGAATATCCATGCAGTACCAAACAGGGGAACATTAATTGCACTGAGCTGAGTAAGAGATGCATATATGCATGAATTTGCTCCATAAAATTTCCCAACATTTATTCAGAATTTCTATTGTGAAACCAGCAATATCAAGATGAGCAGGCTTGGCATTTGACCTGTCATTTAATAATATATATATGTTTACAAAACCCCTGCAATTCAGTGTGTGTGTGTGTGTGTGTGTGTGTGTGTGTTTTTCTAACTGCCAAAACCCCTTTTTTTCCACCAAAAATTGTGTATGCATTTCATGCAGGGAATAAATTTGTCCAATATACAAAGGTTTGGTTTTTTTTTAAATAAAACATAATATTTACAAATAATGAAAGATGTGTTGATTTCACTCTTAGGCAGCACTTCCCAAACTACAAGTTGCATGGCATTTAATGACTGGAGTTCTGAGCTCTACAGATATTTAAATATATAGCAGTAAGGCTCTGCCAGAAGTGTGGCTGCTGCAGGAAAAAGAATAGGAACTCATGTAGCACAATATGTACAGAGCAAAACACATCTCTGTGGGACATGGGCATGTACTAAAGATATACAAGAAGTTTTATGTGCCAAGATACAAGGAGCATATGCTTTTCCACCATAGCAAGGCTTTGTTTACCCATCTATCAGCAAACTAACATATCATTTTCAATTTATGATTGTTCTGTTATGTTGAATATTATGTAAACTGAATAATGCTGGGTTGTAAATTGAAAAACTCAGGAAAGCATAAGCATGGCCTTTGTCCCAAATGGGCTAAAACCTAAGTTTTAAATAAAAATATGATTATTTATTGTAATAAAAAAGTAAAATAAACACATTATTATAAAAAGGGTGGAATAGTCTAGTTGACTGAACACTAGGCTGGAACTTAGGAGGCCTGAGCTGTATTGCCAGCTGTGTCAGTGACCTGGATTGAAATCTTGGATAAGCCACATCACCTCTTCAGACCTAGTTTTCCTTTTTCCCTTAGTCAAGTTTATAAACTCTTCAATTCATGAACTTCAGTTTAGACTTTGTGAGCATAAGCATATTAAAAACTGTCCCTACAACAGATATTTTCTTCCTAAGCCCATGATGTCTTATTTGTTGCTTTCAGCAGACAGTGCTTTTTCAAATGAGAACAAACTTCTTTTCAGCACCAGAGGGGTTTATTAGTGAAAAATGGAAGGAGCAGTTAAATATATCACTGTGTCCTCAAAAGTCAGTCTTATCCTATTATAACATTAAACTAAATCCAGCAACTGACCAGCTGCTTAGCCAACAGAAAATATTTAGTGGCAGATACTACTTCATTTCAACTAGTAAACCACCCCTTTCATTTCAGCCGGAAAACAGAGATCCCGAGTGATAGGAAAACCTGTGTGAAATGAAATGTCTTCTGTAAAGGTAGCTTCTTGTTTTCAGAGGGTTGCCATCTTCAGAGAGGCCTCAGTTTTAAAGCCTATTTTGTGCGCATGTACAGTGCCTACCACAACATCCCCGAGCCTTTCCCCAGGTGCTACCCTGCTAGAAATAACGGATAATGAATAATTAAACCAGTCCCACCGGACTCTGAAGCAATGGTGTGAAACATGTGGCTGCCCTCATGCATCAAGTCTGGCATGCCCAGCTGCTTTAAAATCTAACTTCTAATGGGGGAAAAACCCCAATCCTATTTCTAGCCCCCTTGAGTTGCAATAATAAATAAAACAAGTGTAATGCATGCAGTGGCACTGGCTTAAGTCTGAAACAACAGCTCTGGGAAAGTCTCTGCATTGGGTGATCTTCTGAAAGGGAATTAAGTATGAGACTGTCCATGGCAGCATAAACGCAGTGGTTGTGGGCAGTCTCAGGAACTGGGAGGGTGAGCAAGGTGGGGAGAAGTCTCCGAGGCAGGCAGCCCGTCACTGGGAGAACCCGCCTTGCTTTCAGTGTGTCACTGGGAGAAATGGCCTTGTTTTTTCTATGTCACTGGGAGAACCGGCCTAGTTTCCCTGCCACAAGGTGAACCAGGTCAGGGTTACAACACATTAATCCCCTACCAGCACATGACAGTGAGTCACAAGCCTCTTCTGTCAGTGCCTGCTTCTGGTGATGGGAAGGGGAATCCAGAGTAGACTTGGGGAGAGGAAGGAGAAACTAAGCGCTGGCAAGGAAGAGAAACTAAGCGCTGGTTCTCCCAGCGGAGAGTTCACGCCCCACAGAGCGCACCACCTCAGCCCAGGTATCTGTGGGCAGCTGGGGGGCAGCAGGGCACCGGTTTGTCCCCAGGCTTCCCACAAAGTGGGGCTGGCTCCTAGCCCAGCCCATAGGGCTGTCCCACCTCCCCCGAGCTGGGTCGCCTGGCAGCGGAAACCAAGCACCAGTCCCTGCACACCTCTTGTGGTTGCACACACACGCATACAGCACAGGTTCTATACACCCCCAGGCACATGCGCACACACACACACACTCCCCCCCACACACCGCCATGCACACACCCCCACAGCCGTGCACACACTCGCCCCCCCCATGTGCGCACGCCCACGCACGCGCCCCCCGGTGTGCAGCAGGCACGTGCAAGCAGAAGCCAGCAAGATCCCCAGGGGCAGCCCCCATCCGAAGCAGCTGGGGATCTTGCTATGCGCTCCGGCTGAGCGCACGCGCACACGTGTGCAGCGATCACGAGAGCACACGCACACTCC
>NW_005842421.1:261740-290257 GCF_000455745.1 Alligator sinensis
TTTCGCGCACGGGGGTCGGGCTCCGATGCTCCCCCCCGCGTGTGCGGTGCAGGGCTCCCTCCTTCTCCCTCTCCCGGCCTGTTCCATCCGGGGGGCGGCCCGGGGACCCCTGCGCTCCCCGATGGCGCTGTCCGTTGGGAGTTGTGACGTAGGCGGGAGGGGCCATGCGGGGGGTGTCGGCCCCTCACAGCCTCCGCCAGGGGCTCTGCCCAGCATGGGGCCCTGGTCAGGCTCCCCTCGCCCTGCCCACTGCCCCTGGGGCTCCTGGGCAAGGGGCGCTCTGCTTTGCTCTGCCTCCTGCCCCATAGCCAAGCTGGCCCGATGGCGCTGTCCGTTGGGAGTTGTGACGTAGGCGGGAGGGGCCATGCGGGGGGTGTCGGCCCCTCACAGCCTCCGCCAGGGGCTCTGCCCAGCATGGGGCCCTGGTCAGGCTCCCCTCGCCCTGCCCACTGCCCCTGGGGCTCCTGGGCAAGGGGCGCTCTGCTTTGCTCTGCCTCCTGCCCCATAGCCAAGCTGGGAGGTGTCCAGTGCTGTGGTCTTGTGTTTCCACCCCCAGTATCTAGCCCAGGGCAGAGCCCCGTGCCCCGGCGGTTTGAGGAGCCCCCGGCCGGTCTCTGCTGCGGCGTTGGGGTTAAGGCGCAGCTCTGGGACTGACTGGGCTTTGCGCAGCACTCGCCTGTGGCACGCTGCCTGCACACACTGCTCACTTCGGGTGCCTGGCGCATCACCTACTCCGTTCACACTTCTTTTCCATGAAAGCAACTGTGGCGACCGTGCGTACCCCCCTTGAGGCCTGTTGTATCCCCTCCCGGCTGCAGCTGACTGGAAAGTCAGGCCATGCAGGAGGTTGAACCTGTATTGCCTGGGAGGGTTTGTTTCTGAACAGTGGAGAGCAGCGGTTGCCCAACTGTGGGTCGTGACCCTAAACAGGGTCGCAGCATCAGCCGGTGGGGTTGTGGGGATGAAGGGCTGTGGACTGGGAGTGAGGGGCCACGCTGAGGAAATGGGGCCCTAAACGGAGTCTGGGGAAAAATTTGGGAAGCACTGGTGTAGAGTCTCCCACCCCCCAGCTAAACAAAATGCGAGTGTTTTTGTCTCATAACGTGGCTTTTTGTTTATATATAACAATACGCGTGACTTTACTTTATGAGCCCTTAAGCCAATTTTTCAGAGGTGGTTCCTGACATTGTACTTATTCATAGAGAATTCAGGCTGAAAGGGACCTTCTAATCCGAACCACCCCATACAACCGTAATCTAAGCTCTTACCCTCATCCCTGACGCAACATAGACATAATGCCCTAACTTGCCATGGGTAAAGTAAGGAAACCACAGCAGCCGGTGTCCTTCTCTAATTTACACACAGGTTTTGTAATTCCTGTGTACATCAGGCATGTAACTGCCTATGTAGTCCAAGGAGCCTACTGTTGCGGGTGAAGTACCTGTGTCTGGGTGCTACGCACAGTCATCTATGAAATGTTGTCTTTGTTAACTTACGGAGCTTGGGCAACTAAAATAGGTGAAGTGGCTGATTGGGACATACACGTCTAAAAAAAATATTCTAGGCGTTTGTTGTTTGTGGCATAGAACTTGATGTTGCCGTAAAACACAGCAGAGAATTTACTTATAATTCCCTGCTTCAGATTAGGTCACATCTGATTCTAGAGACAGACAAGCTGTACCTGCTTGCATTTGGCATCTCTTTAATTATTATAATGTCTGGATGTCCCAGCTGCCAGCTCCCCATTATGTTAATACAGCCAAAGAACCTTGGTTTAGCTGTTAAGGTTGAAGCTACTTCAAATGCAAGTTAAAACTGGTATCTTTATAGACCAGAGGTGTCACTGGGCTGTGTCCAGTCACAGTGGCATGGGTCGGGCAGTGGCATGGATCTGGGGTGGGTGGTGGGGGTCAGACTGCAGCAGGTGAATTATGTCTGTATCTGCACAGCCTTGCTAGCCCCTGGCTGCCGATGACCATGTCCATTGGTTCCTAGGAACCCCAAATTCTGTGGTAGCCCATGCCTCGCTAGCCCTGGCCTGCAGCTTCCAGCAGCCTGCCGGATGGAGCAGTTCTGTGGGCTGGATTTGGCCTGTGAGCCATGTGTTTGACACCATGACTTAGGCCTAGGAAATTGTCAGACACCATTTATTGTGTGTTGCAAATATATTAGTACATAGTAACAGTATAGCATTATTGATGAATGCACAACTGTTATAAATAATTAACATCATATGGATATAAGCTTTTCATTACTTTTTTCTAGGGGAATTCTATGAAGTGGTTGAAAAAACAAAAAACAAACTTATGTCTTGTTCTCTCTCCCCCTTCCTTCTCTTGTGGTACAGAATTGTGATTGACTGCCTTCTGAACAGTGGCATATAGGGATGATTTTTGGTGTCATGTATTACCTCTAATTAATCACTAGAGCGTCGCCACTGAGTGGCTTAAGACCAGATCTTTTTCCAAAACTGAGCATGGTCCAGCTTAACATTGCCAGTCCATGCTGTCTGTAACCGGAAGCCAGTCTTTCATCTTTTTCGAAAGACCGTGCAGTCTATTTGTGAGTTGTTTTCCAGATGGCAACCTTTAAGCTACCACTTACTTAAGTAAGTCAGAAATATTTTCCTGAGTGATAGTAAAAGCTGCTGTCTGGAAAGCAAATCATGACCAGACTCTGCACTGCCTTGTGGAAAGATGAAAGACTGGCTTCTGATGTCAAATATTGCTGCATATTTAATTTGCTTATGATAAGTCAGCTGCTGAATTTGTATAAAATACTGGGTAGTTTGTGATCACATTTTACCCTGAAGCTTATTCATTAGAGGGCTGTGTATAAGTAAAAGCCAGAATTCTGAGAGTATGTCTGATACTCTAATATATGCTGTGTGATGATTTGCATGTCTGACATAGCAGATCTGCGGGTCTTTGCTTTGTAGACTTTTGATCTTGCTGGAGTTGAGAATAAGGCTGTTCTAATATAAAGAGAAAATCTGGTGCAAACATTTTAGTGTTATAGGTGTCCAGGGGTTTTTAAAAATGTAAATAAAATACTCCACTTTGCTTTGTGCAACATTTTTACTATGCTCAGTTAATTTACAAATGAAATATTTAGTTTGCTACTTTTGCTTTGTGATTGTTATTTGTTAGTAGTATGTTTGCAACATAGTCGTATGACTGCCAGCAGCAGAACTATTATAATGTTCATAAAGGAAGGGGATTTATTGATAATTTTCTGGTCTGAAAGTGATATGCCAAATGAAACCAGGATAGTTTAGGTTATGAAAAGCCTTATTATTTAGAGTTTTTGTGATAAATTCATATAAGTTTTTATGCATATGCATTACTTGTGACATTTCTCCTAGGGAGTTCTCTATGGTAGTGGGAAAAACAGCAAGATTTTCCATTCTTCCCTTGAAGTACTATCTTGTGGCCACCATCTTTCTGGCTTTGATATCATACAGGGTATATAGTTCTTGTTATGACTAAGTGTATGCTAGGTCTAACCAAACAATATGGTACTCCTTTTCCCAATTTGTTACAGTGGGTGAGAATTCTGAAATCTTGATTTAATTTTGGGGTTTGGATTTTTTTTACACTTTTCAGTAATAAAATACCAAAGCTTTATATACAAATTAAATGCGTACCTATCTTTCTCCGTTGGCACATGTAATTAACTCCAGAAAATGGTAATAGGGTTTAATACAACAAAGAGAAAACAATTCTCATCTTCTCTGGTGTCTTGTGATTACTCTATATATTACCTTAAAATTAGCTGTTGAAAGCTCATAAAAGAAACTTTCTAGTTGTGCCAGTTTATATGGCTATCAAAATACCTGTTAATAGGATTACTGCTTATGAGTTCGGAGATCTGTGTTTGACTCGGGTCATCATGATGTAGTGTATGGATACATTTCACACTTAAAGGTGAATAAATGAATGTGAAGCAACTTTAGTGGGATCTTTTTTAACATTTCAGTCTGCATGGATTCTTCCTTTCTGAAGGTGGGAAGGGAGTGAAAAATCAAAGGTCCTCATAATTCAAGTTAGATGAGTTCGTGGAAGGAACCTTCCACATGAACGGATCCCTTCCCTTTTGTGTAGAACAGAGGAAAAATATTTTACCTATAAGAGATTAATGTGCCTGTCTACAGAGTTCAGTAGCGACTTGCTGAGAGTGGAAGACAGAGGGTTGCGCTTTGAGGGTTGCGCTTTCTGGGCAATGATTTGGCTCCAGAAGAAACTGCTAATATGAAGATAGGCTTGTAAAATATCAGAAAACTTTTTGTGAAATATGTCTATGAAGATCCAAAGTCTGCAAGATTAGGAAAGAATTCAGTATCCTTTTGGAGAAAAGGTAAGCAATCTTAAAAATGCCAGAGAAATTAAGGCCTTAAGAAAAGCAACATAACCTGAGATGTGGATTTAAACAATAGCTGTATTGGTGTAATCCACTCTGTGGCCTCTCTTATTCCAGTATTAAGTTTAATTTAATGCCTTACCAAATTACATTGAAAAACTACTATGTTGCTTGGGAAGAGGTTTAAATTAAAACAAGGGTTAGTCTGCAGACGCATGCAACAATTGAACCATTCCCAAATGTCACCAATTCAGAACCAGCTCCCAGTTTTGTGTGTGAAGTGCTGTAACTGCCAACAGGGGTTGGGAATGAGCACCTAGCTCAGTACGTTTCATAATGGGCAAGGTAGGGGCTGGGGAGGGAATGCTTGCACCCATGCTTCAGGGGCATCTTCACTTTTATGCTTTCCCTTCTCTCCTAAACAAAAGTTCAGTACACTTTAGTAGCCTGCCATTGACCAAAGTCTATAGTGTGCTTTTTCTGACTTGAGATGGGGATGAGAGAATCTTGGACCCATGTTTTTGGCTTCCCAGTAGCTGGAGGTGCCTGATAAGGGTACACAGTCTAGCAGAAAGTGAAGGACACAGCTGGCTGTTAGATACCCTTTACTGAACAAGCAGTGCAAGGGGGCTTATTGATGAAAAGGGCCAACAAAGGGGGCAGTAGAGTTTTGGCTGCATACCAGAATGGCCAGTTGCAGCAGTGGTGGGGGAAAGAGCCATACAGTGTGAGATGCCTGAGAACTAACCAGACCAGTGCCATGGATGGCCTGGTATCCACCCATAACTCTGAAGTGGTTTAAAATAGTACTTGATTTTCCAGCTGCACTTTTGAACTGTTACAGACACCTTTAAAACAGTTTAATAGGCTTGTATATCTGGCCCCTGGCTTGTTTGTTTAAAAGTGCCATGGGATCTGATCCCCCATCCCAACAATTGCACCTCCTGCCATGCCTCATGCATGGCAGGAGGTACAATTTTGGGGTCAGGGATAAGATCTAGATCACACCCTCTCTAGTTGCCAATGCAGTTGTAGACCAGCCTCAGGATCTCAGGCTCACTCTGCACTGGCAGTTTGAAAGCTGAATACTCACAGCCTTGAATGACCTGGCATGGGCCAGGGCCAACAATCAAATGTTGATACTTGGCCCTGGACCTGGGGCTACAAAGGGTCAGTTCAAGACCCTGGTGTGGTCCTGAGGCCAGGCCTGACAATCAGCTAATTGTCAGCCCCAGCCCCAAGTCTATGGAGGGCTGGTTTGAGACTCCAGTCCAGCTCTAGGAGTACATGGAGCAGTTAGAAACCACGGGTGTCTTGGAGTCAGGACCAGCAATCGGCTGATTGAAAGCTTGGCCCTGAGGTAGCCTTGGACATGCTTCATGTTTAGGTTAAGTTGCCATACAAACCAGTCATAAAAATCTTCTGAATAATATGTTCACTATTATATTTGTTATTTCATGGTGTCTTAAGTTGGGTGCACCCTTGCCATTTATATCCCAATTAACATGTTACTTATACTGCAAATATGAAATGTAGAAGTTCTGTCTGTCATTTTCAGATTTAAACCACATTTAAACTGGACTGTGTGTGTTTGGCTAAGTACAGTCAAGAAACCCAAGGCTGAATTAATTCAATCTTCACAGGTTAGTCTAAGCTGTGTACATTGAGCCGATAAGCAAGTGAACAGACTTTCACTTTTGATTCTGGAAATGCAGTCACATGCCTGCACCCTGCCATAGTCTAGGCCAGAAGCCAGGAGAGGCTAGCTCATGCCTCCCTGCTCAGCTGGATCAGACAGTTTGAGCCAAAGCTAGCCTGCCTACCCTGGGAGGGTAGGAGAAAGTTTGCAAGGGAGGTACAAAGCATCCTTGGATGCTGGGGGACTGTGAGTAAACTTGAATCTGGAGGGGATCTGGGACATTAGTTCAATAAACCAATTTAACCTAAGTCAGTTAAGTCCTGATAAATCCTACATCCATCCAGGATTATCTTAAACCAGTTTTGGCCATTGTGAAAGCGGTTTATGCACACTGAACTTCTATTGTGTTACAGATTTGAACCAGTTCCCAATTACTTATACTGGTTCATGTGTAATTTCTGTCCCTAGCCTTTGTGTTCATGTTTTTAGAATAAGAGTTTAGAGAGCAGTCCTAAGAACTTGTGTTTTTTTCCCCTCCCTCCTCTTGCTACACTTTTAATGAAAAATATTCTGTAGTCACTTCCGTGGCCCTTAATGCACTGTGTAGTGTACACTACAAAATTTTGCTGACAGAACTCCAGCACCACTTGAACATATTCAGATGCAAACATAACAGTACTTCTCAGTCAGAAGGAGTAAAGATTGTGCTGCCACCTGAAAGCCCAGTGCTGTAGTCCATTCAGCACCTGATGCCTTCCTAGAATGCACTTTGTAGTACAGGTAGAAATTATACATAGGGGTTCACCTGATATTTCCCATTATTAAAACCTGATTATCATTTGATTATAACCTTATCAAATTATAACTTATTTGGGCTGAGATTTTCCATTATGGGTGTCATAGCTGGTCTTTTTTTGGAAAACTTCATTCAAAACAATTCTCTTTTTTGAAAAGCAAAGTTTAGAGAAATGCAAAAATCTAGACCTCTTGGTTCTAAAATGATACCCTTTAGTAGACAAACTGAGAAATTGCAAAAAAAAAAAAAAAAAAGTTCTAGATGTTTGCATTTCTTTTTGTCCCAAACCAACCCGGCTACCACAAACATCCCTGAAGGCTAGAGAAAATATTTTGCCCATGCAAATCAGAATTCTGCCTGTGTTCTACTTTGAGAAGACTGAAAGAGAATGATCAGGACTTTACCAGCAGTTTCAGCTATAGACTGCTGCAGACTAGGGCTTGGCACCAGAACTGATTGATAGTAGAGAGATTCCTATGCTCAGTCTTGGTACTTACTAGTCCTACGTAGTGCAGAAGAGCAATAGGACCCATTCTGATGCAGATGGGACAGCAGCATGGGGTAGATTGAAATTGGAATCTGGGGAAAAGGAAGAGAGGTGAAACAAGTAATAGAGTAGTTGGGCAGGAAGCTGCAGGAGACGGACTTGGCAAAAAACACGGGAAGAGGACTGAGAGCCAATGGGAATGAGGGATGTTTGTGGACGCACATGCTAAGGAAATGAGATACCAGAACCAGACAGAGGGAACAGAGATTAGCTGGAGAAGGAGTCTGATGGTGGGATAATAAGCCTGAAGAGTGCATTCTGTGATGAGGAATGGAGACTGGAACAGATGCGTCTTTGGGAGTGAGTTAGGGTAGAAAGGGCAGGAGTTTGTGCATTCTGGAATGGAATAGAATTGAAGATACCCAAGTTCCTCCTTGCATCTTGTTAGCAAATATCTGTGAAATCTATGGGCAAGTGTCTTGTTCACATAACTAATAAGAGCAGTTCATTTGCTATTAATGACAGAGGTGCATGCAGTACACCTACAGGTTTCAACTCTGCTGCTGAGCCATATTAAAACCACAGGATGCTGGGTTTTGTTTGTAGCCGTGTGGTCTGAGGACATAGGCAAGGCTGTTTGAGTAGACGTGATATCTTTTATTAGACCAAGTGAGTAGTTGGAAAAATAGCTTGCTAAGAACTTTTTTCCAACTACTCAGTTGGTCTGATAAAAGATATCACATCTACTCAAAGAACCCTTCAGAGGGTCCAGAGGAGGGCCACTCATATGGTTAGGGGCCTGCAGATAAGGCCCTATGAGGAGAGACTGAGGCACCTGGATCTTTCCAGTCTCTGCAAGAGAAGGCTGAGGGGGGATCTTGTGGCTGTTTACAAATTCATTGGGTGGGGAGCAAGAAATAGGAGATGCTCTGTTTACCAGGGCACCCCTTGGAATAACCAGGAACAATGGCCACAAACTGACAGAGGGCAGATGTAGGTTGGAAATCAGGAAGAACTTCTTCACAGTAAGGTGTTGCCGGAATCTGGAATGGGCTTCCAAGGGAGGTGGTGCTCTCTCCTACTTTCCTGGTGGTCTTTAAGAGGAAACTGGACAAGCATCTGGCTGGGGTCATATGGGCCCAGCGCTCTTTCCTGCCCAGGGCAGGGAGTCGGATTCAATGATCTACTGAGGTCCCTTCTGACCCAAACAGCTATGAAACCTTGCCTGCCTAAAACCACAAAATATAATTTTATTCATGTTCTTAAAAAACAAACAAACCAACAACTAGGAAAGTGGTTACAAATCATTAAAAAACTAGTAAATGCCATGATTAAGATCACTAGTACCCCCTATATATGCATTATGATAATCTTTAATTATAGGATCACATACTTGCCTCATTCACTGCATGGGATACACTTGCTCTGGGGCTGAATTGGGTTTATGTTGTCTGTAGGATCCCTGTTTCATCTATTGCATGAGGGGGTAGGTGGCAGTGAGAAAATCCAGGATGGTCTCTTTGTTTACATAGCTGTATTATGTCCTGGAGAACTGGATTCTATCCTTGTTCCTGATGCAGCTTCTATGTGATGCTGGACACATTTCTTAATCAAACTTTTCAGAGGTGGTTCTTGCCCATTTTCTGAGTACCCAAGCTAATGGGGCCTGACTTGTAGAAGTTCTGAACACTCACAACTTCAAGTGAAGCCAAAGGAGCTGTGTGCTAAGGTGCTACAGAATGCAAAATGCCTTTCAAAAATGAGGTCTAATTGCTTTCAAATTTGGAACCCAAAATTAATAGATGTCTTGTCTTTAATATATCTGTAACTCAGTTCTTCATTTCTTCATAATTTTTTTGGAGGGAGGAAAATAATACTGTAATTTCATTTCACCATACCATGGTGATGCTTGCCATGAGAAAATGAATAATCATGTTTTCAGAGCAGGGTTCTTGGCCTCTTGTAGGCTCAGATCAAGTATAATGTCACATGGGGCCACACATTGAACAACAGGAAGAGAACAGATAACTAGCTGTGCATGATGGTTGCCTCTAGCTGTTATTTTTGTAGTGATGGGCAGGCTGTCAGGGAGCTAGCTGCTTTCCTTCTCCCTCCCTTTAGAAGGAGAGGAGAGCAGAGAACTGTCAGATTGTGGGGTCTCCAAACCTGGGAAGATGTTTAAACAGTAACTTCTGTAATGGATCTACCTTTTTTGTGGCAGCTTGGCCATTTTTTTTTCCCTGAAACCCTTTAACATCTGGCATGTTATCATTTGTCATGGGAAACTCGCATGTATCCCTTGACAAATGTGACATCTGGAGGGGGCTTAAGTTATCATATTTTATCCTTCGCACTGAATGAGATGGGAGACCTATAAAAAACAGTGTGAGAGATCATGAAGCTAATTTGTATCAAAGTGCATATGTACCAGGGGATTGAATTAAGATTGTATGGGCAACCTTATTTTTAACATTTTGAGCATTGGTTTAGCAATCTATTTGTCATTTTTAAGAAATGCTAAGAGATTTAAAACATGTTTAAGATTGACTAAACATTCCAAATCTGAACTAATGAAATTGAGGTTTGGTTGTCCAAAACTCAGTTTTTCAATTACAAGTTGGGTTTCTTTTGAGGCAAGAATACAGTTCAACTCCAGAGTTTATGCCACCAGTCATGCCTGTGCCAGGAGATGAGTGACTCTTAAAACATGACTAAAGTGGTGTATGTAATGCTGCTTCTTCAGTACTTATTCAGACCAATGATTCTTTGCAGTACTGAATGTCTAACTGGAATTCTGAGCTTATTATTATATAATAGACAGAATAGAAAATTATCCTGAAAAAGGAAAAGCTTACTCAAAGGTGCCAAAACTGAAAAATCAATATCTTTATAATAAAAACTGGCTTTCTCTCAAATATTTTACTAAGTGTCTCTAAGCAAAACTTTAAATATGGACACAAACAGTGTAAAGGAGATGAGTTAGAGGAAGAAAGTGGAATTTTGCTGATACAGAGATGTCCTGCACCAGCACCTCTTTCAACATAGTTACTAGCTTTGATTTGAACATGAGGGCAGTAGTACCTGATGTGGTGGCATGTCTGTCTTTGAGCTTTTAACCAGCCTTGCATAAAGTGGCTCTTGACAAGAAAATTCAACTTTCTTGATGTTTAGGGAAAGTTGTGAGACAGTGGAATCAGTGGTTGTGTTGAGAGATTCTTTGCAGATATAAAAGCTAGGAAGCACCAGGATTTTCTGCAGAAAATGATTGGTTTCTACCCCCTATTTACTAACCTACACACTTGACAAGGAGTATGGCAGTGCATATGGATTTTTCAGACTCAGCTTAATGCATAATTCAAATGGCAAGAGTACTGAGGGAGGGGGTTTAGTGCTGTGAGAAGTGGCATCTCAGTGCACCTATATTTAGCTACGAAACTGATCAGTATTATGAAGCTGCTTATAGTGGGCTGTAGCTTCAAAACTGGTGAATTTTAATGCTAAATATTCATTTTATAGAGGATAAAAACAGTGATTTGAGACTTGCTGTGTTTTGATGATTTGTTTAAAGTTAGTTTTTCTTAGCCCTTAGGTATAAGGGCTAATGCTGTATGTTCCAGAACAGTTGGCAATGTTATGTTTCTTGACCTGTGTATTATGGATTAGCAAGGAGTGGGATACTTGACCTCAAAAGTCACCTCTTTTCATAATCTCTCCATCTCTCAAGATGTTCTAATGTCAAAATGACACTCATGTAGCCTTGACTTGCTTCATCTCTGTAGTTGCAGTCTTACCTGCTGGCTAAAGTAGAGGGGAGGAGGTTAAGGAAGGAAGTAAATGAATCTTCCTCAAATGTCTTCTTCTAAGACTTGAAATATTTTTACAGGGAGACCCTTGAAAAAATTAGACTGTTTTTTTCTAAGTACTGGTCTTTAATTTTTGCCTGAGCTGGCCCCAAATATATTAATAGCTGATTCCATTTATAAAAGGTCATTTAAATAGTTTAAAGTTTGTAACTAAAATTTGATAGAAAAAGATGGATATGAAGCTGGGGAGAAAATCTCTCTGTCATTGTCTATCCTTCAGCTATGGTAATTGGTGGGAGAACTGCAGTCTAAGCTATATTTTGCTGACAACATTTTGAATTACTCTTTGTATGCTTTTGTGGTGGCTTCTAAAGTGTTTTGTGTGTGTGTTTGTTTGTTTTTTTTAATAAGGTTCTGGGGCTATCATCAATATCTTATTTTTCTCCAAATAAGTTTAATGTACTAATTAGCAAAACTTTACAGAGATGGATGCTGTAAAAGCCTGTAACATTTCAAATGATTGTCTCTGAATTATAGGTTAAAGGGAAATAGCCTTCAGATCAATTTGCTTTAACAAAACAACACCCTTTGCATGTGTGCTGTTATATTGCTGTAAGTAGGCCTCTATCAGGTTCCTTTATTTTCATAAATTTAAGGGGGTAAACAGTAGATTTTGCTTTATGGCCATGTTTATTTGCAGTATTTCCTGTGTCAAACATTTGCTATCTATATCTTCAGGTTTACCTGATTATTCACATACTGGCTTTTAGTATATTTTAGTTTATTACATATGCTGAGACTAGAAAAAGAAAGCCAGGTATTGATTAATTTTTAATGCAAGAATTGAACAGCACAAGGGAAGAGATTTCTGCTTGCAAGGACAATTTACAAAAAGGTTTTTTAAATTTGAAAGGTTAAGGTAATTTGCCAAATACTGTATTTTTGTTGTCTTAAATTAATTAGCACACATTTCCCTTGTGGCATATTTAACAGTACTCTTAAAATAAAGAGAATTAATGTGTTACATATGGGATTTTCTTTTTGTTATTCATTAATGCATGGTCAAGTGTAACAGCATAATGGCACTTAAATCAAAACTGTGACAATCATGTTTTATTTTCTAGTGGTTCTTTAAAAGCTGACAAAAATGCATGGAACAACTTGCAGTATGGTGCCATATTATGCTATCCATATCCAATCTAGTTTTTTTTTATTTTTTTTCTGTCTCGGATGGCCGGAGCCGACTCGAGGTGATCTCGGTCATTTGGGCGGGCTGGTGAATGGAGCGGCAGACAAAGTGTATTGGTTGCAAAAACTTTACTTACGCCACTAGTAGCCGCGACGCAGGTGGTCCGGTCGCTTAAACAACTCCACAAGTTGCTCCAGCTGGCAAGGCTCAGGCCAGCTAATCCGTCCGCAGATTAAGCCGGCAGGGAAAGTGTACGTCGAAGGATTGCGCTCGGCGACGGGGAGAAGAATCGATAGGTGATCAGGCTATCGATCAGCTCAGCCGCAAGTCAGATATCTTTAGAGGCACTCTGCAGCGTGCTCAAAGTTCTCCGACTTGGGCGGAAATCGCACAAAATTTTATACGGCCAGCAAGCCAATTACTAGCCGCCACGTAGGAATAATTTAGAACTGGCCAATAGCGGGACACAAATTTGCATGCGAACGGCAGGAACTCTCTTGCACCGGGGTTTTCTGTTGCAGCAGAAAACTTTTGCTGTGCAAGAGACTCTCATGTGGCGGGGAAAATTCATCGGGCCCAGGGAATAAAATCATTGGGTTGTGACATTTTCCTGACCAGATTTAGCGTAGCCTGCTTATTTGCATAATCTTGTTTAGAAGCAGGCTGTGCAAATAACAGCAATGTACTCTGTAGCTGTACCTGTACATTTTCAGCAGATGAAATTACCTCAACCAAATTGGATACAAATTTGTGTGGGACCAAGTCTTTGAGTGGTAATCTGTCTTTTAAAACTTGCATTTGCCAATTCTACTTTATTGGTGCTAGCAACAGACATGCTCCCTGACAGCTGGTATCTTTGAACCCTACTGATTTATGGTTTGTACTAGGGCACCTGATGTTGGTTTAGTTACAGTAGTAAAAAGCTGAGTTATCCTAATATTATATAAAACGTAAGAATCATTAGTTGCTGATTCTGTTAAATGAAATATTTCATGTCATGTGATTTGCTGTAATACACGATCATTGCCTATCAGCACAAACACATGCTGAACTACATACATGGTCCTCCTTATCTCATAGAGTAGAAGTGGGCTGTGACTCTTCAAGCAAATCTTATTGGTGAGGAAGTTTTTTATGTCAGGTTTTATAACACAGTATTTCCTTTTTTAATCAGTCTACTTTCACAGACAGTGATGATCCTTCCATATAAGAGATCTTAGAACAGCAAAACTGTTTATCTTGCTTTAAAAATATACTTTGCCTGGTCCAAATAAAGAGAGTAAATGTTGGTCTGACAAAGTTATGCCTATCAGCTGGGATATATCTATATTTTGAAAAGTGAATTTGCTTTTTGAGATGTATTCCTCAGAGATGATTGTTTTTGAAGATGACTTAAGGAGCAATGTGGTTGCTGCTCAAGAAATGGCCCCTTCTGGTATCTTGGTGAGTGATTTCACTCTGTGTGCCCTTTTAAAATATTTTGTTTCAAGGGCTTTTTTTTAACTTGCATTTTTAACCTTTTTTTTTTTTTTTTAGAAAACTTTAATTTGAAATTCAGCAGACTTATTTTGATTTAATCTTTTCTTTGAGAAGGACAGCGTATAGTATAAAGCAAAACTAAAATAATACCTTTTGTATTTCATTTTATTTAGTTCTGAATAGAAGACCAGTTTTTGCTCTGTACATCTGAACATCTCCAGTTCCTATAGGTGCTGGTCCAGTTAAATGGATTCCTCCATTAAATGAATTCCTGTATGACTAGATAACTTCCATGGTAAAGGAGATCAAGTGACTGCATTAGAAATCTAACTTGATAAGCAAACTAAATGCAAGTTAAAGTAGAAATTAGGGGAAGGTTTTAAAACAAATCCCAAACTTTACAGCTAAAACTTAGGTCTGATGTATGTGATCATGAAACTGAGAGTAACAGTTGGAATCTAGTATTCCCCCACCTTACCCAAAGCAGACAGCTGTATTTGTCTAGCAACATTAAAGTTGCAATTTTACTAATAGTATGCAGTTTAAAAATGTACCAAGTTCTTGACTGAGATGCAAATAAAAATATAAATGAGAAACAAATTAGTAATTTTTAATGAATGGCAATTCAATCTAGTTTAACACAACTGCCTACTAAAAAGAACATTATATATGACCATGAGCAGGTAAATTAGAGAAAATCAAGACAACACTTAATTATTTTCTTCTTTTGCATTCAGCCTCCTTCTCTTAATGCCAGCATAACTCTCTGAAGTTTAACCTTACTCAATAAGAAATATTGTTAATGTTAGCTTTTTGAAGATGTCTGGTACTACACATCTGATTTCAACGGAGAACTTCATTCGTGTCCTTTAAGATAAGCATTGAAATCACGAAATTTTTTTTTTTGTATAACTAATAGTTACAACTGTATAACTTTGAAACTTTCAGTTTCTTTGTAGCAAAAACATACTTTTGGTTTCTTGCACTTGTTTCATGTGAATCGTGTGTCATTAAAACACTTACTAGTATATACTGTTTGTTTGGGAAATCCCAAAGAATACAACTAGATAACCAGATTACTAAATTAGCTAGGGTACATCTGAACTGTGGTCTAAGTTTTAAGAATGAAGGCAAATTGTCTTTTTGTACTGCACTGAAAACATACTGCAAATAAATGCACAGGAAGCTCATCATCTTCTTGTAGATGCTGTTTCAGTTAGGTTGCATGTACTTGCATATAGATCTTCTAGATCAGTGATTATTAACCAGGGTCCTGGGGCACCCTGAGGTTCTGCTAGAACCTTTGAAGGGTGCCCCGAGGAGATAAGCAAGGTGTGAGGAGATAAGCAGATAAGCAAAGGCTCTGGTTTGTCCCTGCCTCCACAATCTCCTACCCCAACTGCCTGGGCTCTCTGCAAGGAAGTAAGTACTGTAAGGTATACTTATATTTTTAAAATGAAGTCACACCCAATTTCAAAGAAGTTATGAAGGGGTCCATTGAGCCTAATGGGGAGTGCTTCAAGTCCAAAGGTTCAGTGTTCTAGATTAAAATATGTATTCATACATACTGTATTAATTATGGAGCAGTCAATGGTATGCTAGACAAATTTGGCAGATAGACATGATACCCTCCTTCAAGACTTACATCAAAACTAACTAAATGTGAGTTTCTTACCTAATGTAAGTATTTCAAAAACTTAATTTTAGCATCCAGTGTCTGGCAAATGCCAGGCATGTAGTTTGAGATGAAGAACTTCATTAGTCATTGTTTGTGAAAATCATTTCCCCAGTTTTTTCAGCCTTGAAAATCTACCTTTCAGGCCAGTAGAGGATTAATATAAAATTAATATATAATATATTATATTAATATATAATATAATATAAGCTTAAAATATATATAAAAGCTTAAAATTTCCAAATTAAAAGAGTTATACAATATGCATTATCTACTTTTGTTTCTTAAATATGTGGGTCTATGTTTACAGTAATTTCCCCCATGCTCTGAACTGATTCTTGCACGCACTCTTGGTAGAAAATAGAGCAAGCAGTTTCAGTTTCTACCTTTCACTGTCATCATGGTGTCTTGCCAGAGAAAACTCTCAGAGTGTAAGGCTGAATTTATTAGAGATGCAATTTCTTGTCTTCTGTTTGAAGTTGCATATGCCCCAGTAAAAATATTTTCTGTTTACAACACTGGGCTGATTTCTTAAATGGTCAAAAATCAGTGCCTCCTTGAACTTCTAAAAGCGACAAATACTATCTTTCTGTTGTGAAATCCTTAGTATTGCTTGGCCTTTTAAATTCTGCACTCTCAGAAGAGCAAGCAACATTGCTGAGTTAACTCAACTCTGGGTTTTACCCAGAAGGTAAGGAAGAGTTTGATTGTAACACGTAACATGTATGTGCTGGATTTGAGGAATAAATGAAAGAAAATATCAAATGGCTTGGAATGCTTCACATTCATTACGCCTAACTTGGCTTTTCCAGGAGGCTCCCACCTCGTGTACCACTGTTTAAATACTTGCAATGGAAGTTGATGAAGCAACTTGATGAATTCTCTGTTTGTACTTGAAGGATCATGACATTTTTTAGCAAATGCCTCTTAAGTCTGAAATAGCTACGGAAGTTTTTACCTAAAAGATTCTTTGCAGTACTTAGACTGTGGTCAGAGCTGCTTCTACTGCGCTTGAACATCTGCAATAATTTAAAGTGATGTGATGTTATTAGCTGCAGCAAAGTTTAGCAGTGATCATTTTAGGCTTTTCAGAAGGATCTTTAAAAATGAAACTAATCCCCTCCCTTCCCCCAAACCCTCAACAGATGTGGTTTCTCAGGTGTGTAGTGATATTTTTATCTGCAACCAATCAGTTGTGTGTTATTGTTTAAAATTTTCTAAATTGATATTTGTCATCATCCTAACCCTAAGCTATTATGTTAAGAGCCTGACTTTAATTTTCAGCCATGCTTTGTACTTGCAGCTTAATTAAAAACAAATTGGGTACTATGTGTAAAGTAAGAGGTCAGTTTTGATACAGACTTTTGTTTTCTTGAGTAGCACACCTATTGTTTTGAAAATATAACTGTTCCAAGGTGGTGTTACTCCAAGGGAGAAATCTGTTTATTTCTAGAGGAGACTTTCCATAGCTTTTTGCACCTGAGAACTCTGTAATCCTCTCCTGCCGGTGCTTTCCCTTCCAAGATGCTTAAAAGTATTACAGGCCAGAAGATCCTATGTTGTGGCATGCTTTTCCATCTCCATATGTCCAAAAATGCAACAGTGAGAATCTGTTCCTGCATCCAGCTTCTGGACCCAGTGATGCTTGCTTCAGAGACCTCTTTGATCCAAAGTCTGCATGTCTAAATATTTCTGGAATGTAGTTACTGTAGCAGTTATGACTGTGTGTGTGTAGATATAGATAGATATATTTATAGATATATAGATTATATATAGAGAGAGAGAGTGTATGGTGAGCCTGACTTTACAACTCTACTTCAGTTTTAAGAATTTTTCAAGCTTAGTGTGGGGAGCAATTGGCTGGTTTCATATAGGACTCCCTGCCCCCAAACATTGAGCAGATGCCTGGAAACAGTCACTGGTCTAAGCAGAAGGATTTTATGTTCTCATGGAAAAACAACTAAATATTTTTGTTAAAATCCCTGTTTAAAGCAGCTCACTATTTTGCAGCTCTTTAAAATCCATTTGCTGTTGAACAGACCTTCTTGATAAAATACAGTGGAGTGGCCCTTGCTTCTTTCAGGTCTTTAGGTTTTTTTTCTTTCTTAAGTACACTGTGTATTAATGTTGAGATTTACACAGTTTCTAACAATTATTCAGACAGAGTTATATGGCGTGAGCTGTAAGACATGTGACTTCCTGAAGAGTCAGTTTCCACAGGGATGGAAGACTTGTATGAATATTTTTCAGCCTAGAAGGAAGGGCAGAGGGACCTTACACTAACTGGCTCAGAGAGAAATGAGCTTTCATAGACAATAGCATCTCACAAAGTAGGTTGTTGCCTATTAAAGCTTATGCCTGTTTGAACCAGTTAGTGCCTAAGGTGCTACCTGGCTCTAATTTCTACCTGACTTCAAATTAACAGAATTATTCACCTCTGTGCCCACTTTTCAGCCTCATATTTCTTAACAAATATGTGGAGTTAAATTGTAGAGAAACTGAATGTATTTGTCAGATTTTTTACAAGACTGAATTTGCCTTCTAGCTGCTAAAGTGAAACTGCAAATTCCTAAAAATTTGCTTCTCAAAATGTTTTTCAAATTCCATACAAATACATGTATTTGCAGTAGAGTGGGGAGAGAATGGGGAGATTTGCTGTTCTCAGTGCTGCCCATTTTCAATGTAAGATTTTACTTACTCCTCATGTATAGAAAACTATCCTCACCTGTAAACCAGTACTGTGTAATCTTGGAAAAAGCTGAAATGTTTCCAAGGTGACAAGAGGCAAAGTATCAAACAGTGCTTTCTGACCCATACAGACAGTCATAAAGTGCAAGGCTGAATTGATTCAATCTTCACAGGTTAGTCTAAACTGCATAGATTGAACCAATGAACAAGTGAACAGATACTCGCTTTTGATTCTGGAAATGTAGCCACATGCCTGCAGTGGCCCAGGCCAGGCACCAGGGGGCGCTAGAGGATGCCACTCTGCAAGGGGGGATTTGTGGGGGAGTTGCAAAGCATCCTGGGATGCTGGGAGACGGAGTTATCTTGAATCTGGAGGGGATCTGGGACAGAAGTTCAGTAGACTGATTTCACCTAAATCAGTTGTCTGATGCTGCATCCATCCAGGCTTATCTTAAACTGGTTTCAGCCGCTTTGAGAGCAGTTTAAGTGCGCTGAACTTCTGTTGTGTTACAGATTTGAACTGGTTTCTGATCACTTACACCAGTTTGTGTAATTCCTGTCCCTAGCGCTCATGTTTAGTATAAAGTTTTGTCTGTAGAGCCATGTCAGCTGTGGATGTGAACAGATTGCATCCCACAGTTGGTGTAGCTGTTAGGAAAATTCCCAGCAGCTCTGTGAATGGAACAGAGCTTTTCCATTCATTCTCTTCTTTTGCCTCAGACTGACTTTGTGTGCTCTACCTGCTACCTTTTGTTGTTGTTTTTACTGTTAACTAGAGTTTGAAGAACAGCAATGAAAATGTATAAACTGGTAAATTTTCACTTGACTGAAAACTTAGTGAAACTGTTGAAAAGTAATTGAGAGATTGGATCTCTCTGCAGACTTAAAGTGCTATTTATATGGAAGAATATTTCTGTAAGCTGAAGGAATAGAAATTTACTTTTAAGTGAAAGTTGAGGTTATGTAGGAATGATAGCAGTTGCTCTGGATTGCTGCAGACTTGGTCTGAGTGAATTGTGTCCCCTGCTTCCCCAAACTATGTGATGTTGATAAGTAAATGCTGGTGTTTTCTCCGGTGTTTTCTCTGAACAAGCTATACCTACTGGTTTAAAAACATATATGTACTATTTTAAACAAGCAGTTTAAGTGGCTGTTAAGTGTCATATTTGGAAAATGTGTCTCAGGGTGAATTTGATTTAATCAAATCAATTTAAATCACGGGTCAGGAAGCCTCAATTTAATTGTTCTTGTTATTTGATATCCTTTATTCATTTAACTTCTTGAAACTTGGAAAGGTACTATTTGTTTCTCTAATTTGGGTAGAATCTTTAGCTTCCCACCCTGTGGTTACTGCCACAGATGAGTTCCAGTGCTTTCCTGCCCGTTTTGCAGAAGTTTTTTCAAGCTTGTAATTTTGTTTTAGAAGTTTGTGCTGTATATGGTGACTTATTAGTAGGTGTGTGGCAGGAAGCAGGGTAGAGATGCCCCTTATAGATTAACTTTGTATAATTATTGTACCGTTCTAGTTTTCTGTGTATTGTGTAGAAAAGGGTTACACGTGTTCTATTCTGTAATTTTTTTTTCAATTGTGGACTATATTATTTTTGTCTCCAGCTAATGCATGAAATTGGGTGGCCTTCAGTCTAATACTAGTGGTTTTTTAAATTTTATTACTAAAGTATTAAGTTGAGAACAGCGGAAAAGCCATACATACTAGATGCACCCAGAGTTTTCTGTGCAGTATTTCCATGTTTCATAGATTTCATAGACATTTGGGCTGGAAGGGACCCTGGAGGATCATCGAGTCCATCCCCCTGCCCCAGGGGCAGGAAGTCAGCAGGGATCATAGGATCCCAGCAAGATAAGCATCCAAAAGTGTCTTGAAGGCATTCAAAGTGGGTGCTTGAACCGCCTCCGGCGGCAGTCTATTCCAAATTTGGGGGCTCGGACAGTGAAGTTCTTTCTTATGTCCAGCCTGAATCAGTCGCGGCGGAGTTTGTGACCATTCGATCTGGTCATCCCTTGGGGCACTCTGGTGAACAGACATTCCCCCAGATCCTGGTAAGCACCCCTGATAAACTTATAGGTGGCCACCAGATCACCCCTGAGCCTGCGCTTTTCCAGGCTGAAGAGTCCCGTGGCTCTCAGCCTTTCATCATAAGGTCTGTTTTCCTGACCTCTGATCATGTGCGTGGCTCTCCTCTGCACCCTCTCAAGCTTCTCCACATCCTTTTTGAATTGTGGAGCCCAAAACTAGACACAGTTAAAAGCATGTTACAAACACATCTTCAGTAGAGATGTTTGATTTTACTAAATAATATAAAGATTCTGTGATACAAGCAATATCAGAAATGGAGTCATACTGGCTCCTACTAGGAATCTAAACATCTGAATCCAGGTCTCTGCACGTGGAAAAATGTAATCTGAAATAATCAACCCCCAAGCTACTTAAATCTATTTTAAGAACATATGGTAATTTATGGACACTAAATATTTTATCTGTCATGCTTAGTGTACTGTTTTGAGAATGGGTTTAAAACTTAGTCACCTCTGTAAGAAGATGTGCAAATGAACTCTTCAATAAACTGACTTGATAAATGGCTTATTTTATTACAAGTCTAACTTAAATTTTTCTTGCCTTATCTTGCAGTCTCAGACTATGAATTACGTGGGGCAGCTTGCAGGACAAGTCCTGGTTACTGTGAAGGAGCTATACAAAGGCATTAATCAGGCCACTCTTTCAGGATGTATTGATGTCATTGTGGTTCGCCAGCAGGATGGTACATTCCAGTGTTCTCCTTTTCATGTCCGATTTGGGAAACTTGGTGTCCTGCGTTCAAAGGAAAAAGTAGTAAGTACAGCAAATGGCAAGTAAAAGCAGAGAACCCGAAACATTGTTTTTCTGTTGTACATGTACACCTTGCAGAATGCAGATGGCAAAAGTTTCTCATATAGGCTCTTCAAGTCAGAGATTTTTGCAATTCAAAAAACATCATTTGGTATATGATTGCCTAATAAGGAAGAATAACCATACAAAAAAACAGGATTCATGTCAGAAAAGAAAGACATTTTGATAGCTATATATTGGGCTATAAAAATATAATGTGACCCCAAGATCTTTCTATGATCTTAAAATATTTATGTGGCTATTGGAGCAGGGGGGAGGAAGGAAGCCACTCAGGGGCTGTTTCCTTTCCAGTAGCCGAAGAGAACTGGTGAAATAATCTGTTTAATTTTCTAGGTTTTTGAGAATACATTATTGCAGGTTTATTTGTAAATAGTGTTTTTTGTCAGTACAGATGAGCTGTGGCATTCTTGATGCTGTGAAAAAGAAAGCATTGTTTTTGCAACATTGGTTACCACAAGCTGCCAAAAACTGCACCATATTTGGTGTGTTTTTGCTCACAATTTAATTAGGCTTACCAGTTTATCTCAGCTGATAGGTTTTTACTGCTAAGTATTTGGTAAATTAAAAAAATGGCAATTGGCTCAGATATGCTGGAAATTTGTCATGCAAGAATATTACTAACAGCTCTCTGACCACCTGCAGTCACTGTATTGACTAATTGAAGAGGAAGGAGAATCCATCCCATCTCAGCTGGAAGAGGGAATGCTGCAAAATCAAACTCAGGATTAGTACAAGAGGAAGACGGACAAGTTCTTAAAAAAGCCCTCATTCCTGGTGTAAACAGTTACAAAATAGGTAACTAAATTTAGGCTATGGGCAGATGTGCATATGAAGTGCTTCAAATCTTGCCCCAGTTTTAAGCAGTTCTAATTTGGAGTACTTCATTACCAGACAAATGTGCAGACCTGTCTTCAAAAAACACTGGGAGATGCTGGTGGAATGAACCGTCTCTCTATTATGTGTTGCTCGAGGGTACAAATATAATATGAAGCACTTACCTGTGAAGTGCTCAGTTATTGCTGTTTAATTCAGGTTATTTTTTTGATACAGTTCAGGCCAGTTTGAGACACTTTATTGCTGTGTGCTACCTGTACTCTCTCTTTTTAAAGCACTCAAGATTTGTAGCACTCAAGTTATGTCTGTCCATACTCTTAGTTGGTGCTAGTTGTAAAATAAAAAAAGTAGCCACCTGAATTTATTGATTTTAAAAATCATGAAGTGGTGTAAATATGTGAGGAAGATGGAATCTACTGCCAGATCCGGTGGTGATACAGTTCATTAAATAAACTGGTTTCAATTTAATTGTTACTGGGGATGTTTGGGAAGTAAGTCACAAACAGGTATTGACTATATTAAGGAACACCAGAGAAAGAAAAGGAATTGGGCTGAGATGTCCTTGATGTATTTAAAAAAAAATTGTAAATAAAACAGATGAAGAATGGAAATCTACTCCTGAACTTAGCGTTAACTTTTTTTAAAAGAAAGGGATAATAGACATTGCAGTTTTAGAGTATGCCTGCCTGTATTCCCTTCATTCTTGTCTGACGCGTCAAGGTACAAGAAATTCCATTTTTTATGCAGCAGTTTGCCCTTGTGGAGCAGTGGCTTCTTTCAGTTGGCTTGTATTTTATAAATTTGGCAACACTGAGTGAACTGCTGAGATGCAGGAGAGTTCATTACTTCATGAGAGAGGGGGATACTTAATCTAGAATATGTGGAGTGTCCATTCCTTCTACTTCTGGAGCTTGTTGCAAGCATGTATTATCCTTCTCATAGTTCTGGTTGTCAGCTCTGCCCATCCTGCAGGCCAAAAGTGTCATGGTAAAGTACTGTCACATAAAATAAAACAATCGTATTTGCCTTGTTGCACTCGTGTGCTTATCCTTTATAAAAACAGGCCATTTTAACTAATTTTGGCATATCTGTTGGGCACATACTAATGATAGGAGGGCTTCTGACGCTGTCATACAAGTTTTTCAGTGAAAGAGAAGCAGAATCTGCCTGTTATTAACAGTGAACCCATTTGAAAGTGATAGAACTCAAAAAGTTCAGTCATCTTTAACTTTTACATCCTGGACACTGTTCCTTTCATAGCCCTTTGCAATATGACAATAACACCTTTGGCCCCAAACCAGTAGACTACAGGAAGATAGCAAACTGCTTTGGTTCTTGCATCTTTGTCTATAATTTATGTAAAAGGGGGAGGGAGGAGGCAACTTGAAGCCTCATTTTTGCTTTTTAAGTGCTAAATTATGATCTTCCTTTTACATTCATAGCACACAAAAGGAGTGAGAATTGTATGCAATATCAAAGGATTGAACGGAGATCCAGATTTTCAACCACCACCTATTAATGTTATTATCTCAAACTTTTATCTCAATACCTTCTTAAGGTTGTAAGGGTTGATCATAGGTATAATTGTTATATAACAGACACTAGTTATAAAAGACAACTGAGAGGTGTATGCAGGTAAAGATAGAGGGCATATTAATGATTACATAGAGGAAGGAAAGGAGAGAACCTGCTCCAAGATATGCCTGCAACTATTAAACTGACTTTAAATTATGGCTTGAATCATTTTTTTTTTTTTTTTTAATTATGGGTTGTTGCCATCAACTAACCTGATTTCAGAGAAGTTATAAAAGAGTCTTATGCTGATTCTAACGTCTTCTTTTCCCTGATTTCTGATAAAGTTGTTTTACAGCCTATAATGTTCAAAAGTTCAGTCTTCTGCTCAAACATTTTTGTTACTTCCCCAAACCTATTGATTGTAACAATTTCCTTTGTTCTCACTTACTTTATAGAGAAACTACAAAATAGTAAAATCCACGTAGAGTCCTTGTCTTCTACATTGCTTGAATCTGAATAAATATGTTTTCAACAAACAGCTTTTGCTTTTACTTTAGTAAGAATTAAAAACAATCTAATTGATTATGTTTAAATAGCTTTGGGCAGGTAAATGTCACTAAAATTAGTATTTTTTTTTTAAATAGAGCTATTGGTCTTGTTGTGAAAGGAATAAAGCATTGTGTGGTTTTGATTGGTACTAGAACTTGGTGTCACCTCTATGGGTGTGTAATGGTTGGAATTACTTGTTTTCATTACAAATCAGTTTTAATACATGGTCTTATGTTAATCTTTGGTACTTTTTTTTATGTTAGGCTTGATAACACATGTGTTCATTTTAAAATCAGTCCTCCTCTTTTTGACTGGCTCTTACCTGCCCAAATGTTAACCAGTTTACATTCCAAATTTAGGTTAACTACTGCATGGAGGGAGGTTGTTAGCTGTCATAGTCTGAAGTCAAGTAGAAGGCAGTGCAGAGTGGCAGTTAGCCTAAAGGTGCCACTGTTATAGATGGTTGCTTTTTATGTATAACCTAAAACTTAATTTGATTGCCAACTTTAATATTGGATATCGTGCATTATGTGTGACACGGGTACCTTCATTATGGCACAAAGACTAACATGAAAGCCTGACTAGGACAAACCCATTTTTAAGTTATGCAAACTTGATAATGATACTTTCACTTTCTCAATAGTAAGACAAATCTATTGCATTCCCTTATAACACGGAGAATATAACCTTCTGAATTAAATATCTTTCAGATATCATCATAGGCTTTGATGAAGATATCTGTTGCCCATGAAAGCTTATGTATATCTGATTCAGTTAGTCTATAAGGTGCATCTCTACCCTGCCTATGCCTGACTTCAGGGTAACATGGCTAACTATTGCTATCAGTTGGTTAAACTAAAAGAAAATGTCCGCTTGACAGAAAAGATGAATTCTTGACCACAAAATCAATGATCCTTGTTGAATATTGAAGTTTACAATTCTGTCTGTATGTTAACGCATGGAATTTACTTTACTGTCCAAGATTTCAGCTAAAGAAGATAAAACTGAAACAGTGGTATCTTTATTCCTTTGGCTTTAGAACAGATTTATATATACATCTCTTTTTGTTCTTGTTTTGGAAGTCCATCAGTTTGGAAAAGGGGCCATCTTTTCCTCTCCTGAAGTTATTGTAACTTGGAATACATTTACGTTCCATTTTGCATTAGAGAATGTTTTTCTCTGAAAAACAGAAGCTCTGATGGAAAGCTAGGAGTCTTGTCTCATCTTCATAGCCATATGACAGTACTGTTAGAAGCAGAATTATTAACTGAATATTAAAAAAATACAGTCAGACCTCCTGCTCAGTCACAGGGTTGTGATTTCATAAAATAAACAAAGCCTTTAAAAGACCATTTGCTCTTACTCAAGAACACCTGCCCTTCATAATTTAGATCCATTCCAGGCCTCGGTTGAGCCAGATTTTAAGTACATGTCTAACTACAGAAAGAGTTCACTGAGGCAGCTTCATAGGACAACACAAAGGCCCAAATTACCAAGGTTATTTAAGCCTATGACTCCCAAAACTTACAAAATAGAGTGGAGTCTTGTTAGATTTAGGCATCTGAACAACTTTGAGGATTTGGCCATACCTATTTTAGTATAATAACGGAGCAAAAATGAAGGGCAATGTGGCAAGTCTTTTTAAAAAGGCGTACTGCTGGTGGAGTGTTGGCTTAAAAAAAATGAAAGAGACTAATACTGGTATATCAGGATTAAATCTTCAGCTCAGTATTTGCCTATCTGTTCATGTGGAGGATGCTCCATGGTAAATTGTTTTTGTTTCCATAGATTGATATAGAAATTAATGGAGATGCTGTTGACCTTCATATGAAGCTGGGTGACAATGGAGAAGCTTTCTTTGTACAAGAAACTGAAGAAGAAAATGTAAGTGTATTGTGCTCCGTGACGTGATGCTCTCGTTCCTACTGCAGTGACCTGCACTCCCAGTAGTTATAACTGAAGAAAATCTAGCGTTTTCTAGGACAGAATCTTTGTTGTTGATTCATAACATGCATGTACTTGGACAGAGTATTTTATCAAACTCAGTTGCCAGTTGCAGGAAAACTACTGATTCTTTTTTAGAACTATAAGATAATTTGTAACACTTCATCCTGTTTTAGTACAGGAGGCAATGATGATAACTTTAGGCTGACTTTTTTTTTACTATACTTATACAGATCATGTAGTGACGCACAATCACTTGCTTCAGGTAGTTCTTATCACCAGTGCTGACCTCAGTATCAGAACAAGTTGGTTTTTTTGGCAGGATACAGTCCATTATCCTTGTAATGATTTCTTGGGCTTAGAAAACAAGTTAATTTTCTAATATAATTATCTTCTAGTAAACGTACTTCCTTTTGAAATTGTAGGGTTTTCTTGTTGATGCATGTGTAATTGTTGTCTTAGAAAAGTGCTTCCTTTTTCAGGCTATTATTTAGCTGCAGTGCTTCAAATTTATAGCAAACAATATTATGTGACCTTATGCAAAAGCTTACCTGAGTTGACAGATACTTTGTGAATGGTAAATCTCTTCCATGGTCAGTTTTCAAAGATTGGCAATGTTGATATTTAAACCTCAGTAATTACTGTGTACTATCATGTAATTCTGCACATCTTAAACATTAACTAGCTCTAGGAGAGACGAATGGGCATTTTTTAAAATTACGAAATGAAAATCCATCTTTGAAAGCAAAGTGATTGTGTATCACTCAGAAACGAGAAGGAAAAAACCATTATCAGGATTAGCAGCCAAAGTAGGAATATGGTGGGGAAACGTAATATCTAGGAATAGAAGGGAATCTCCAATTCTAATAGTATATAATATGACTAAATACAAAACCAAAAGCATTTTTTTTGCTGACAGAGCAGATAGATAAGTCATTAACAGGAACAGATCAATAATGAGTGTGTGTGTATGAGGGGGGAGAACTAAATGTTTCAGATAACTCTTAGTATATACCAGTACCAATGAAGCTGATGTTGTGAAGAAAAAACCCAGGAATCTTTCATTCTTATAGTCTCTTGTCTCACACAGATATTAAACATATTTGCCTTGTTTCAGCTCTTTGTTTTGTCATGGCTACTTGTGATCCTTCTTTTGAACCTACACCAGGGTATGTTAGAGGCATAGACCACCCAAGGATGCTTCAGATCTATATATATACTGTACTGAAGTGTAAAGTAGCTCCTTTAAATACAGTAGCTCCTTTAAGAGTGGTTCAGGTTGCTAACACTTTATGCATGTATGGAGTATTTCTGGAATTCCTAGCCTGAAAAGGACAATCAGACTACTACAAGTAGAGCAATATGCTTATGTGAAATGGTAGGAAAGTCTTTCAAGACTTTTTTTCCCCTTTGGTGTAATGTCCTCTGAAAGATGTGAGTGAAGTTGTTTTTAAATATGAAAGTATCCTTTGTCTTACGCTTCCTGCAAAATGAAAAGTAAGATAAGAAAACTAGTGTTGTTTGTAGCTGTTTGTATAAAACTAAACATATGTAAATCCAACATGATTTGTGTATCCTCTTCATAAATGTCTCTTTCATGTAAAACCCTTTATAAACTTTGAAGTGATCAGTCATTCATTTTGAGAAATGTTTAATTATTGTGCTTTAGTAAGCCCTAATTCTACTCTACTTTTCTCCCAAGCAATAGAGCAGGTTTTAACTGATTTCTTTGTTTTTAATGGCTTAGAAAGCTCAAATCTAGCTGTAAGCTTGTACCTAATATTTAAACTGCTACATCAAAAGTATTAATCACATTCTGGGTACCTCTGATCAGAGGTGACTAGCATCTTTTGATTTTTTTATTTTTTTTTTATAATAGAGACATCTGTAAAGAAGCAGATTTTGGGGGCATTTTGTACTAGTATTATCTAGAAGAGTCAGTCTCAACCTTTTTTGTACCAGGACCCATTTGTAAACATTGGCCAGTTCCGACCAAGTGCCCCTCACTCTGGAACCACTGCCCCACTTCCCAGGCCCCCCAGTGTGTGGGGAAGGGGATGGATGTGTGAGGCAGGGGGGACACCAAGCAGCCCCTCACAGGCTGGAACTCTGCCAGCCTGCAAGGGAAAAGCCAGAGTTTCCCACCCTTTTCTCCTTTAAAGGAGAATCCATTTTTAAAGTTTGTTCATGACTCTTTCATATATTCTTGCGACCCACAGGTTGAGAAACACTAATCTAGAAAAATGCATTTTCATAGAAACATTACTTCATTTGGATTATCGTTCCATACATACTGAAAATTGCATTCTTGAGAGATGCTCTGTTGTAACTGATAGCTTTTTGCCCTTATCTAGAATGTCTTGATGTTTAAAATTATCTGGTTATAGGAACCTTCTCTAGTAACTAGCTGAAAATAAACTTGCTATCACTGAAAGGTGAAAACTTAGTTTTGCTTTTTCTTTTTTTAATTCGGCAAAACATACTGTTCAGTGGAATCCCTGAAATACTGAAAAACTTTACTGAAATACTGTTCTGTCTACATTCTTGGTTGCTGGTCAAGTCATTTTAATTCTTTGTGTACTTTCTTTATGAATAGGGAAATAGTAAAATGTTTTTGAGCTTTCTGGCTTGACCTCAGTCCCAAACCCCCCC
>NW_005842421.1:290288-296161 GCF_000455745.1 Alligator sinensis
CCCCCAGTCAGTAATTACCTGTCATGCCCTGTCCCCTTTTTTATTCCTTTTTAAGAACATGATTTCTTATTCTACACACTGATGTTATCCAGACACCATTTTGAAAATATAATTTCTGTGCAGGTTTTTTGGCTTCCTCTTGTATTGATGAATACAACCTCATATTTTAATAATAACGTGTAATGCATTACAGTGTTTCTAAAGATCTGTGAATGTCTCACTTGGAAGTGGTGATACAAAAAGGCTGTGGGATATGGACTTATATGCTTAATAAAAAAGCCATGTTATAAACTCAAAATTTGCTTTACAGCACAGCCCTTCCCAGCTTTGATTCAGTAATGTCTAATTCATTAAAACATCCTCCAAAACTGGTTGAATCAGTGTGAACAATAAGGTGGGCAGTCCCCAAATCTCAAGTATATCCATATTATACAAGGAAAACATCTTACCTGGTATAGTATCAAGATCAACTTGAGCACCATATAATGAGAGATTTTCAGTCTTGGTCCTGTCCACCTGGGCCATCTTCCAAATTTTTTTCTTCTCTTTAGTGAATGTTTTTCTTTTGACTATCAACCTTTCTCAGTATTGAGCTACTACAGTGTCTCATGTCTAACGGTGAATGAGGACAGTTACTTATAAGCAACAGTTATTCTAGTTGTATGTACATAACAAATGTAAATTTTTACTCCCCCCTTTTTCGGTTAGGAAAAAGTTCCTGCCTATCTGGCAACCTCCCCAATAACCACTGAAGATCAGTTCTTTAAAGAGACTGGTGATCATTTGAAGTCTGGTGAAAATGAAAGGACATGTCAGCTTTCTGAAGTTCCATACACAATAGAAATGGAGACTGTGTTCACCCCAGGGTCTGTGAAGAAGAAAAAGCGCAGAAGAAAGAAATACAAACAAGATAGTAAGAAAGAAGATCAAATCTCTTCTGCTGGGACTGAGGAGATCTTTGAAATGGAAATAAGCTCAGATGATGAAAAAGGTATTCAGCCTCTAAGGTAAGCTATTGGAATAGCCTTCTACAATTTGTGGAACTGTAACAGCATATCTGTACCACCCTAAAATGGTTGCAGGATACACTGTGCTGAGACAAGCCATGCTACACCCACACCATTTGTCCTTCCAAACTGCACTAGAACATTTACATGACTACCAGTTCAGAAGGCAGTGCCTACAAAGTAGGTGCTGCATGCCATTGTACTGGGGCAGTATAGACATACCTCAAGCCCTTTCTTGAAAGAAAGAGAATTTGTTATTATAACTGTAGTTTCCATAGGTCTTCAGCATCTTTCAGACTTTGGCTGTTTTAAATCCAAGAGCAAATGCAAAGTCTTAGTTTTGTTGGCATATACTAATTTAACTTTCGCTTCATGGTGTGTAATAGTCATGTATGTGGTAGAGCTATTTTGCTAGGCAGATAGTGCAATAAAAAGCCCGTTTATATAAAATACCATAAACCTGTGTTTTATAGTGCACACAATAAAAAATGGTTGATATTTTGTTCTTTAAAAGGTGAAAGTAGCTGGCTTAAAACCAGTGTTTATGCCATAAATGGGATTAACTCAGAATAAATGAGGAACAATAGCATATGTTGTTTTTATAATAGAGATGGCAAAACATAGCTGTATTATTGCTTCCAGTCCAGCCAGAAAAGATTGAATTTTCTCTTTTATCCTTTGCATTATGGGTCTAACGTTAACCAGTTGTAGTTTCTTTAGACCAATGATTCTCAGCCAAGGTGCTGTGCGCAATGTGCCTTGAGAACCTTTCAGGGGTGACATGGGGTGCCACAAACATGATTCACAAGCTAAACCCATAGATTTCAAATAGGAATACATAATGTTAAAAACGTTCTGATCTGTTGTGGTTTTTCTGAGTTCTTTGCAATGGAAGAATCACTCTATTGTTTTTTCTGTAGCTAAAAACAAGTGAGAACTAGGAAGTGGTATTTTCTGAAGCATGTGTTGAGTTTCTGAAGGAGTGCTTCATGTCTAAAAAGGTTGCGAACCAATGCTTTAGGCTCAGCAGCAACATATTTTTCCCCTGATTGTAGCTAATGTGTTATTGCACAACAAAGTTGTTAAATGTGGTCAAATACTGAATTTATTTTAGACTAGTTTTGGGATTTGAAAGAATAAAAATACCTGGCCAAGAAAAGGTTTTTCATATGATGAGGAAGTGTGTCAGCTCAACTGGCCAGAAAAGAAAGTAGGGTTGCTTAATAGAATTTTCTGTTCTTTGATATGAGTCTCTGTGTAAAGGATCTCAGACTTTAACAGTATGAAAAGTTGAAATGGCAGTCACCAAAGTGAGTGCAGTGGAAAAACATTAAATAATACTCAGTAGTTTCTTATACCCATTTTGAGAACTGAAGCTCTGCCTTTTAAAATTATTAAGATCAATATTTAATTTTTAGGAAGTTGATATCTTTAGAAATGGACCTCATCATACGACTTGCCACTGTAATAATGTTGATGATCTGGTAGTATTCACTATTACATTTCAGGCAGAATCAATTTACATGGAAAAGTGATCTTTTAAGAAATATCTTTAAGAAATAACTTTAATATATCCGGTCCTCAGAATGGAGAACCCCAGGACATTAACTGTTGACAAATTGCTACTGTCTTAGTTATAAGAAGAAAAAAAATATCTGTCCATCACAAATTCAGAAAGCAATCATTCTCCATTTTCCTTTAATTGAAATATTTGAATCTTTGTTTAATGCATTATAACATTGCACACTAAAATTGTAGGAACCTCATCCTGTTTCTTTCAGGAAAACGACTCTTGCATGTCTGCAGGTAGTTGTTCTTGGGAGCAAGTGATGATAATTCAGAAGGCATATCAAGTAACTCTGATTGGAGGGTGGCTAAAGATTGTAGCTTGAACTAAAGCATGCGTCTTAGTCAAAGCTACAGGAAGCTTCAAGGTTCCTGAAATGCTTGGTTATATTAATTAGAAAAAATGGTAGAGGAAAATGGTAATATTTGAGTAATCTCTTAGAAAGTCAGAATGTTCTGGTAATTGCCTACTAAAAATGCATTCATTTCCATATAAAACTGAGTGTTGCTACGAATGCATTATATTTCAGTGGTTGCCTTCTGAACATATGCATATTTCATCTTCACTGATAGCATAACTGAGGACATGCATAATACCACATGGAGAAAGTCCATTTAAGGAATGAAACCCAAAAAGTATTGATAATTTTGATGATAAGATCTATAATTGTGGGTCTTTATATCTTTCTCTGCCCTACAACTCTAACAAAATAGGGATTAAAACACCATACTGTAGCAACATATAATGGATTTTCTGTTGGTCAGTAGATCATTGTGCACTTTAACTCTGAAGAAATAAGTTGAAAAGTTTCACGTGTAGCAAGGGATATGAACACTACCCAAAATCAATACTGGCGTATTGGCAGGGATCCTATTAACGGTCACAAATTCCTCAGGCCCTTTGGAACTTACCTTTCTATAACAAAATTACAAAAATTTAATAACAGGAAAGCAAAAGCCTCTGTTTAATAGAAATAAAATAGGACCAGAAGCAGCAGGCTAACCTTTCCAATAGGAAGATCAACATTACAGCAGCAAGTACCATCATAGGACATCTTATCAATTTTTGTTCTTGTAAAACAGAAAATAACTTTTTTTTCTGTTCTTCAGGAATTCCACTTACAGTTACTCTTGTAACTTGTCACAAAGCTAACAACTCTCCTTAATATGGCATAGTGTTCTGTGTTTATATGTCTTCAGTAGTGCCCCGCTCATCTAAAATACTACTAAGGGTCAGGAGAGTTATTGGGGCTGGTATACACTAAGCCATAAATGGAGGGTAATAATGGATTCTATATATTTTTCCACTATTTAAGCACATTGCATTTTTGTTTATTTTTATGTCCATATTGGATGTCCTATTGTTATGGTCAGCTAATAATTTTCTTTAAGACTAGATAATGTGCCAATAATTGAAATATTATGAAGACATGCATGCACGCACACGTGTGCACTCGCATTTGTGCATGCACACAATATTTTTTTGATCTACAAAATAGTTCATTTAAAAAATCATTTATAAAATGTATATATTTAAAGCATATTTAAAATCATTGGTAGAGATAAGGAAATGATGGTCTGTCTCTGCCTATAGTTTCAGTTCTTCTAGGTGAGTTACTAATGAAGATCTGTCATTTATAAATGACTTTTAAAAAACATCCCATTTATCTCCACAGAGGATCTTCAAATTCTTCACCGAAGAATGAAGAGCAGAAGGAGTCTTTGATTTATCACTCCAAGGATCTTTACCCTCTGTCTGATGGTGAATGGTCCCCTTTGGAGAAGTAGGTTGTATATGATGTATATTTTCCATATGGCTTTTTTTACTCCACTTTGTTAAAACTAATGTATTTCCTTCATCACCTAGTGCAAGATCCTCAATTTGTCAGGGACCTGACAGCTGTTCAATTTGTGCTTACGAGTTAATTTTGTTCTAAATGAACAAAAACTCTTGTTTTTTTTAATTCGTTGGCACCAAAAATGTCAATCCAATAGACAATAAATTTTACTTACCTAAGTTACTTGGTCAAAACAGTGTAAAAAATCATGGCAAAAGTTTGGAAGTTGAATAAACTGTCGGTTCTAGTTCAGTTCCAAAATAAATAAGACACCTTTTTTCCCCTAATGCTCTCTTGTCCCATGACTAGAGTACCTCATGCTGTTTTGTAACTGAAGGATCCTTTAGTTCAGTGGTGCTCAACCTTTTTTCGTACTGGGACCCATTTGCAAATATTGATGGCTTGTCCCGACCCACACCCCACTCCCTGCTGCAGCCTCTGCACCCAACCACCTTCCCCCAGTGCCGGCAGGCACTTGGCCCCCCTTCACACACGCACATGCCCTGTCCCCCCAACCACCACTTCCCATACACTTACCTTCATCCAGTTGCTGGTGCTGTTCCCATGACTCCGCCTGGCCGTGTTCTGGCCATGCCCCAAGCAGCCACTTGCAGGCTAGAACACTGCTAGCCTACAAAGGGAAACCTGCACTTTTGCACATTTTTCTGGCACTTTCTCACGACTCTTTGAAATATTCTTGCGACTCACTTTTGAGTCACGACCCATGGGTTGAGACACGGTACTTTAGTTGTTTAGGAAGGAGCAAGTTCAATTGGTCTTTGGAAGAAGGAAAGCTTTTGTTACTCTTTGCTTTACAGATTACTTCAGAGTGCAAGTGATGTGTTCTAGGCTTTCCAAGGTTTTTAATGCATGTGCAGACACGCCCCTTGACTATAATGTGCTTTGCCTAAAATGCATTAAATATAATACTTCTAATATGAGGTACTAAATAAATGTGCATTAGGCTGCCCTAGTGCAGTAGCGCAAATGCATGCTTTTTAGGTGACACAATGCACGGTAGCCTATTTTACTGCACATTATTGTAATAGCACTTTTTAATGTGATGGTTTAATGCATAATAAAATAGGTTACTGTGTATTAAAGTGCACCTGTAGATGTACCCAAGGTGAGCAAGACTTCAGGTACTTCTAGTTTTCTTTAGTGTTAACTATGCCTATAAATCAAAGGTAAGTTTCCTTGTGAGCCTTTGGTTCAATTTTTGTGTACAAAAAAACAGGGTAAAAATTTCAGAAACTCTCTTAGTTCCAAAGAAAATAGTAGTCAGGAACTCATGGAAATGGAGCATGATACTAGAATGTACATTCAAGTATTACTTAGGTTATTCCTTTTTTCACTGGGATAAGGTCCACAAATGTTAAAATAGTGTAGCTTGACTGCAGTGTGGAGTCAACCAGATTTGTTAGTTGCTGGAAGCAAGGGAATGCCTTCTTGCTTCCCCCCC
>NW_005842421.1:296171-301969 GCF_000455745.1 Alligator sinensis
CCCCCCCCCCCCCCCCAGTTCATTCTAGATCAGTGATTTTAAACCTGTTAAGCCTTGAGGCACCCTTCCCATTACTTCTGAATTTTTGTGGCAGCCCAGCTGAAAATTATGGAAATTAGATCTAAATTCAGAAAAGATATGGAGGGGAGAGTTGAAAACTACTTATCTAGCTGGTGCCACCTAAGGGGAGAGTGGGGGAGGGAGGGGAAAAACAGGACCTTGCCCTGCAGTGCCCTTCTTTTTCTACTGTCTGCCCCCTACCCACTTCTGGTCTACCTCAAGGGGCAAGGACAGCCCCTGCTGCTGAAGCTCTTTCTTCAGCCCCACTCTTCTCTTCCTGCCAGCCCCAGATATGCGGGAGGAGCACAGGGGAAGAGCCAGGCTGCAAAACACAGCTTGTTCTTGTGTCTGCTGCTTACAGCAGAGTGCACTGCTGGGAGCGTGAGGAAGATGTCACAGGGGCTGCCTGGGGGTGGGCGATGGTACCTGGGGGTGGGTGAGTCCAGTTAAATCGGTCCAGTTAAATATAGGGAATTGGTACTGAAAGGGCAAATCTACATGTTGCCATATGGCAACATTGCTACAGTGCCATGCTTTAGTACTTCCTTTAGCAGTACTAAAGCATGGCACAGTAACCATCCATACTGTGCTGTGTGCACAGTTAGATTTCACCGCTATTTTGCCATAGTGGCATGCTAAAACGGGAGCATATCACTGTGGTGAAGCAGCTGCCAATCTTGTATAGACTTACATGATCGCTATGCCGCCCTAGCACATCGCTACTGTGATGTAGGATGCCATGTAGATGCACCCAAAGAAAATGGAGTAGTATGTCAACCAACTGGAATAGCTTAATTTCTTGATGTGGCTGAGTGAAGTTCCTTCCCTAGTTAAAGTATGTTTTGATTGTGGTACTTAGTGTTCCCAATTGTATTTTCAGTAATAAGCCAGGAAAAACATGGTCAGCCCTCCTTCAGAAAAACAGCTTTTCTTGTCCTAGATAGCAAGATTTCCCATTTGTGTGGGTAGTGTCCATTACAGAAAAGATGTATATTAAAACTTGCATAGCAGTAGTGGAAACTATAGAAATATGCTCATATTAAGCCAGTTTAGGTAATGAATAGCCTTTCTGCATCTGTAAACAGCAATAAATGACCTAAAGCATCTTTATGTATGTGAGATATGGCTTATGATCTCTTGCAAAATGGGACAAATTCTCTGCAACAATTTTTTTTTTTAGAAAGGGGATGATAAAAAAGGTAGGAAAAACATAACAGCAGTAATGCTGCTTGTTCTTTTCAGGCTAAAGAGGCTATGGGTCTTGGTCTGATACTTTAGAATTGAACCCTCTGACATCCTAATAAACATCTGCTGTTGCAGAAATCAAACATCCAGACAGTTTCAAAATAGATACTTGATTGTGTGAATGTAACTCATGTGGATCCTAGAATAAATTAAACATACAATTTATTCTCCTGGCTGTTGCCAAGCCATGATTTTAGTTGCCATACTAAACGAGTGAAATAACCTTGACATCCTTCACTGGGGTTTTACTGTGAATGTCTGTGCCCAATCAAAAAGGAAAAATCTCTAATATTTGTGTGATCTGATTCTTCAAGAGAAGATAGTTTTGGATAAATCCCAACCACTAAATTCTGCTTCAGAACAGTAACTCCTCTTCCAGCTCCACAAGGTCAAAGGGTATTATCCTGGAATCTTCTGCTCCTTTGATACAGTCCAGATTTTAACTTTTTGGAAAGTAGAATTGAATTGCTTTGGCTGGGGAAGTTCTCAGTTGAAGGGATTCCAGGGAGAAGTGGAATATCCTGCTTTCTTGGCCTGATAAGTCTGGTTCTTCCTACAGGCAGGAAGAAGTACCCATTATAATGGACCTCCAAATCTTATTAGAAAACTTAGGGCCTTGTTACACCTTATATTGTAAGCCCCACACATGTTTTTTGGCTTAGTGTTGCCCTGCTTAATGGAGCAGTCACACCTTAAAGCAAAAAAACCCATCTCTCACTGTCCTTCACCTGTACAGCCACTAGCCTGCACTCTGACTTGCCACTAGAGGCATGGTGAGCAGGGGCAGGTCTAGGAGCTATGCATGGCCCTCGATAGGGGCATGCCCCTTAATGTTCCTATAATGTTCCCTGTGTTTTTCTGTGGTTAAAAATTCTTTGAACACCTTTCAATCTAGGGGGTGGTAAAAGGTGGTTGAAGTATCTCTGGCAACCCCTGGTGATGCCAGGCCCTGATACATGAAAGAGGTGGGGCACCTGTGGAGTTTCCTGGCTGTGGTGGGGGACCACATGGGAAGCACCACAGCCACTGGGCTACAGTGCTGGTTCTGCTCAATGGGAGCAGCAAGCTGTTCCAGGTGGCAGCAGGAGGTACTGTGGCCATCGGGCGCTCCAGGGCTCTGGCACTTGCTCTGTCCGATGGAAGCAGTGAGCCAACGTGGGTGGGGGTGGAAGGCAATGCAGCTGCTGGGCGCTCCAGACCAGCTTGTTGCTCCCACCGGGCACAGTGAGCACTCCAGCCTTGGAGCATCCTGGTATACTGGGAGGCTTCAACTTGAGCAAAATAGCTGGGGGGAATAGCCATACCTTTATGGAGCAAGAGCAAGGTTATGCAGATAAGAGACAATCCTGCTGTGGAGTGACATAACTTTAAGACGAATGAGTGCTTTAAGCCACTTCGAGGTGTTAACATGCAGCCAGTCTAGGGGTTAAGAGCTCCAGAAACTGCCCAAAAGTACTATGTAACAAGACCCTTACAAGTAAACACATTTTCCCTCTCTAACTTGTTCATTGTACGAGAGAGATTCTGGTATATTATTCCTGCCCCAACCCTGGGCAGGGATAATAGCATATTGCTGCATGTTATTGTATGTATACTGGAATTGGTGTTACCACATTGATTTAAGTTAATTCGTTGGAATTTTGTAGCACATGAAACTTTTGGGTCTAGCAAGCTTGAATCTTGTTCCTTGATGTGAGCAAAAGAATTTTTAAAACAGCTTATCCTCAAACAGGGTAATATATCGATCTTGTTATTTCAGCTATATCAGATAACTTGAGTTTTAAAAAGGAAATTGGAGGGAGGGAGATTACACAGAGACCATTTAAAAACCAATGAAGAAATGTGTTTAGGATGATTGGTATGTAAACCCCTTAATGTGATTTTAGTTTTAACCTAATTTCTCACAGTCTGAAAACCCAGCTGGGCTCTGTGCCCTGCTGCTGAATAATTGAAGCCCTGTTAAGCAAGTGAAACTTAACAGAACTAGCTGAATGACAAATGCATTTTAAACACTGTAGCTTTCTCTGTGTTCCGATAGCACTTTCTCTGAGCCAGTCTGCCCTAAAAGCGATTCAGAACTAGAAGTGAAACCTGCCGAGAGCTTGCTTAGAGCTGAATCTCACATGGAGTGGACGTGGGGAGGATTTCCAGAATCTACCAAGGTAAAGTTATTTGCAGATGTATTTACTGTTTGGACTTCATATGACTGAATTTTGCCATATTTAAAACTACATCATATTAAAGTATTGAATGCAAGCTGTTCCGAAATATACAATAAAAATAATATGAGCATAGCACCCTCTTGTGGTTGGCTGAACAAAAGGATTGTTTTGTTGATTTCAAAGGGTGGACTGCAAATTCTTCCAGAAAGTTTAGAATAAAAATCTAACTATCAAATTTGTTGCTAGAAACTGATGATACTGTGTAACTCTAGGTTTAAAAGTAACAATCAAGTATGTTCATATTCCTTTTTAAAGATAAAAATAGGTTCATTCCAGGTGAAGTGGGCACAAGCTCTTATTGTAGCTTGACATTTGGATTTGGTGCCTAAAAGTCCACTATTACAGAATGAATGGCCAACAAATGCTACTTCAGATGGATTTAGTCCCAGTTAGGATGCCTGGAGAGAGATGTTGCCCTAGTGCATCCCTATCAACTCCCCTTTTGGCAGGGCCTCTTGCCCTCCCCGAGAGAAGCCTCAGGTGAATTCACATTCCTTTCCTGAGTTTGGATATTCCCTGCACCCTTAAGAGGTAACGGAATTTGGGTCTTAAATCCACAGGTGGCTCTGTGTGGATGTTCACCAGTAGAACTCTGCTGTGATCCACAGTGGGGTCACCTCAAATGAAGGCAATCAAAAAATGACTTTGGATTATAAATGAACATCCAAACATGAACATATTTTTTTTTAAGAAAACTGATTTATAATTGAAAGGCGTTCTGTTAATAAACAGTGATTTACCTTCAACAAAGGAAAAGTCAGGGCTTACTGCTAATATTTTCTGAGAGCATTAAATTAACCTATCTGGACCTATCATTGCAAGTATTAAAAAAATATGAAAGCAGGGAGTTGTCTTTAATGCACTGTGTAGTCTAGTCATCCCATCACTGTTACTTTCCTTACCAATGAAAAGAAGGTAGGTTTCCTTAGCATTAAATGTTAAATAATATTGTCTTATCCACACTATTTCTGGTAGCCTACATAAAGTGCTAGGTGCTCACAAACAAAAAATGGTTTATTCCCTGGCCTGAGGACTTAAAAAGCATGGGGTAGGTGGCAAAAACAACATGTATGAATAATACATTTTGTTATCACAAGAAGAATATGTATAAACTAGTGAAGGTTCAAATCAGCTAGTTTCTGATGAGCATCACAGTGAAAGTGCCTTCAAGAAGACTTGAATTGTGAATGATCTTAGAATAGAATACTGAACAGATTTGTATATTTATGAAGTGGGTAAACAAGGTACTATGTACTTGGCACTGGTGGGACTGTACTAACTTGGAGGGCTGCATATCAGGCTGCTAAAAGGTAGGTTCATCATTTCAGTTTGTCATAATCTTTGGGATAATTATCATGAATGCTTGTTCAATGTTTAGAGCCAAATGACATGAATAACACATGATGAAAGTACTAACTAGAATTTTATTTTCAGATATGCAAAAAAGAAAAATTGGAACAACCTAGAACAGCTACTATTACCCCATCGGAGAAGACGCATTTTAGGGTCATCCTCAGCTCTGATGAAGTTGAAGATGAAGATTTGATGAAAGAGCCTGTCTGCACTGTACTGAAACCTGAGCCCAGAACTCATCCTCTATTGCAACAGAGAGATAGTAAAGATTTCCTTGCTTCAGCAATCATAGAACCTCAGGATTCATCTTCCTTAGATGCTGATCTTCCCCCCAACCCATTGGTGGATGTGTTATCAGAAACAAAACCAACAGCAAAAATTGAATCTCCCTCCAAAAAGAAAGGTATATAATAGAACAGCGTCCTATGCCTACCATCAGATCGGTGAAATTTGAGGTGACTTCAGAAAGAATAGGCTTACACCTTTGCACTTTCCGTTTAAAATTTTAAAACAAAAGCAAAATCCTAGAGCAGGGTTTTTCAACCTTTTTCGATCATTGTAGCCCCAGGCGGCCGGATGCAGAACTGTGTATACCCCTGACTGCGGCCAGATGCAGAACTGGGGGGGTGGGGAGCCACAGGGCTGGACATGGGGGGCATGACCAGACACAAAGTGGCTGCAGCACGAGGTAATGGGAAGCGGCAGCAGCCTCTGCATTCAAGCTTCTCCCTCCCTTCCCACTTCCCACACTCAATCCGTGCAGCCTGCAGAGGAGCACCTCTGCTCTCACCTGTCCCCACCCACCGGCATGTACCCCCTAGGGCTCTCCAAAGTACCCCTGGGGGTACAGGTTCCCCTGGTTGACAACCTGTGTCCTAGGGGATGCCTACATTTGCCTCCTAAGTGAGACCAGGAATG
>NW_005842421.1:302000-309521 GCF_000455745.1 Alligator sinensis
ACTCCATGTGCTCTTTGCTCACTGATTTCAGGAGCAAATAGGCTGATGCACCCTCGAGTCAGAGAGACTGAGCCTGGTGTTCGTCTATAGGCCAGCTAACCTACAGCAATTCCTATTTGGTTTTTTTGTACAGTGCTCATGTTGATCTGTTTTTCACCAGCAATGCATTTAATATACACATTCACCTAAAATGAACTAACTCTTACAATTGACAGGTGTGCACAAGAGAAGCCAGCACCAGGGACCTGATGATATTTACTTGGATGACTTGAAGGCTTTGGAACCTGAAGTTGCTGCACTCTATTTTCCCAAAAGGTAGCTTTATCTAAACTTTAATGTTGCAAGGCTTATGCTGCACAGATTCTGTGAAATATTAAGGCTTAGTTTTAGGTGTGAGAGAACTAAATGAGATAAAAACATTTTTTGTTCAAACTTGACATTTGAAGTTGGGGATATATAATACATCAATATTAAACTTATTCTGCACTATGGAGAGAAGCAAACCTTATTGTTTTCTTAGTGAATTCAGTTGTTGGTTTCAGAGCCATGACTGGAGTTGCTTTGAACAGTTAACTACCATACTTAGCTCTTGACATGAGTACAGATTGGCATGGAGAACCAGTGCAGGAAAGCTTGTGTACTTAAATGCTTCTTTTTCCTAAAAAGTTTCTGAAAGTGGAGCCTCAAGAGTGAATATTCTTGGCAAACTTCAAATTTAACAATTTTTTGCAGTTGGCTCTAAACCTATGCATGATCTGGGCACAACCAATGTATTGGGGTTTTAATCATAGCCATATGGCTGCAGGAGACCCCACAGTCTTGCTCTTTGTTCTCCCTCAAGTTGTTTTCCTAGAGTTTGAGGTATTCCTGACATTGATGGCTTAAGGACTTTCTGCAGGGGAAAATGGTTTCGGGGGGTTTAATAAGAATGCAGGCTTTTTCCTGCAAAGTTTTGAAGCCTCTTCCTTCATCCAGGGAAGAAAGAATGGAATGAAGGCACAAGACTAGAGCTCCACTGAACTGGTCCCAGGGAAATGGTTTTGGTTGGCCATGTGATCATTTTTCTTCAGATGCACTTACATACCTTAGCCAAAATGCATTATTTTCTCTAAACTGGGTATTTGTTGAATCCAAATGGCAGATGATAAATTGGCATCATTTAGTGATTTAGTCTAAACAGATTTTCTACTGGTTTATGTTGCACAGGGTCAACATATTAAAAAAAACAAACAAAAAGCCCAAACCACTCCCTCTAACCCCCCCCTTCCAAAACCAAAACATATGCAACAGATTTTTTTATCTAAATATTATCTACCAAGTAATGTTAGCTTAATAGTCAAATTTCTTATGGGTCTTTCTTAGCCAGCTACACTTATTTGTAAAAACAGCAAAAAACATTTTCCCCCAACTTTACATCAGCTTTTGAAAACTGCCCCCTATGTTTTCTCCTACGACTTTTTGTATCTTAAGTGAAAGAGTCGTCAGCTCTGATTGTCAGTGCAAATATGGGAAACTGATTTTGAACACACTAGAAAATGGTATAATTTCAAACTTGGTGTTAAACAGCTTTTTTTTTAAGGATTTAAATGGGATTTTATTTTTTTCACTACTGGAATACCATCCAATGCACATTCCAATTCCAATACACTTTTTTTAAACATAAATCTTTTCAGACATGTCTTGAATATCTAATGTACTTGGCTGTATACTGTGTACGGCAGTAAACTACTAAATTCTGCACTTCATGAACTATTAAGTAACAAATATAGTGGAAAATGTTATAGGAAAGAATTTAGTCAGTCAGTATCTGCTTCAACAGCTATAAAGTTTTGACGTGGGGGGAGAGGATTTAAACATTTGACATGAAAACAGGTGTGTGCCTATATCAGTGACTAATGGCCAATCTTAAGGCTAGATTCTCTTAATTTTGAATGACCTTTTGTTTTAAAATAAGTGGAGTGTATTTTTTCTCCAATTTATCTTAATATCAGTGGAAGGAGAAAAGGGTCATTAGACTTACCAATGTTGTATTTTTTTAAGTTAATGATATGCCTTAACATTTCATTACCAGTCCTTGGGTCCAAGCACCAATTAATTTAGAAGCCACTGGGCAAAATATCTGTACATTTTTATTAGAGCTTAGTTGTTTTGAATTACTTGAATAAAATGGTTTGGATCATGTAAAAAAAAACTAAGTTGCTATCACAAATTGCATATCAAATTATCATGGCAGAGAAAATAACATTTTCTATTAATGCTTCAATTCTAAGTTTAAAGAGAATATTGTTTCCAAGTGTCTGGCATTTCAGAGTAGTTTCACAAAGAGACTGTTTCCTTTTTCCAAAAAAAAAAAAAAATCTAATGCTGGTGTAATAGATCTTTACTTTGTAGTGTAATGCAGTATTTGAAATACAAGAGTATGTAGTCGTAGTAGAACAGTTTGTACCATGTGCTGTTCATAATACTATTTTGTACAAGTATGTCTTCAGTTGTACAAATAGAACCTCTTTCTTTCAGTGATTCTGATCCAGGTTCCAGGCAGTGGACAGAGTCAGATACTTTCTCTGGTTCTCAGTCACCACAGTCAGTGGGAAGTGCTGCAGCTGATAGTGGCACAGAGTGTATGTCTGATTCTGCTATGGATTTGCCTGATGTTACCCTCTCACTTTGTGGAGGTCTAAATGAAAATGGAGAGATCTCTAAAGGTATGTAAGAAACTAAGTCAAACAAATAGGCACGGTGTACTCAACTGACAACTTATTTTAGGTTCTTAGTATTCTTCTTCAGAAGCTTTTAGTTTTTAATTTTGATCAAAGTGGGGAAGGATGAGAACCAGGAATCTGCTTTATATTTTATATGCTGAAGGTAAATTGGCTACTGGAGGCTCAATTACAGTATGAAACTCAGCTACTAGTAAGGATAGATGATATGCCTTCATGTGAAGGATGTTAGCCAAATCTACTTTTCCTGACACCTACTTCCTTCTCCTGGTTGTACCTATGTATAATATATCTTAACCATAACTGTTACCATCTCCCTCAGCATTGCTTGCTTTGCTACTATGTAAAGCTTTAAAATCTTGCTTCTATCTCATTGCTTAATAAACTTTCTTCTTTTTAGTGTTTTGTGCAGTTAGAGAAAGGGTGGTGAGGCTATTGTCTTGGAACTGTCTTATCCCCTGTTTTTAAGTTTGAGATTCATCTTCTTTCTCTCTTCCAAATAGTTACTAATCCTGATTTTTTTTCATGACACGATCTTTTTTTTCCAGTTCAATCCTTTGTTATAGAATGTCATATTTTAACCACACATTCTTAACATTTTGCTCTTAAAATTTTCCTTCATGAACACAAACATACATGAACTTTGAACCTGTGCCTTATTTTAAAGATCAGTGTCTGCCTTTTTTTTTTAATTTGTTACTCCAAGTGCTTATCATAATATCTTAGCTCTCTGACTGTACAATGAAGCTTAAATTTAAAAAAAAATCAAGATTAATACATACGTTGAATGTCTTGGTCATGCAGTGGTATATATTATACATTAAATATGAATTAGACTTCATAAAAAAATACATGTTTGAAACTCCACCTCTTGCTCAGGGACTTTCTTCCAGTAGAACTCTATTAAATCTTGAATTTCAATATACCTGCATTGTCACTAATGATTGAAATCAATAATCAGAAATAGGTACACTGATAAAATAACTTAGTTTTAGGTCAAGTGTAGAAAAGTCATGATTCAGCACATAGGTTTTTTTCTTAAAAATAAGATGCACTCAGAGAAGCTTAGTTTTCTCTCTACCACTATGCACTAAATCAGCCTTTACCTCCTCTACTTCCTAACTTCTCATTCTCTGACTGGTGAAGTGGGTGTGCAGAGTGAGGCCCTTCTTACTGTTGCAGAAAAGTTCAGTATGGGTCGCCTATAAAGTGGAGCATATTTTAGCATCTCTTTTGGCTGACATTAGAGGATCAGCAAAGACAACTGAAAACCAAATGAAAAGGAATTTTGATAGTAAGTCTGTTTTCCTATATGCAAACTAAATGCAAAGTTTTTAAGATAGGAAGAAAAAGAATAATTTCTAACTGAATTGATAAAATGTCCTTGTATTGCAGAAAAATTCCTGGAACATATTATTACTTACCATGAATTTGCTGAAAACCCAGGACTTATAGACAATCCTAATCTGGTAATAAGGATATACAACAGGTAACTTTCCCTGTGTAATTAGTTCATAAGAATTCTTTTTGTTTTGCTTGTTTCTGCAGTAATGGGCATTACAGGTGCTATATCTTTGAGCTGAAATTCAAATTGTTATTTATAGTCATTTGCCCTTATGAGTAATGGCTTTAAATTGCTGATTAAATTCCAGCTTGTTTCTTCTGAAGCAAGGTGTTGCAGCATTTGTCACTGACTAAGCTGTGTGCAGTAGAAGTATTTGCCTTTCACATTGCACATTGGTATGGTAGCTCATGACAAAATTCAGACATTAATTTTAATTAGCTGTTGACCTTAATGTTTCTAATAATAACTTCTTATCTCTCTCTTCAATAGGTATTATAACTGGCCATTGGCTGCTCCAATGATCCTCAGTTTGCAGGTGTTCCAGAAAAGTTTGCCCAAGGTAAAAATAAAAGCAAATAAACAAAACCCTACATTTTATATTTTAGTTAATTCTATTCAGAACATTAAATACAAACTAAACTTATTTTCAGGCTACAATAGAGTCTTGGGTCAAGGAAAAGATGCCAAAGAAATCTGGAAGGTGGTGGTTCTGGCGCAAGAGGGACAGCATGGCTAAACAGGTAATTTGACTGTATCTTTTAATGGTGAAGTAAACCAAATTCAGTTTTATGCATCAAGCCACACATGCTGATCAGGTCTCTGGCAACCAGTGCTGTAAAGTTATATATTCAATTATGTATTAATATTATGTAATTTCATAAGTGCTTTTGAGGGGGGTTTTTTTTAGAGAATAATATATAACTAAAAATATTATCATGTGAACATTATTTTAAGGAGCCTTCACTCTACATTATAAACTGTCTTCAAAGCAGCTTGTAGAAAGTTGCAGTTCATCTGAGAATATGCAAATAACAAGGAAATAGAAAAGTGGACACTGCTCTGTCAGTTGGTTTGTCCTTTTCTTAATTGCAGTGTTACAGTTTTAATTAGTCATATTAGATTGGCTTTAAGCCTCCTTCCTGTCTTTGGAATATTTAATTATATAATGCTTTCCTGTCTAATTCTTAAAAAAATATATGTAATTTTTATACAAGGAGCTAGCTTGATAACCCTGATAAGTACAGAGTAGGCAGTAGCAACACCAGATTTTTTTTCCACTTTCCGTGTGTCCCAACACTTACCCAAAAAAGGGCCACTTCAAAGCTTGTAGGTCCATTCCACATACTGTCTTTTGAGTACTACTAACTAGGCTGAATTTTAGTAGCAATTATGGATGAACACCTTCTTACTACTTACTATTGCTGCCTTGTACTGTTCTTTTTTTTTCTAGATTGGTATAAGCAATATGGCTTATCTATTGCATGGTATTAGCCATCAGCTGCATACCAGGGAGTTTCCAATTAGAGCACTAGTCACTTAAATTGGAAGTTCTCCATCTCTATTCTACAGATTCTTTCCTGTTGCTCTGAAAAGTAAAATGTTTGAGGTGTATATGATCTATTACAGAAGATCTTATGAAAAGTCTGTATAATGAGCATGAATACCTGATATGGATGGTACATTTATGAGTCTTATATAAGCATTAGTTTTGTGGGCCAGGAATATAAATGTTCTTGTTAATTCAAGATGCTTAAAATGTTGGTATGTTCTTGATTTTAGCTCCCAGAGACAAAGGAGGGAAAATCTGAAGCGCAAAGAACAACTGACCTGCCAGCAACTACAAAAGAGCAAGTTAATAGTAGGTGTGTTCCTGTCTGAAGATTCTTTTGCGGACTCGATAGCATCTCGTAATTTTTTTTAGAAGAATTCAGTAGGAATTTACTGTGGGAAGAAACATTTCTGCTGAACTACTAAATAAAGCCAGATATTTTTTTGGCAAATACTTCAGCAAGAAAGTGTCAATAAAACAAGTTCTACGACTATTTCCTAAAACACAGCAGGGTTCTGCATAAATTTTGTCTGTCACTTTCTCATTGTAAAATAATAATGTCTTCTCGTTGATTTGCACCATATGCCATTTTTGTAACATAAAAACTGAAACAATAAAAATAGTATTAAATGTAGTGAATGAATCGCATAAGAACTTAATTGGAGGTAGCAACCAGCACAAAACTGCAGTCTTGTCAAGATGCTGGCAAACAAAGTAGTCCACCCTGTGGCTTCCTCTTCTCCCCATGATTTTAGGAGGGATGAGAGTGAGTGTTATCTGTGCACTAAAGGTTTAAGAAAATGTGCACCATGGTGGCAGGCCTACCCTGTAAATCTGAAATGTTAATTCTGCTTTTACACAGATTAATTTTAAAAGGTGAGCCCTAAATATATTGTATTGTGAAATTTATTAGCCTAACTCTAAGATTTGTAATTAGTGCTCAGCAGCAATTTTTTGAAAAGCAAAGCACAAGTACTTTTCTAATTTCTCTTTTCCACTTTGCTGTTGAAATAGATATACCAAAGTAGAAGTGACAACTTGGTACCAAGTCCCTAGAAGGCAGGGTAGATTTGCACCTTATAGACTAACCATAGTTGATTATATCAATAGCTATATATTCATAAGATCATCTGATGAAGTGAGCTTGGGCTCATGAAAGTTTATGATACATGTACACACTCGCTGGTTAGTCTGTAAGGTACAAATCTTCTCTGCTTTCTCAACTTCAGACCAAACATACTAGACTTTGTCTGTTCATGGATGGCAGCAAGTCCCTCCCTAGATAAGGAGGGAGGAGTCAACTCAACTGTAAATAGCCTTGTCTCAGGACTTTGCTAGTGCTAGTTTATGCTCCTAGGCTTTTCCCCTATTCTATTGGCATAAGCATGGCTTTCCCCACCCCCTATTCTATTGGTATAAGTGTGGTTTCTCAAGGTTCTACTGTTACTAAAGGGCAGTATTTTTTTATTTATTTTTTTTACATTGTACACACTTGACTGCAGGTTAAAGCACTGCTTTTCAATTATTAATTTTCTTCTAGGCCAAGGCTGAAGCATTAACACAAGCAGAAACCTTTCAGTGCCTGAAATTAGTCTTACACTTAATAAAACACGTGTATTTTAAGCCATTACAAAAGCATTTTCTGTGGCTTACTTTTATTTTGGTTGCTGTTACATTAGGCCAACAGAAGATGATTCTTCTAGTGATGAAGGGTCACAGGAACTGAAAGAATCCCTAAAAATAGATTCTGCCCCATTGGATCATCCAAGCCAAGGCAACACTACCTCTTACAAGAAGTCACTTAGATTGTCTTCAGACCAAATAGTAAGTGATCTGTCCTTCTTATATGTAGAATCCCTGATACAATATAGGTTTATCTTTTTTCTTAACTAGGGTTATTTCTTTCC
>NW_005842421.1:309552-325562 GCF_000455745.1 Alligator sinensis
CAAGCACATTGGTTACTGTAAGTTTAAAGTAGGTGTAAAGTTACTAATTAGGGTACTATATATAGCACTTCAGGTAAGGAATGATTGGATTTAAGACTGCTGCATTCCTTGCAGTCTTTCAAAAGACTTTGCAGTTCTGTTTTATGATGAAAAATCATCAGATACAATTTCCAAAACTGTATTACAGATGCATAAAAATGAGGTCAAATTTCTATATTAGAACACTGCCAACTAGCATGTCTTTGCACTTTTATTTTTTAAATTCCAGTATCAAACTCTTAACTGTCCAGTAGCACACATCTGAATTAGTAGACAGGATATAGTCAATTTAAACCACCCTTTTATATTAGTTATTTACAATTTTTAGACCAGATGTTTGACACTTTTCACAAAGCAAGAACTTAAATTCCATCTCTGTCCCTCTTTGAGAGATGATGTATTCAAGCAAAAGGTCACATCAATTAAATCTGCATCCACAATGGGACCTATAACAGTAGCCACCATGGTACTAAAAACAAAGGCTGCAGGGCAGTAGGAGGTGAGGTGTCTTGCTCTGAGCAGGATTAGGTAACTATGGTGTTAAAGCAAAAACCAAAACAACCTCCCCCCACCCCCCCCCCCCCCCCCCCCAAAAAAAAAAAACAACTAAACTTAAAGAAGAACCTGCACACACACTTCCTTTCCATGACTGTTTAGTTAATTTAGGATAATTATGCATCAAGTTGCATCCATGAAAATGAGCAGAATAGAAAGGCATAGTAAGTGTGGGTTTTTTTTCTGGGGAAGTGCTCAGAAGCTTATTGGATTTTTAATTGTATTCTTTTTACTTGGAAAAAAAATTGCTGATCTAGAATGTTAAATAATATTGACATGTTCCTTTACTAGCAGATCACAGATGTTGGAAAATGACAGAGATCATTTATCTGTTAAGCAAAAGACAGATATCTTTTGTAACTTTATATCTTTTGTAGCTTTATCATTTTTGTGAAATGGTTTTAGATTGGGGAAGCAATAATGACTTGACTTTGCTAGTAAGATCAAGTCCAGTTGACTTGCAAGAGCCTCCTACTCATTTTGTATAGTTAAGATGTTTAGAAATTATCTTTACAGAGCTGTATTCTTGATTGATTTGATTGTCTTGGCTTATTTTAAAGGCAAAACTGAAGCTCAGAGATGGCCCTAATGATGTTGTATTTAGTATTACAACCCAGTATCAAGGTACGTGCCGTTGTGCTGGAACTATATATCTGTGGAACTGGAATGACAAGATCATCATATCTGATATTGATGGCACAATAACCAAGCAAGTATCATAGGGATTTTTTGTTTTTCCTTTATATCTTGTATTATTTATGGCACACTTTTGAATATTAAAAAAAGATTAAAAAGCGTGGTCTGCAGTGGTCTTTGCTGCTTTGAGGCAATTTGTGTTCCCATTTCCAATAATCATACATGTTGCAGAAGAGCAATGTTAATGTTGTAATGCTGCTCAGATAATTATCTGTATTATAGTTATAACTTGTTTTCTCTATCAATTTAGCAGCTTGCTAGAGACAGGAAACAAGTCTACCAGGGTATATTGAACCTCAGTGTGGCTCAGTTCTTTGCTGCACCCACTAGAGCAGTGGTGGTGGTCAACTTGCAGCACATGCATCACAAATAGCATGAGCAGCCTCTGCATGTGACAGATCAGGCAAGATACTGGCAGATGCAGCAGGACCCAGAAAGAAGAGCAGCAGGTTGGGCAAGGAGCCCAGGGCAGGACTGAAAGCTGAGTGGTGGATTGGGCCAGGGAGAGGGAGTGGCACTCAGGAAGAACAGAGTTTAATTTGTAGCATTCATGCCAAAATGTTGGCTAATGTATAATGCATAAGTCAAAGAATTGCTTTGAAAGTTCCTACAAATATTCATTGCAAAATGACAGATTCAGGTGCACGTGTTAAATGAAAACCTTCCAAGTTGTGTGATAAGCTGTGACGATCTTTGTTCTTGTTTTTAGGTCTGATGCTTTAGGACAAATTCTCCCACAGCTTGGCAAGGACTGGACCCATCAGGGCATCGCAAAGCTCTACCATTCTATCAATGAGTATGTATCTAACTGTGAATCAACTGGAGTTTTAAAAATTTGGGAATCACTGGCATATAATTCAGTAAATGTTAATTTAGTTGTCTTAAATTAGACCTCTCTTTCATGTCAAAATAATCTAGTTCTGTCCTCTATCAACTAAATTATCACTTAAAGGGCACTTTGTGCCCAAAAGATTGTCTACGGTCTCTCCCAACAAATAAAGTTGATCCAGTTAAAGGTATTATCAAAAAAATTGCTCCTATAGCCATACCTCTAAAAATGTACATATGCATAGACCAGCGATGGGCAAAATACGGCCTGTGGACTGGATTTGGCCCGCCAGTTGTTTGGATACAGTCTGCAGGCTAGCGCCCACCAGTTGACTGGATCTGGCCTGTGGCTGCCCCCACACCACTCTGCAACCTGCCTCCTTCTGCCAGGGACAGCTCATGCCATGGTCCCACCTGTGCCCACTAGCCCCAGCCAGTGCACACAGCTTCCTGATAAGGCTGGTCCCAGAACAGCTGAAGTGGAGCTGACTTGCCTGTGTGCTGCTAGGCTCCCCCTGCCTCCAGAAGTTCTTCCTCCTCCTGCCCCTGCTGTGCTGCTCTGAGCAGGGGGGGAACTGTAGCCAGATAGCTCCTGCCCTAGTGCACTGGGCTCCAGCTTCAGCATCTGACTGCCTTCCACCTGCTTTGCCTGCCCAGTGCAATGAGCAGCCATCTGTGGGCGGCCAAGCAGGTGGAAGGCAGCCTGGAGCTGGATCCTTGTGTACTGAGACAGGAGTCATCTGGCTGCAGCTCCCCCCCCCTGCCTGGTTGGGCATGTGGTGCCTGGCACATGTCCCCATGGTTCCTTGTGTTACCTGCTGCTTGGAGTGGCACAGCAGGGACAGAAGGAGGAAGAGCCGCTGGAACAAGGGGGAGCTGAGCAGTACCCAGGCAGCTGGAGCCGCACTGGGAGCAGCCCCGCCTGCAAGTTGTGTGCTGGCTGGGGTGGGCAGGAGTGGGCAGGGCTCAGCCTCTTGTGAAGTGCCACGGGGGCAGCTGTGTGCCGTATGGGAGAGGGGGTGGGAATGCACATGCACTGCACAGGGGAGCTCTGCTCCATGTCCCCCTGCCTCCACAACCTATCCCACTCCCACACACCCACATGCACACTCTGACCCCCACCCCCCAAACACACACAGAGAGTAAAACTTTATTTTGAGCTGTTATGTAATTGCCTCTATGCTACTCAGAAAACATAAAATGGACAAAAATATGTTTTGAAATAAAATGTTATAGTAGCTGTTTGATTTTTTTACTATATGATATCTTCTGAAAGATTGTATGTGCGTGTACATGGATGGCTTGCCAAAACTTGTTAAGTGTCCGTCGAGCTGAAATAATTGCCGACCCCCAGTGTAAACTAATGCATATTAGGGATGTGTGAAATGGGCCGTATTCAATTTGGATTTGGCCTGAATTGGGTGACAGTGATTCGATTAATTGATTCGGATCACTGTCCCAATTAGATTTGGCCATATCCTATTCTGAAGATTTGATGCTGATTCAGAGAATCAGCAATTTGGCCGTAGACACAGCTTTAAATATTTTTTTCTATGTACCTCAAGATACCAGGCACAGCTTGTGAATGCTGAGACTGTGGGGTGGATGGAGCACGTGGGGCGGTGGCAGACCTGGAAGTGGACCAGAAGTACTTCCGGTCCACGTCTGGGTCTGCCGCCGAGCACATGGGGGACCACCCCTGCACCCCCTGGCTTGGCAATCAGCCCCAGGGGGACCCTGGGTGCCCCCCCAACCCAGGAGGCACCAGTTACCGAGCCATGGTGGGGCCCTTGCACAGTCCACAGCGAACCTGAAAGTGGACCAGAAGTGCTTCTGGTCCACTTCTGGGACTGTGCCAAGTGCACTGGTGACCCCCCACGCTCCCGTGGGATGCTCCATCTGCCTCAGCATTCACGAGCCACCTGGTACCTCGAGGTATGTAAAAAAAACATAAAGCTGTGTGTATGTCTGAATCATCGAATCTCTCTGAATCGATTTGGAGGGTTCTGATTCGATTCAGAGAGATTTAAAAGGTCTTCTGACTTGATTTGGATTCAGGGATTCGGCCACCGAATCAGGCTGAATCCCCACCAAATCAAATCGGTGACCAAAGCTTCGCACAGCCCAAATGAATATGGCTTATACATGTAACCAGATGCATAATCAAATTCAGTTTTTCATGTAAAAAAGTTACCGTGCTTAAATCAGTAGGAAAATTTTTGCAAACTTACTATAAAATTGTTTGTGCTCCTTTCATTTTGAGCTGCATATCTTGGCCTGATGTACTAAAAATCTTTGTCCATAAACAACAGTAAAATCATGTAACATCTGAATATGGGAGGCATTGCATGCAATTACATAGTGCTAAGTAACTACTGTAACTAATAAAGGTTTTCTGAAAGTGCTGTAGATGCTAATTTACAAAATTAAACAAAAATTTTAAGCAATTGGGAACTGGGTTATGCACATATCAAACCAGTGTAACAAGGTGGTCTTAGTAGCATTACTCTTGCTTTCTTTCCCTGTTGCTGTTTGTTTCTTAACCTTGCTTTTCAAGTCTTGCATTTAAATCATTGTAAGCTCTTCACAGAAGAGAATTCTCTTCCTGCTGTGTTTTGTACTGCTCACCCCAAAGGTCACTACCTTTGACTGATGCCTCTGGGCACTACCATAATACAATATTTATCTAGACCAAAGATTGCATTAGCTGGAATATGTACTAAGTCGAATGTTCTTCCTAGGAATGGCTATAAGTTTCTGTATTGCTCCGCCCGTGCCATTGGAATGGCAGATATGACAAGAGGGTATTTACACTGGGTGAATGACAAAGGAACAATCCTACCCAGAGGCCCCCTGATGTTGTCCCCCAGCAGCTTATTCTCTGCCTTTCATAGGTAAGTGCATAAGTACTCAGTTGCCAGTTTCCTACGTGCAGAGTGGGGAAGAGAGGAGAGAAGTTTGAGAAATCGCATTAGCCAGTATATAAGGTTAACAAATATCCTCTGCACCTTAGGTTTACCCCAGCAAGCTGAAGAGACTTTCTAGTTTTATCATGACCACTGTTGATTCTCTGGCAATGAAACATGATCATGTACATGTATTAAAGGTGTATTATATTACAACAGGTGAAATATAAGTTTAGAAAAGGAGAGGCTTATTCACTTCCCCCCCTTCCATCCCGTGAATAATAGTTCATGTAAGATTCTATACTTATTGATACACTTCTTTTCAGAAAAGCGTGGCTGCAGAATTTGGAGAGTTAAATATCATATATTAATCTGAATTTCCCAGGTTTTGACTGAGTGTACTTATGTTGGTGATTCCTACATATAGGTAGGGTGGGTTACTTGCTGTTAAAACAGCGAGGGATTTCAGATGGCTGACATTTGACACAATCACATTGGAACAACAACTGGAATAATTTTTTGTTTGGGTAAGTCATTTTAAGAAATAAAATTAATGGTAACTGCAACTGTTAAGGGCCCCAGTTGTGCTCCTGCTTAAAGTTACTGGTAAAACTTCTATTGACCTTGGTGGGAGTAGAACTAGGAATCTGTCTAATATGTTCTCATTTGTCACTTTTAATTGGTTTAATCATCTTTTGAAGTTGGAGCAGTTCCATGAAAATGTACCAGTCCAGATGCAAAATCTGCTTGTCTGACTTGTTCATATTAACAGCAACATGTATAGAATTGGTAGTTCCAGTTTCATAGTTTCGTAGTAGGTAGGGTCAGAAGGGACCTGAGTAGCTCATCAAGTCCGGCCCCCTGCCATGGGCAGGAAAGGATGCTGGGGTCAAACAACCCCAGCAAGGTGTCTGTCTAGCCTCCTTTTGAAAACCCCCAGGGTAGGAGCAAGCACCACTTCCCTTGAAAGTTGGTTCCAGATCCTAGCTTCCCTGACTGTGAAGTAGTGCCTCCTGATATCTAGCGTGAATCTACTCTGTCAACTTATGGCCATTATTCCTTGCTACTCCCAGTAGTGCTCAGGGGAACAGGGACTCTCCCATTACCTGCTGGTTTCCCTTGGCCAGTTTGTAAACGGCCACCAGATGCCCTCTCAGCCTTCTCTTGTAGAGGCTGAACGGGTTCAGGTCCCGTAGCCTCTCCTCGTAGGGCCTGCCCTGCTGACCCCTGATCATGCGAGTGGCCCTCCTCTGGACCCTCTCAATGTTATCCACATCTTCCTGAAGTGCAGCACCCAGAACTGGACACAGTACTCCAAGCCTGACTAGTGTCGCATAGAGAGGCAGGATCACCTCCTTGGACCTGCTCGTGATGCATCTGTGGATGCATGACAAGGTGCAGTTAGCCTTCCTGACTTCAACCCCACATTGGCAGCCCATGTTAATCTTGGAGTCTATAATGACTCCAAGATCCTTTTCTGCCTCTGTGCTGATGAGAAGGGAGTTCCCCAGCCTGTAGGTATGCTGCTGGTTCTTTCTCCCTAGATGCAGTACCCTGCACTTGTCAGTATTGAATCCCATCTTATTCTCATTCGCCCACCCCATAACCTGTCCCAATCAAATTGCAGCCTGTCCCTCCCCTCTAGTGTGCCCACTTCTCCCCACATCTTAGTGTCATCCGCAAATTTGAACAAGGTGCTTTTCACCCCCTCGTCCAAGTCGCTGATGAAGATGTTGAACAGTGTGGGTCCGAGGACTGAGCCCTGGGGGATCCCACTACCCACATCCCTCCAGGTCGAAAATTACCTGTCCACCACCACTCTCTTGGTGCGGCCCTCCAGCCAATTGGCGACCCATCTAACTGTGTAAACATTGACACCACAATCTCCTAATTTTTTTAATGAGAATGGGGTGAGACACAGTCAAAGGCCTTCCTGAAGTCCAGAAAAACTACGTCCACTGCGTTATGCCATGTACTGTGAAAATGCAAACACCAGCTGAACAGGAAGAGTTTGCCTCTCAAATTGGGATTCTAGATTCACTGATTTGTTCACATTTTATTCTAGGGAAGTGATAGAAAAGAAGCCTGAGAAGTTTAAAATTGAGTGTTTGAATGATATCAAGAACCTGTTTGCACCAAGTAAACAGCCTTTCTATGCTGCTTTTGGAAACAGGCCCAATGTAAGTCTTCACATTTCTAACTGAAGGGTTAAAAGCTCTATTAATACTTAATTTGTGAAGCAAGGGAAATAGCATATAATTTTAATACCAAATTGACCCCACATATGTCAACTTCAAGTTGAAGCTGAACAATTTCTGGTTCAATTTTTAGGGAAAACAACTACTTTAAGTTAACTGCAGATAAATTCCCTTTAGAAAGTCCCACAGGAGGATCAAATAACCCAAAGGATTAAACTAACTAAAAATACGAGAATAAGGTTGACCTCTTTTTTTGAAATTTGGTATTTTGCATGCACAAAAATATTGCAAGTCCAAAAATTAGTATTGTTGGAGGCTGAATTGTAAGTTGACTATGTATAAGTCAGATTCAACTTCTGTTGTTCTTTTGGAGGCAAGCAAAAAGGTTGATGTATACTCTGAAACAATATGTTAGTTTTATTGTCTGTTTTACAAATTGAGTAAGGGCACTAAACAATTATTTTTAGTCCAAAGGAAAAATTAATAGATATTTAAGTGCCAGTCATACAAACACATGGTTCGGGGGAACCCTTCATGTACATATGTACTTCTGTCAGTCAGTAAAACTGCTCATGTGAGCAAAGCTACGTACACACACACGTTTTCAGTGTCTGGCCCTTATTAGAGACATGACATTTTAGAAATACCAGAATATGTAATAATGCTCACCACAGACTCTAAGAGGGAAAGTTGATTAATTCCATGCTACTCAGTCCAGAGTCTCTGCACATTCACGCATTCTTTTTGCTTATTATTTAATGTTTTCTCCATTTTAATGGGCACTTAAATCTTGAATTAGGAAGGAATACTCCTAAAATGTGTTGCTTTTTTATTCTATAAAATGAGCATTCTGCTAGAGAGTCACTGTTCTCTGGCCTTTGGTCTTTCTAAAGAGCTAGATACAAGGCATGCACATACATTTTGATAAAAACAGATTTTGGATTTTGTCAGGAATCCATTAAAATCTGAGGAGGAGTACTTTGTCTGAAAGTTGTTCAAAATCTCTCCCAGCTTTGCAGTTGGTCTAGTAAAAAATATGAACCTCAAAAATCCTTGTCTTTTGCTTTTTCTCACATAAAGAATCTCAAAGCTGAAGCATATAATTTTTTCCTGAGCCAGTTTTTTGTTGTTGTTTTTTTCTTTGCAGGATGTATATGCCTACACGCAAGTGGGAGTTCCAGACTGTAGGATATTTACAGTGAACCCAAAGGGTGAACTGATCCAAGAACGGACCAAGGGAAACAAATCCTCGTAAGGCCACTTTTAGAGTTTCACTAAGGAAAAAAAAAAGTGGTTCAGGCAAGGCAGTAACTACTGTGACAATGACTCTATAATACAGAATCCTAAGGAACTTGTGTAAGAAGGGGAAAAAAACGCTCCCTGCTGGAAATCTTCAGCTTCAGATATTTGCTGAAACAAGTTCAGAAAGAAAATAAAACTGACAAAGTAAAATGAAAAATAGCTTTTGGAGGAGTGCTGCCTTTTGGAGTGGAGGCTTTTGGAATAGACTTCTAAAGCTGCTATTTGGTTACAATTACGTGAGGGCGAGACTGTAGAATAATAATCTTTCTTTTTTTCTTTCTTTTGTTTTAATATAGGTATTACAGACTAAGTGAGCTTGTGGAACATGTGTTCCCATTGCTTAATAAAGAACAGAGTTCTGCCTTTGCGTGCCCAGAATTCAGCTCCTTCTGCTATTGGCGTGAACCACTGCCTGAGGTGAACATGGAAGACCTGGCCTGAAGAGCACTGTTCCATCTCACTGAGATGGGATTTCTTGTTCAGCCATTTATCTTCAGTTTAAATATGAAGAAAGACCTCTACTGAAGATGCTAAATTTATACTTTGGTACCATAAGTCTTACTAAAGAAGACAGTTTAGCTCTGTGGGATTGGCACAAACAAACAGCAACGTTAGTGTATTTCTGAATTTGCTTGTCTTAGCTTGACTCTTTAAAAAAGCATCTGGGATCAGCCTGAGAGAGAGTAGCAACTTTGAGACAGTAGATGGCAACACAGAGGTGGAATTTTAGCTGCAAATTTGCAGTACTGTAGAGAGAAATCATACCTTAAACATAGACCTTTTGTATTAGTCTCAAAATTATATTTTTTAAAAAGAAGCCAAAAAGTTTATGGAAGCTGCCAAATAGATTGTATCAGCCACATGAGAGCAGTCGTGGACCAGTGTTCAAATTCATTGTAGGCCATTTTATGGAAGAGCAGCTGCCTCAGACAACTGTGGCTCTTTCTCAAACAAAAAATAGAAAATATCTTAGACATTAATAGCCCTGGGGACTCTGAAGACCTAATGTTGCTCCTCAAAAGTAAACACATACTTTGCCACAAAAAAACAAGACAGTGTCTATTCAAGGTAAATGTAGCACCTGCTCATGTTAACTTGAGTCTCATACAGTTTTTAACATACAGCAATCAAAATGTTTTATGGGCTTGTTGCTTAAACTTTTTAAAATCAATATTGTCTCAAGGTATTTGTATGGTTTTTGTTACTCACAGGCTATAACCTTCCACATCAAGTTTCAGTGCAGGGAAGGCTGAGAAAAGAGCTTTGTAGGACGGGGCAGGGAGGAGAGCCAGCATTGAGATGCAGGTAAATGTGCACATTTTATAGGCCAGTAAAAAGTATGTGCAGAATACATTCAGGGAATTGTATTATGAGACAATGAAGTATTTAATTTTTTAATCAGTCCTACTCCAGGGCCTTCCATAATTTTGTATTGTGAGGTTTCAGCAGGTGCGAGCCTACAGGTGAGGCTTATGGTCCAAATGCTGTAGTGCAGAGCGCGGCCAGCACAGCACGCTGGGGTAAATGACAAGCATTGCCGTGTGGCTGTTCCTCAGTTTCCGATCCAATCCTGTAAACTGTTTCAGGTTCGAATTGTGCCACAGGTGTACTAATCGGCTCCAAAGCAGCTGGCTGGCAGTGTTTCCCTACTGAGTATCCCAGAGTCATTAACTGCAATGGATTTTCATGGTTTAGACATATGAATTCACCCTTCAGAAAGAGGTAGGATGCATCTGGAACTGTTTGCTGGTTAGGGAGAGTGGAGACTAAGGTGGTTTAAGCCACTCTTTAAACTTGGGCCTACTTGCAGGCTAGAGAGGCCCCAATTATTACTTAGATAACTTGGGCAGGCCCTCAGGATTACGATGGCTTCCCAAGACTGCCTTACGTTTTGCAGCAGTGTCCAGAATCTCCACAGTGCAGCAGGGTAAAGCGCTACCTTTTGTCCTTCCCGTTGCTGGTGCACTTTTGTAAAAATTCCTTATGGCATCTACTGCAGTGCCTGCACCAGGGGATTCCTCCCATATTGGAAATCAAATGTTTACGGCCTCTTTCACATTACTTTGATCCCCCTGTCTAATATAAAGGGGGCAAATTCTTACCTTCAGGCTGTCAGTGAGAGAGCACATTTGGTAGATATTTATTCCTTTTTTTTCGAGCTGTGTGCTCTTAACCTGAAGTAGCATAAATGGAATCAAACCTAAATCAACTGGAATAAAGCTTTGGTGTGTAATTTGCATCAGTATATAATGGGGACATACAGGGATGACTCAGATCCTCCCTTGTGCTGGAAAAAGGGAGGCCTTGTCAGCCCATACCTACCTGTGCATTGTGTGCCACACACAAAGCTGAATTAAATTGCAGCAGCCTCATCAAAGCATATTGTTTTCATGGCATGCTAGTAATATTCAGTGCAGTTTCTGGCTGTGCTACAAATCTACTTGATTTGAACTGAATTGGACTGAGGTTTTCCTCAAATGCTAAGATGCTGTTTTACAAGTTCTTCCTTCTAGTAGCCACAAATTGCACAGGGTTTATTCAGTCAAAAACCACAATCTTTTGCCTTCAGTGGATTTACTATCAAGCCCTAAAAATGCTGTTGGAAAAATGTAACGTTATTGCTGAGTTGTTTTACTGGATTCAAATGAGAACAGAATTTGTCTGTGCACTTTACATTGCTGCAATGGGCAAAACTTATAAACACCAGTCTTTAAAAGCCGTGTTTTATTTCCTCTCATTTCTTAAATGGGAAAGCATTGGTCAAGGGGTAAAATGCTCATGGCACGTGAAAACAGCTTTGAAAATTGTCGAGATTGGGGCTTTGAGGTCACTTAAGCACTTGTGAAGTTCTCCATAATAATAATGAAAGAAACCTTTTTTTATTTTATTTTTATTTTTTTCATAAAATGATCAGGGCTCTCCAGTGGTGGTTTGAATTTCCTTTCCTCTTTCTCAGTGGCCCTGGCTTTATGCAGGTTTTAAGTACTTCATGACAAATTTAAAATATTCAGGATAGTTCCATATTGGGCAGAAAAAAAAGAAATATTGCGAAGTGCTGGCTGTACCCTACTTGGCTACCTTTCTTTTGAACCAAAGTGCTTGTTTTCTATGTCTCCACATTTCAAGCGATGAATTTTACACTTTCAGTGGGAAATGGACAACTCAAAAATAAAAAATAAAGAGCCCACCTTTTCTATAGAAGGAATTTAAAAACGAAAGAGGGACATGCGTCTCCTCTTCCATAGCTCTCCCTTCAGCTACTGCGAGCATTTGGGCTGTGCTAGGATTTTGGAGAGGGAAGAGTGAGGGCAGAGAGCTCTGCTTGTGCTACTAACCTTTTTTTTTCATTTAGGGATTTTCCAAAAAGCACCTTTAATATAACCTCTTTCTGTGGGGTACCATTCTGCTTTTTGTTTCTGATGCAATGTAAGCATTCCAGAGTCTTCCTAATCGGGTTTTTTATTTTCATTTTTATTTTACCAACTTGTGTTTGGAACCCTGATAGATTGTTAATGTTTGTTTAAAATCCAGTTTGAGGGACTGAGCTTTGGTGGGTATGGTATGGTACATCTTACATACTTTACCTCGTGGACTCAAGAAGAGACATCTCGTACGTCTGTCAAATGGTGGGTTTGTGCTGTAAGGTTAATATGAAGTGATTGCATTAAAATTCTATGCGTCTCTTTCCTTTATTTCACTTTAATGGAAATAAGTGGCTTGAAATTAATGTCTGAAAACAAAGCTTGTGCTAAGCCTATTTCAGATCAGCACAAAAGTTAACTAATTCTTTCTATGAAAGAGGAGCTTTTATGTGTGTGTGTAAGCATGTGCGCGCGCGCACACAGCCCTTTTTAAGACTGTGTTGTTGAAGACGCAGATCCCCTTAGCATTGGAACTGTGTTAAATGTCATAACCTTCCGCAGTATTTATCTGGGGATAGACGAGGAACATTGCAGTTCAGATATGGGCAGTCCATTGGACACCTGCCCATTTCTGTAGTGATTAAACATGATTAACTTATCATTTGTGTATATAGTGACTGTTTCTAGATTTTTTACTTTACCATGATTAAGCTTGTACTTCAAAATATAAGCTTTTCATGCTTAAGAGTGTAGAAGCGCAGGTGTGTCCTTGGATCATGTATTCTTAAATGCTTGTCATCAGCGTACTGTTTCTAGAATGATATACTCTTCAGCTGGAAAAGTCTTAACACTTCAAGCAACTTAATTGCACAACTTCTGAGGAAAAACTCTGGTTTGGTTTATTATAAAGTATTCAAACATGAAATCTCTTTTTATTCAAGTTATCTAGAAGGACTCCTCTACATCTAAGGAGCTGCTTAAGAATAAGAAACTAAGTTTAACATCATTATGAAATATCAGGAATCTGTAGTGAATATGAGAGAGCTTTTGAAGTATCACTTTTGCCTGAAGAAGTTTTTCTGTGTTAAATCCTACCGAATTGTTTTTTTAAAAGTGTTAACTATTTTCAGATGGAAGGTACGTTTTGATTTTATTTTGAGGGTAGAGAGAGCTCATCAGTACTTTCTATTTCATTATTCAGTTGAGAACATGTGAAATATTTGATTGTAAAACACCGCAATCACTAATAAGGTAGTGTGGTAAAAATCGTCAAATCTGTGAACAAGCCAGTACAGTGGTTTTTGTCAAGACTGGACTATCTCGGGTAAATAACCCACACTTTGGTGCAATGTTTATTGATGTTCAAAACAATGTAACCACAATAAACAAATTTAAACTAAAGTTTTCTTCAGTTTGTTATTTTTAAAGTGCTAAAGTAATAAGGATTTACATTCACTAGTATTTCATATTTTAGATGAAATCAGGTTCCCTTACTGAAAACACTTGAAAAATCAAAAGGAATGCATGAGGTATGTGTTCCTCTCAAATACTTTTGGGGGTATTTGAAAGTGATTGATAAACAATTGCTGTTGGAAAACTTGCATTTAAATTTGCTAAGACTAGTATTGTTCTTTACTTTTCATTACCGTTAGTAAATGTGAGGGGCAGTTAGAGATCATCACCATGCTCTCCAGTTTACCCTTTGTAACACATGGCAGTTGAAAGTGTTTTGGTTGCTTGCATTGCTGTGAAATTCTACAGGAGATGTTATTGTGTACGATAATTACTTAAAATGACAGAAAGGTTAGATCTTCCAGATTAGTTGCATTATTGTTTTGACCACACTTGGATTCTGTCAAGGAAATGGAAACAGCCCTGTTCTGCCATTTAAAAAGGGACATTGCAACTACAAGCTGGGTCAAATGACTTGACTGTCCAAAAGATTTTGATGTCTGCACACCTGCACCAAAACTAACATCCAAGAGAACTCCTCTCCAACAGCTGCAGTTCCCGTCTTTTCAAGCATGTAGATTCAGTGTCTGTTGAATACAATCTAGCACATTTTTATTGTTTAAGCATTAGTGATGGTGGGCAGGCGTAGCTTAAGGAAAAGGGTAAATCTAGTTAGAAAAGAAGTATTAAAAGTTCCTAAGAGCTATTGATTTGATGGAATCTTTCCATGAACTGTTGTGTGCGCTTAGAAAGAGAAAATAGGAAGAGGAGAACTAAATGGTTGCAAGTAGTTAATATAGTGGCTTCTGTTTAAATGAGCTCAGTTAATAAGACCTGAATTCACATTACTGCTGGCTGTTGATCATCTATTGACTAAGCCAGGCTTCCTACCTATCATTGGCCCAAAACTGTATCGCTTTTTTTGGAGCGAACTGTGCTCCTCCTAGCATGAAGCCACGCGTGGCAGTTTGGTTCTTCTCAGAGGACCATATGACTGGAAAATCACCACTTCAAACTCTCACTCGCAGCAAGGACCATACCTGAAGCACTAAGAATACTCCATAGTATGAACAAATGCCAGTTGGGCACCGTCTAATTTTTGCCCTTATCAATCTTACCTGATTACTTCCACATTGTGAGCTTTCTTTTAGGTTTCTCTTTCCTAATTTCTTTTCCTCTTCTATTTCTTTCCACACCAACACTACGTCCCTCCCTTTTTTCAGCCCTGGTGTGAGAACACCATTCCTGTTAGTAGACTGAGCAGTAACAGATCCTTGAATGAGCAGCCTGCTCCTGTGTACTTGAATGAGAGGACGGGTTTGGTGAAAACTGCGTGCATGATATCAAGTCCTCCACCAAACCCAGAGCAACATATTATACTACATGAAGGCCTAAAACAGACAAGAGCCAGATAAAAATTTTGGCTGAGAATTTGAAGGGTGACTGACCGTGCAATTTAAAAAAAATCCAACACATCTGCTCACTGCTATGCAGCATTTAAAGAGGGTGCTCCAGAGGAGTGTAACAATTATACTTTGGTCCTTTTTCCATGTATACAGTCATCTTTCAGCACGCATCTCTTGAAATCTGAGCGCTCAGTTTCTAGGCATTACCTTTATATATTATCAACTATAACAGCCCTATTGAGATGTTACTAACATTCCCTTTTCATATCTGAGAGAGAAAATTAAATGTCTATGCTATAATCTGTTTATATATGCTCCTCCTAGCAGGTGCTCCAAACATTTGTATTATACATCTTTAAAATCTCATTATTTGCTTTGAACCTAAAATATTTTAATTTGGAAGTGGGGGGAGGGTGTGAAATGGGTTCATGCCTTGCTCTCACATTGTCCTATACCATGTTGTGGGAAATTTGTTGAAGCGGGTGCAAACTAATAACAGGATAATATTGCCCTCTTTGGGTTTTGTGGTGCTTTAAGATATTTATTCCACTTGCTGGCCTCCATGTCTTGTCCTGCTGACTCAGTTCCAGTAGACAGCATATTTCACCATCCTCCATGTTTTACTTGCGGTTTTGGTGAATGATAATACCTGTCCATCACAATGTTACATGAATGAAAATGTATTGTTCACATGTTACTTCCAAGTGCATGATTTGTTCTGAGGATGTAATCTGATCTTGGCAGGGTCTCCTGGTTGCAGTTCAGGGAGGTCTTTAACTTCTCAGCCTGAAGGCTTTGGTCTTGCTCATGTCAGTTTTTCCATCCAAGCAAATGTAGTGGGGGAAGTCTGGAGTTACAGACATCAAGAGTATGGATGCTTCTTGACAAGCATTTTAGTGGGCTGCTATCAATGCCTCCTTTGGGAGTGATTTTTCTTTTTTTCATTTAAGATTATTGTGCTATATTTTCCTTACTACTTGCTGCTTTCTTTACTAGCCTTAGCAATTTTAACAGTTTTGGCTTTGCCATTTGACTAGTTGCATGCAGTCCTGTAATGCAAGTGAATTCCCATTCCCATATATGTAGCACAAATTCACTTGCGTGTAAGCTCCATTGTCTAAAAGTACAGTTTGGGATCCCAGACATGTTCAAATGCTTCATTGCTCTAATAAGGCTCAGTGTGGGGATCTCAGTGCATCTAGCTCTCAGAACAGTAACTTACAATAATGAGGTAGTTTATGGTTTCTGGTGAAAATTTCCATTCCT
>NW_005842421.1:325593-328842 GCF_000455745.1 Alligator sinensis
TTATTTTTGTTGTCTGTTTGGCTTGCATTTCCCCACATGTATCGCATCTGATCTCTGATATCTTTAGTCATGTTTGGCCAGTGTGTAGAGCTTCTAGTGTTCCAGGTGCACACTTTTATTCCAGAATGTCTCAAGTATCATCTTGAGAAATTCTATTAATGATCCATGTATTGTGATGTTAACCTCCTTTATATGATGCTGTTGTGTGCGCTCAGAGTATCTGAGTAGTTCCAGTATTTTCAAGAGAAAAATGAGGCTTCTGCACTAGTGTCTGGCTTTTCTGACAAAATGACTGGCTTGGGCAATGGTAAATCTTTGCCCTGTGGTTTGTTCTGATTCTTTCCAGCCTGCCTTGAAATTGTCATAGATCTGACTTGGATTATGCTTTCTGGCTGCCGGTTTTCTGTGGTTTTATTTCCTTGAACTCCTGGTTTTGTTCTGATGCCATAGTATCATGTTGCTGGATACAAGCTCACTACATACATGGCAGTCAGTTTCTTGTAATATACTTTCTAAGCGGTAACACTGCAGTTTCAGTAGGTTGCATTTGTAGACATTTTATGTGGGGGGGTTTTAATGCTCTCTTGGTTTGCAGCTACTTTCTACCAAATAGTTTTCCCATTCCTGAACATACTTGTTGAACTTTTTCCCCTTGAACAGTATTGTGAGAGGCTCCTTTTCAGACCTTTATGTAATTTTTCTCCAGTGATGGTAGTGGCCTTAATGGGAAAGCTGCCAACTTAACAAAAGTGAAAGCGTGATACCTAGCTTCTGTTGCCCTGCCATCACGTTGCAGCTGCCTTTTTGTTTGTTTTTCAAATGAGATAGCATAGGATCAGCTTTTGATGTCAACATGATGCAGCCATCATGTAATTGTGTCCATAGTGCATCTTTGTGCCTATTATTATTCCACCACAACAAGTTAATTAGCGGGAGACTACCTTTCTGGCAGGCATCCCCCAAGGGAAGCACCTACCCTGAGTGCCACTCGGATCCCCTTCCCTTGCCTCCTGCCACATATGCTGTTCTGCTTTTTGCTCCCTGACTTGTGTTCCCTCCTCCTTTCCCAGTCTACTGCATGCTGCACAGAGGTTGCCCGTACCACTAGATGTGTGCCATGGGTTGGCCACCCTTGAATTAGTTCGTGTCTTAACAATAACCTTGAGTCACCCATTTGCTTAGTTTATCAATATTCACAGTAAGTTTTTCTCTAAATTCTTTATTAGGTTTGTATAAAAGCACCTTGACAGTGGTATGGGCTGAAAATGCTATTGTCTCGCTCACTTCTAAGGTTTTAGTACTGCTTTGACATCCAGATAAGGGCAGGAAACTTGTATTGCTACCAGACCTTTTTTTTCCCCTGATTTTATAGGTCAGTAGGCCTAGATCCACTTCTGACACGGGTCAGTCTTCACAGGCATAAGGGAAGGGTGAACCAAGACAGTGTAACACTCAGAATGTATTCCTTCCTCCACATAGAGTGTCCTTTCTCTCAGCCGCTCCGAAAGCAGTTATCAGAACTGCCAGGTGTTACATTAGATCTATGTTGTTATAATCCCCCCTATGGGAAGCTATTGTAACACAAAAACATTGGCTTTATTGCTATCTACTTGATCACATTATGACCTTTGAATTTTGAATGCTACTTCTCATGGCACAAACAATTTGGGTGGAGGGAGGGAGTGACTTCTAAAGAATGTGGCTATGAGGTATCTGCTCTGTTACTGCTGACAGGCCTGCGGGCTAGGACCCTGGCCATCTGGCTTAACTGGGAAGTTGAGGAGGAGGAGGGAGGGAAATTAATTGGCAAGTTACTTGCTCTGTCTTTCTAGTCAATGTTCCTCCACTCCTCGTGGAAAAATTAATTGGGCTAGAAAACCAGTGTGACCTCACAGCTAAGCAGTTGGGGTGGGCAACTTGGGGGAGACCTGCGTTCCAGGTCTCTGAATCGGGTGTTAAATGTACAGTCTGGGGATCATTTGGCTTGAGGAGCTTCTCTCAGGCTGGACAACCCAATCCCAGATTTGGCCTATAATGCTTATCATCATGGCTTCCAGAGCTGTTGTGTTGGCACAGGTCAGCACATGGGGTTATTGTTGCTGCTGCTTGCCTTCCCTCCCCACAACCCCTGGCACTTACCCACCACTGAATTTCAATTTGTTGGTCACCAGTGGAAGCTGGCAACTGGAAAAGCAGGAGGAGGAGCAAGCAGCAATGGCACTAAACACTTGGGTGCTCTCCCACCTGTGGTGAGAAGCTCTGCAGCCCGGCTTTGGACACAAGTCATCTGGCCTGCAAGAATCCCTCTGGGCCGGATGGCCCATCCCCTGGCAATGGCCTAGCTCTGGACTGCTGGCATGGAATAAAGCCCACCAACCATGCAGCTTTGACACCCCTGCTTTGAATGAATTATCCGTATTTCCCCATTCACCTAACCACTAGTCTAGTGGTCACAATCTCTCTCGTGCTTTTATTAGTGCATAAATGTGTGTCTATATAGTGTGGAACTATACTATTAAAATACTAGTGGGGAATGCCAGATTCTCTCATTAGTGATTTCTTCTGAAAGGGAGGAAATGGCAGTCCAAATAGTGTCTAGCAGGTTCAGTTCTCTCCACAGTTCTCTCTTAGGTGAGATCTCTAATGTCTACACTACTGGATAAAATGAGGGGAGGGGAAGACTACCAATACTACTACCACGTGGTGGTATATGTATGGCCTGACCTAGTAGTATGTTTGTTATGAGCCTGCCTCCAGATGAGGCCTGCAGGCCATGTAGCATGCTCAGCAGGAGATCTGTTAAAACTATTTACAATTGTTCTGGAATTGCCTTGGTAAAAATATTGCTGAAAGTAAATCTCCAGGATTAGGTGGCAGTTGAGCCAGAGGTTTTTAAGATCTAAATTTTGGGCTTAGCCTACAGGGCAGTTAGGCAAGAATTAAATGGTTAAGTCCTTTTGTGGATCTAACTGGAAACTCCTATCCTTGCCTTTTAGATGTGTGTGTGTATATATACATCATTGGATTAAAAAAACAATATTTCAAGTGAGTTTAACTGCCAGCTGGATTTCCCTGAGCACTCAGCTCACATCGTTTGTTTCCATGAGTCATTTCTAGGCTAGCCAACAATAATGTAACAATACTCGAGTCACACGTAGCCTGGAGCCAACTTCTAGGCTTCTAGTTGAGCCTTTTGGGAGAAGTGTTTAAAAAGAAAAAAAATCCTGAACAAGAGGCAGTTCCTCTCTT
>NW_005842421.1:328852-334945 GCF_000455745.1 Alligator sinensis
GTTTACCTTGCAGTGTCTAGCTGTAACATGGCCCCTTCCTTACCTCTTCTCTACTATTTAAAAGATATTTGAAACCTGTAACAGTTTGAAGCAACTGTGAGGTCTGGACAGAGGAGGGGTTTGTACAACCCTTTTTCTGTGTTAAATATGTAGTTGGTAATGACCACTCTACCTGCTAATGTCTAATGCTGGACTAAAGGTCCAGCTATAGTAAACCTAAAACTGCTGGAGAAAAAGGACAGCAGTGCATCTTGCCTGTTAAATTCCTCGTGAAGTTCCTAGTGTGGCTGACGGATAGTAGGTCTTTCACTTGCAGTTTTTCTGCCATAAAATGTACACAACCCCAGCCTCGGCTGCTCAGTAAACTCTGTGCTTCCTAAAAGCCAAGAGTGTACAAAGACCTTTTAACACACATGCTCTGTAAAAGTCCCATTGTGGATTCTCATGCTTTGCTGATAAAAACAAAACAAAAACCCAATGTGAAACAATAGTTTGAAGAAACGTACTCATAAAACTGAGTAAAAATGGCTCTTCGATATCTGCTTCTTGGAATGAGCTCAGCTTTCAGGATGTGACTAGCTTGTTGTGGGAAAGCTACATCTCATTGCTTGGAAACAGAGTTGTTAAGGGCTATCTGTTCCAGAGCTATGCATTTATTTGACCTCAGATGGGACAGGATTTTAACTACAGGGAGTTTTCCCCTCATGTATAGGAACGGTGTTCATCCTGAGACTATTCACAGCTGTTTTGGATCTGCAAGTAGAAAAGTAGATTCTACAAATGACTGAAATAGATACAACTCTTAACATCACAGGCATGCTATTAAATCAGCAGTTTGTAGATGTCTACAAAACTGGAACATACCTCTGCGCTCTCTTTTTTGATTCTTTTCAGCCAGGAAAGAGATTAAAATGCTAACAAATCTAGCGAGCTAACACACGATTTACTTCATTGCTGCTCTTACTAAGCAGAAAGTAAGGCAGGGTGGGTACTGTAGAGACTAGTACTTGACGTATGAACTTCTATAGGTGACAGCCAGCTCAACTGCAAGAACTCAACAGCCTATTGCCTATGAATTCCTCTCTAAATCAGTTCAGTCTCTGAAGTGCCAGCCTGCTCTACCTTCAGCCTGACTTCTGCACTTTTATTAAGGGCGATATGAAGAACCGGCACTTGGTGGATGGGTCTAAATTTAGCTCCTTGTGCTAAGGAAGGTTTACTCTGTAAGCATCTCTAAAGAAATCAAACACCTTATTTGAAAATTTTAATCACTAGTAATGCTACAAGTAATGCGTGACTACTAAAAAGGAGACACACAGCCCAGGCAGTCTGTCATGTATTTGATGGTGCTCTACTCTGGATCACCATTTACCCCTTTTGATTTTTAGGTCTTACCCAAAGCAAAAAGGAAGAGAGAGGTTGTTTTTTTTTTTCAAATGAAGCTTGTTAAATGACAGTTCGAGTCTGAATATGCATTTTCTGATCACTGATGATGCAGCTCTTCAGAACTTGCTTTGATCTAAGTTACCAGATGAAGCAAGACCTTGGTTCTCAGAACAAATTGCCTTAAACATTCAGAGCTGAGGTCAGTTTTCTTCTCCACATCACGTAAAAACAACGGTTGTGCATTTCACCACTGCATCTGCTGTCTGATTTCCTATTTAGCACCCAGAAGTGAAGAACCAGACTGAGGCACCAGATTTCCTTCATTTGTAAGGAAATGGTTCCAACTGCCTGGAAGTGGCACATCAGTAGTTACTGTGAGGTAGAGGAGTGTCATCTGCTCTTCAGGACCTACCTGTACTCTTGCTTTTTTATGCCTGTAGGAGATGAAAACTCACTGCTCTTCCACTTGAGGCTGAACTACCAAGTGGTAGCTTTCATCCACTGTGGGGGAAAAAGCATATGCATGGGCACATCATGAAACACAGTCCTATCCTTTACTTCATGGCCGCTTCTGGCAAACTCAAGGATTCACCTTGGGTCTGAGAGGAGTTTCGTCTCCAAGCAGACCAAATATCACCCCCCACCCTTTTTTGTTGTTGTTCAGAGTACCCAAGGTCAGTAATTCCCTGGAGCTGACAGTTCCCTGAAATGAAGTATCCTGGCCAGAGGTCAGGTCATTCCCATGCACTCCCAGTTCCTCTTCCCTGTCGTAATGGAAATGTGAAGATATCAATTTGTAAATTTCAACAAAAATTGGAAGAAAAATGCCGAACTTTGAATGCGTGGTGCTGGGAATTAGCAGCTGTCCATTGGGGAGAGCTGATGTGAGTAAACTCTGTAGTAGGGAGTAACCAAAGAGTGTACTGGAGTGACCTGCAAGCTCTGAGTGCAGGTGTGTTGTTTGACACTTTCTTCTTTACGTACATGTAAAGGTGGGGAATAATAATTAGTTTAACTACTGTAACCACACCTTTCATGGTGGTGATATCAAGAAGTCTCCAAGGCAGAAGGAAAAGATGAAGAACTCAACATGGCTCATCAAACCACCACTCAGTTAAATATATAAACTGAATATATTAAAGCTTCGAATTTTATTACAATCAATTCTTTCTGAATATCTTGTCCTCTTCTCTTTGAGAGGAACCTAGACATGAGAAATGGAAGGATAGAGAAGGACTCCACTAAACGTGGAGTATATTTCATCGGAGTCTGTGTAGGCCAGTTTGCCTCCAGTGATGACAATGTTTACTTCATCTCCAGCTTTTAGGTGAAGAACAAGGTGGAAAGTTCCAGCCCCACCACAAGTCTGTTTCCCTCCTCTCGGCTTGTGATATTCTAGCAGTTCTCTTCTGTAGCCCGCTGTGTGGAGCTGAGCAACGCTTGCATTGGAGACCGACAGCACAGCTTCTACATACTCATCTCTCTCGGGAGCTAGCACGGCAGTAATCAAGTAGCGCCCTTCAAAGGGGGATGTGAAGATGCCTGCCAAAGGGAGTGCAGAGTTAGCTCTTTATGATTTACAGAAAATGGAGACTGTCATGTGTAGGGCAGTAAGAAACTAATATTAACACTACAGTGTTATCCAGCCATCTGAACAAATCTGTTAAAGTTAGTGGAAATAAAGGTCCATTTGCTATGGAAATCCTCCCATGTTCTACATGAAGCTGCTGCATCTGGGATGTGTCTAAGGCTGTCAACAAGAGAATATTTTTGTCCTTCAACACCCTTCAAGGGAAGGAAGACTGTGCTCTATGCTACAGCACCACACTGGGTGGCAGAGCTCCAGCCCCATCAGGCCTTGGCTAGAGCAGAATTTATGGGGACAATGTTTTGAGCTAGCTCTCACCCTCTGGTAAATGCCCTCTGAAACTCCAGTCAACAGGACTGTTCTACTGTGGCAGGTGTCAAGCTGAGAGTGTCAAAGTTGGGGGAGTGTCATCTAGATGCAGCGGATGTGTACATCTTACAGAGATTGCAACAAGAGCAGCAGTGATCTCCTCTTTGAGCAGCCAGAATAAGTAGCGGCTCCCAATCTGCAGCCCTTCACTTTACATTTCCTGGTTCTCTAGTGTTTTGTTGTTTGAAACAGAAGTAGAAAATATAATGTTGCAGACCTGCATGAGGCTCTGCTGCAAAATCTCAACTCTTTTGGTGAGCATATGGACACTTACACTACATGCAGATCCAGATATACTCCTGTGCCCTCTGGTAGCCATGCTATTTCTAACTTTCAGTATTATAAGCCTTATGGTACCACATATTCTTTTGTTTGCCTAGCATGAGCACGCTGGTACCATTTGAAATGATACAGCAGTGCTGTTTTCTTATGGTATTGTATGATTAGCTTGCCAGCTTGGACTCCACTCTCTTTCAGTTGTTACCTGTGTTAGGATTATAGTTGTCTCCATCATTCACAAGCACTTTGTTAAAATGGACTACACCAACATCGCTGGGGAAAGGCTTCTGTGTAAGACCAGCTGAGAAAGACACCAGAGAGGCGGTTGTAGTGGTGGGTCCTGGAAGAGGAGAGAGAGCAGAATTCAGATGTACTCAGATGCTGCCTTTCCTTCGGGCTCAGTGGAAGTGGTTTCCAGACTGATGAAAACAGGCAGGCAGGATGAATGGAGCCCACACAGCTGGGTCAGCTTCCAGTTAGTCACCACAAAAAATCAAGGAGTCATGAATTCCCACTGCTGGATTAAGCTACTGGGAGATGATATTTTTGTGGCTGAAAACCTGGAAGCTGGTTTCCTTTAACACCTAGGGATTGCTCACAGTGCAGTGGGGTGAACCCCTGGCCTTACTGCCTTCAATGAGAAGTCTGCAACAGACTTCCCCCCCAAGTTCCTCTGGTGAGGGGCTGTGAGCCAGCCTTGCTGTACCCTACCACTTCACCAGTACAGCAAGATTCCTAGCAGACCTCTCCCACTAGTTGTATTACTACCAGATTTAAAAGGGAGGCTGACTGCATACAATGCAATGCATTTCAAACTCCTTAGCCTCTCCTTGCTCATCACACTCACCAGTGCTGGTGACACTCATAAGAGAGCTACAACCACCCTACTCATGTCTAAGCTCTTCCTTTTGCTGTATCCTATTTGCTATACTACTGTGTTATCCTCAGTGATTTACAGTAGCTACTCGAGCACAGCAAGGCTACAGCCACTTTTAAAATACACTGGTCACTGAAAGAAACCATAAAATAATAAATCATTTATTTTCTTTCAGCTGTTGGTTTAATGCAGTGGTTTGCCAACTTTCTGGACCACCAGCCCACTGTCAGTTTACAATGCATCTCAGAGAACATCAGGCACACTCATCATCCAACCGTTCATTCTCTTACTTGAAGACACTAACAAAGGTGATGGAAGTGAAAATCCTAGGGTTATAAAAGGAAAGTTCTTAACTTACCTTTTATTAAGAACTAATGCAGTCTAGGGGGTGGGAGGGCTGGATCTGATCCACTTACCAACTGCAGACCACCCACTGTGGCCTTGTGTACCACTCTGCATTTGCAACCACTGGCCTAAGGTAAGAGGGCCCAAGACTAACAGGCAAGAGCAGGAGTTCTACATTATGGGCTAAATTCAGTTTTCCCTAAGAAGCACTTACATAACTGTAACTGCAGGTTCTGGCACTTGGGCAGAGCCTGGAATTCTATTTCTACTTGGGAAATAGGAGTGCTCTGTGCACACACTTGCTGCAGAGGAAGTGATGGTAAACCCTCCTTTTAACGCAGTAGCTTAGTAGATTAAGGCACTTACCCAGAGAATAGGAGACAAAGATACTAGGCCAGAGGGACTTTCAAACTTTATCTCCCACTTCCCAGCACATTACTTTAACCACTAGACCACAAGCTAAGCATTGTGCAAGTGTGCTTCCTAACCCTCCCTGGGAAGCTGGCCCATTGCACGTTATATTTCTTATTCATTGGCGGAAGTGGCTAACCAGCACTGGGAAAGTTACTGCCACATTGGGAGCAGGAGCCCAGACTGGAATCCAGCCCCCTCTCTTCCAGGGCAGCATCCATCCCAGTGACCCACATACCCCTTGGCTTCTCTTCCTCCTGGCCTCACATGTCTCCCTATCTTGGCTGCCTAGTGGGCCAGCTTCAAGAGGAGGCTGAAGAATGCTTTATTTTTTGTGATTAGTTTTGGGGCTTGCCAGGCATTATGCATTTGGCTGGGCAATTTTACCTCCCCACTTCCCCTGATCAAGGCATAGTGTGACCTGCTGAGCAGGTTCATTTGGAGTGCTTGGGGCAAACACCTACACTGATTCCCAAACTGCATAGCTGCATCTACGCAGTTACCTAAGCAAGTACCACTTAGGCATGTGAAGGGGGCAATAGGTTGTGGCCCTATATAGTTCAGGTTACCAGCAAAGTGAGTAGTGATTTGCAGTAATGAATGACCAATGTTAATCTAATTTAATTCACATCACAACCCACTCCACTTTTCCGAAAGCTTCACAATTGGATTTGTGCTAGAAGTGGGCTAACATATTTAATACATGAATGCTAACCATTTCACTAATGGTCCTTCTGCAGCTCTGTTTGAGAGAGGATGCACTCACTTCTCTGTGTCGTGCTTCCTACTACTGTGGCTTTTTTTCCTTCACTCAGACTTCGGGGTCTGTTTTTATTTC
>NW_005842421.1:334976-357472 GCF_000455745.1 Alligator sinensis
TCATCTCCCTTAATAAAACAAGCCCTTCCATGATTCAATTTAGACTGGTTCAGTTAAAAGTCAATAGTATTAAAATATTTAAGGCAATGATAAAGTCCCCTATAAAAGGTTGTTAAACAAAGGCCATGTCATCATTGACTATTGCCGAATATATTACATTGGGAAAAGACTTTCAAATGCATAAATAGCAGTTTAATGCCTAACTCCCACTTATTTCTACTAGGAGTTGAGTGTCCAATTGTTATTTGTATTTTTAATAATCTTCAAGGCTCTCACATGGCACAAAGTCTGACCCACAGTGCACAAGCTATTTCCTTCTCCACTGCCCAACGTGTGCAAGCCTGAACAACTGGTGCCTCCCAAGACTGGGGGCACACCATAGCAACAAGCGGGGACCGCCCACAGATGCCACCAGCTGCGTCGGCAGTGGGGGGGGTGGGGGGGTGTTGAGTGGTGACACCCCGCAGAAGCTGCCACTGGCTTTGGCAGGGGCCCATCTCAGGGGGAGCATGTGCCCCCTGTGCCCCTCTTTGTGTTGTCTATGTGTGCAAGTTCTCTTGTGACCTAAGGGTCAGCTTATCAAAGCACCAAGGCAAGTTGTAGCCCACCATGTTATTAGTGTAAATGCAAGTTGTTATCAGGAAAAGTAGGGTTGAAAGGGACATTTGGAGGCCACCTAATCTACCCCCCACCCCTCCCCATCTCTTCCCGAGGCAGACTCATTCCTATCCAAACCATCCCATACAAATCCTTGTCTAATCTATTCCTAATACTATACAATCAACCTTGTCACACAACTACAAGATATAGCATCCCCAACCTGCCACAGGTAAAGCAAAGGGATAACTGCAGTCAAGTGTTCTGCTGCTGCAAGGATTGTTAAAAAACATTTTAGAGATTCAAAGAAGAGGGTCATTACCCTCTGCTACACAGGAAAGCAAAGCCCCCAGTAGTCTGTACCAATATGACCATGGGGTAAAATGCCTTCCTGAGCCCATGTAGGGATAAATCTGACCATGAGCAGAGGGGCAAGACCCTCCCTAAGATGCTTTTGAAAATCCCACCTTAAATTTCTCCTTACTTCTAGAGAACATGGCATGCCCTTTCTGATTCAAGATCACAAGTGATCCATTGCATTTGCCTGCTAACTGGTTCACACAAAAAGACTGCGCTCTCCTGAAATCTTACCTGACATCAACATGCAACTTGCAGTCCTTTTTCTCAAAGGTGGGGTTCAAAATATCAACACCTCCCTTTGTGTTTGGAATGCATTCATAATTGCATTCAGAAGTCCGTATGGCACCCCTCCTCCTCCCAATCACTTGTATCAATCCTATGTCAGCACCGTTGGGAAGTATGAAGTTGAGTCATTTCCAGATCTACTTATCAAACTGGTAGGCTGGTGCTGACATTGTGTTTTCATTTCCGAGTCACGACTGCACTGCTTCTCTCCATCCTTCACACTCTCTCCCTGGAGCCTGTACCCTTTCCCCTTCCAACCAGGGCCACTAAACACGGCAGGGTTCCAATACCTGTATCTGTTCTGGCTGAAGAATCCATATTTGGGTGATGTGTATGTGTGTGTGTGTGCACATGCGTGCATGAACAATCTTCCCCCTCACTTGGAGTTTTCTGATTGCCATATGCTTTCCAGATTTCTGTGCCTTTGTATGGTTCATCCTCTTAGCTGATGGGCTTGTATATTTTTCCAGCCAATCCTAATGCTCTGCTCTTTGGCATTACTTTGTGCCCACATTCACCACTGCTAGTTTTGCCTAGTAATGTCTATTAATTACTTTGTTCCTGGTTATTCACGTTCTCTTACATGTCCTGCCCAAATGCTCTTTGGATTACTTTTTCTTTAATATACATTGCAATACAAATTGTTTCAGGTGTGTGCACTTACCTAGCAAAATAGAATTTTATCTGCAGTAAAGTCCAAAAGAGAACCATCGAACTAAATCTGCAAGGCAGGGCTTCTCTCTGAGTCTTTTAGCTGTTTCTTGTTGCAGCAGTGACAAGAGAGTGGGAAAGGGGCATTGCAGCAAATCCCATCTGTCCCATTTGTAGCAAATCGCTACCTGCATTTCTTGATACAGGTTTCTTTCATGGCTTCTCAGTGGAAGGGATTACAATGCCTCCAGGGTCAATGTCAGGAGGTGAAATAAAAATCCAACCAAATCAAAACACTACACTTATATACAATTTTCTGCTTCAAGGAAAGGATAAAAGAAGAAATGAATCAAATGTGGCAAGTGATATTCACATTGCTTAATGCATTATGGGTGCTACACTTCAAGAAGGATGTGGAGAAGCTTGAGAGTCCAGAGAAGAGCAGCTGGTATGATTAGAGGCCTGAAGAGCAAGCTATACAAAGAAAGATTGACAGATATGGGACTGTTCAGTCTAGACAAGAGAAGACTTCAGGGGGAATTGGTGGCAGCTTACAAATATATCAGGGGTCAGCACTGGGCTAAGCGAACAACTATTCACCAAAGTGTCCCAGGGGAAAACCAGGAAGAACAGTCATAAACTCCTAGAAGGAGGTTTCAGACTGGATACAAGGAAAAACTTCTTCACAGTTCATGACCAGACTCTGGAATAGACTCCCAGCAGGGGTGGTGCAGGCCCCTACCCTGGAGATCTTCAAAAGGAGACTGAACGCACACCTGGCTGGGGTTATTTGACCCCAGCAGTCTTTCCTGTCCAGAGCAGGCAGGCTGGACCCAATGATCTCACAAGGTCCCTTCCAGCCCTAAACTTCTGTAAATCTGTGAAGTCACTCAGCTACTACTATGGGCCACACAAGCATCAACAGAATAGAATAGAAAGTGTAAGACTGTAAATTCCATGTCAGTGGGTGTATCTCTATGTACAATTAATGTGAAGCAATAAACTCTGCAGCTTATTGCTCCAAGGTGTGCCATTTCAGCATGTGCCTGGGACCGCAGCATGTTCAGCGGTGTTGGAGCAGCCCCAGCTGGCAGAGGGCCTGGGGGATCAGCCTGCTAGCCTGGGCTGCTCCCCTTGGCTCAATGTGCTGCAGAGGGGCTGGCCGAGGCACAGGGGTGCTCCAGTCTGGGTCTAGCCAGCAGGCAGCCCCCACACTGAAGCACCGTCATGCCCCAGCCAGCCAGGCCAGCATCTACACCTGCGCTGCTGTAGAGTAAAACAACTCCACAGCAAGGTAGTACTTGTATTTGCAAGTACTACCCTGCTGTGAAGTTAATTAGTTTATTCCAGCCTAATAGGGCCATATATGTAGACGTGCTATGTTTACTACAGAGCTAATTAGTCTACTCTGCAGCAAATGTCTTGTGTAGACATGCCCAGTAAGTGTGGCCAAGTTTAAGTGAGCCTATGGAAGGTAACTGATTCCTTTACAGATGGCAGGTACTGGAAGGAGGAAGTAATGAATCAGAAATTCCCTTAGATTCACCAGTACAATTGCCCCTAAATATGTCATATGCACAGTTTGGATGGAGGACTAGAATGAACTGACATAGGAAGAAAAACATGGCAGCAGTCTGGAATTTGGGGGCCAGAATCTCAGCATGTGTCAATTAATGTCATATAATGGCTACAGGGGGTGTGCGTGTGTGCGTGCGTGCGCACATGATTTTTGCTTGTTTTGGTTTGGTTGGGTTTTTGCCTTTGTTCCTGATTTTGGTGCTTTGTGTTTCTGACCAACAAAAATACTTTTTCTTTGTTTATGGTATATCTACAAAGCACAATTGAGTGCTGTGCAGAGATACCTGAGCTAGCTTGTGTGCCAGAAACAAAGGTTTGGGTACCCAAAGCATGGTTCTCAGCCCAAGCTCATTAGCTCTGAGAAGACTGACTGGTTTGGTGACGTACTGCGCTAACACAGCTCTACTGCTGCCAGTACCTGAGCTATCACAGCTACAGTTAATCCAGATACAGTTCACAGAGCTGCCTTGTGCCATGTAGACATAGCCTTAGTTTTATAATGCTTCTCCTCTTGTCCCCAGCTCTACCAGTTTTGTTTTTACATATCTCACCTTTGAATCCACTACACCAGAATGCTAATTTTGTCACCTATTTATTGATCTCCTTAAATGTACGAGTCCTCTGCTCACCTCTCATACCTAAATAGTTGTCAATCTCTGGGATTCTTCAGACAACATCTTTCCAACAGTTCTCTTTGAATCGGCCTGCTTGTTCAAGCCCCCAAGGTTTGGAACAGACTGCCGACGGAGGTGGTTCAAGCACCTACTCTGAACGCCTTCAAAAGACATCTGGATCTTTATCTTGCTGGGATCCTATGATCCCTGCTGACTCCCTGCCCCTGGGGCAGGGGGCTGGACTCGATGATCTTCCGAGATCCCTTCCAGCCCTACTGTCTATGAAATCTATGAAAGAGGTGTCAGCGCAAAGGGTAAGGATTAGAAATAATTTGCCTCAAAGGTAGTGCACACATTTTTCGTCAGATTAGCTCACAGACTTAATACAACAACAGAGTCCTGGTGTCATTAGTGGTCAAAGGAAAACGTTCTAAAGGGAGAAACAAAACCAGACTCTAAGAACAAAAAAGTCAAGGACTGGAAAATTGATGGTGGCAAGTTAGTGTACGTATTTGATCATTCTCTCTTCGGATTTAGGTCTCTGAATAGTGCCAAACACAATGAAGCCTTATCAATGACTAGCATTTCGGGGTTAATAGAAATACCAGTTAGTAAAATGCCAGATAACAGGGCTTTTACTGTACATGTATTTTAGTATCCTAAAAGCCTCCTATTCAAGGCAACTTGTATAGTGTCATGATAGCTAGCACCAAACAAGTAACAACAATTTGAATACCAAAACCAATATTATTTACAGAAACATTTGAATAGTTTACGCACACATGCACAAAGGGAGATAAAAGGTGTTTCTAAACTATGGTATTTACTGACTCAGCTGCACTTCATACTACATTTGGGATCCATTCCTTTTAAAAGGAACTATCAACCTTGATTAGACCGCTATCATGTTATCATGAGTATCCAAGAATGATGAGTTAATGAAGGGTATGGAAAGAAAAGAGAAGTAGAAAAGTTAAGGCACAGGACTGCAAGTTAGAAAATCCAAATCCCTTCTTGGCTGTCCTTGCCTCATTGTGACACGTAGGGTTATTATAGAATATTTCTCAACAATTTCCAGGCCAATTTGTCATGGCCTGTCTCTGCAATGTTCTTAACTTCAACAAACAAAACTTAGGCAAATAGCTGCAGCCTTCATAAAATTCAAATGCTTCATTTTTATCTCCTGCTGGAATTTTTTCAATTAACAATGTGATTAAAATGGCATAAAGAAAGCTTTCGAAGATCCACATTAATCCTGACATTTAACCTTTCTTTGGCCCAAATGCCTAACTGCAGTACAGCTAATGTCTCCTGCCCTACCTCCAAAGCAAATGGTGAGGTTTAATTCATTAATATTTCTGAAGCACTTAGAAGCTTTGGCAAAAAGTATTCTTTTAGTGGATCTTGATTTCTAATTGTAGAGGAAAACTGAACTTGAGCATGAATATGATGCATGCCAGTGGATATTCTGATGAATCTGAGGAGTGCAGAAACAATTCCACATTATCTGAGATATCTAAAGAAAAGCCCTCATCTCAGTACTTAAAAACATATGTAGAACAGTAGAAAGCACACAGAAGCAGAAGTTAAAATAGTGCTGCATGAGACAGTTTACTAAACTAAGTCCCAGGCTTTCAAAACTTCTAATGTGGGGAGCATATGTTGCAAGACAGGCAAGACTGGCTTAGTACTGCATCTTTCTGAGCTAAAAATCTGGTGCCATGAAATTTACTGGGTGTGGATCTTTTGGGTGAAGAATTAAAAATTGAAGTCCTGTTCCACACATTTTAAAGATTCCCTCACACCCTTAGGAGTAAGGGATTGTTACAGTGCCTTCACCAAGATGTCCTCTTTTCCAGCACTAACTGCTGACTCCTGCCCAGAGGCAGCTCCCCTTCAGTGATACTTGTATGAATACAATGAAATAGTGACAACTTCAGACCCATAGCCTATGTAGACTGTAACAGCTTTGATACCGTCAACTGACAGTCTGTCCCTAGGAGTTTATACCATAGGCATCACTGTATTCTGGGCCTGCATCTGACATCAGGGATTGGGAGGCATTTGGAGATAAAGGCTGTTTCATAGCGGGCATAACTGTTATGCAATTATCTTCAGCAGTACTAATTTTAGTCAGGGAAAGCTAGGAAGAAGGTGCACAGATTTAGAAATGGAAATCCTTTTACTAAGACTTCCTCTCTATCAGCAAGTTAGATCTACTTAAGGTAATATCCATTTCCTTCTGTATACTCCCTGAAGCTATATTTGCAGACAATGGCTGCCAAAATAAAACTTTATTTTGCTAGTAACCCACTGCTACCCTAACACTTCTCAAATACAAAGCCTTATCTAAAGCTACATCATGTTCTTAATTGGAACATTTTAACCTCAGGATTATAACATGAGATCTTTTATCAAAAGATCAATTATCTTTTGTCAATTCCCAGGCCAATTTGTCAAGACCTGCCTCTGTAATTTTTTACAGCCCCATTGAACAAAGTTCTAAGGAAACATTTTCAGATGCCAAAAAATTCTAATGTTTCATTTTTAACTTTTGTTGATGTTTCCTAAAACAAAACTGTGATTAAATCATTCTCTCTGAATAGAGCGTAGGAGGATTCACTTTGATCCTGGGCAACAATATGCATTGTCTAGCTCTAGAAAGCAGCTACGCTAAACAGTCTGAATAAGAGATTGCAGAGTAGATATCTGACCCAGCAAACCCATATTTGAACTAACTAGTGCACCCCACAATTCTTGTTGAAAGCTTACTATTTTGTAATTCAAACATGCTGGTATAAAGTTGTGCAGTAAGTACATTAATAATAATTAAAATACTCTAAGTTGGTAAACTACATGTTGACATTGGTAAAATCCTGGCTCCACTCAGTGGTAAGATTCCAAATCTTAATCACCTTGATATTTTCGCTTTCCAATAAATAAAGGAAATATTTAAATCTCCAGTTTTTCAGACCCGTTTTGGAAGAGTGGGAGAAACATCTGCAAATAGATGCAGGCAACAACTGATAAAACTAAGTAACCAACCAGACTTTGGAGCCAAACAGACTAAAGCCAAGTAATCCAGACTTTGGAGAGGGAAGGTGACCCAGCTTTCAGCCATGGTGCTGTACAGGTGGAGGGTATACTGTACTAATGGGCATAACACAAACAAGACAGGATTACAATTTCTCCTTTTAAGTTGATTAACCCCAAAATAACCCCAAATCCAACAATAATCATTTAGGATGTTCAAAAACATTACACTTAGTTAAAGGTCATCTAAATGCTCCTGTGTGCAAGCATTCACAGGACTTGCCATATTTATTCAAATATAAGAAGATAAGAATATAAGATGAAGATACACCCAGACCAGGGATGACAGCCTTTTTTAGTAAAATTGACACTTATATTTGCATATCAGCAGTCTCCTGCCCAGCCTCTGCTTGCCATATCTGAAAATTACTATGGATATGTTTGTTTGAAAGTCAGGTTTTTTGGTCCTTTGCATTTCAAGTTAACAGCGGGGGAAGAAGGGGCAGGTAACTGCTGTGGTTTGGGGTCAGTCAGACACATAGCAGCCTCCTGCCCCCCTCTGCTTGCCCTCTGTACCTTCTACCCTCCCTCCCATCTCTTCCCCACCGTAACTGTCACGTGCAGCTCACTTCCACGCTGTGCTTGGAGAGGGAACAGACCCGGACCACTAGGGCTGTGCAAAATTTCACCGGCAGTTTCATTTCGACGCTGTTTTGAGCTCGTTTCAAGCTCGAAACAGTGAAATCAAAATGAAGCAGAGAGCTTTGAAACAGCCTCGAAACAAAATGAGACAAATTGAAACGTTTCAAAATTTTCAAAACATTTTGAATTTCAAAGCTCAAGCTGGGCTTTCCTGCAGGGAAACAGAAATTAAAGTAAGGAGAGGGAGGAGGAAAAGGGAGGAAGGGGGGGAAGGGGTGCTCTCATTATTGACTGTGTAGCTGGCCAGTGACTGTCATCCTTCCCTGAGGTCCCTTCCAACCCTAGTGCTCTGGGGGAGGGATGGAAAAACGGCATAAAAGGCAGCATTGTTTGAACTGCCCTGCTTTCTGCCTTGGTGTCAGTTACTGAGCTGTGTGTTCCAGTTTTGCCTGTCAGCAGCCAGAGGTGCAGGGCCCCAGAACCCAGACTCCCCCTGCACCTATCTCCTTGACACCTGGCAGGCTTTGTGGCCTCAGCAGGGACTAGCAGGCCTGCAGCTTTCACCCTGCTGTGCCTTAGCGCACACCGTGTCACTCATGCCATGAGTTTTGCTTGTCCACAGCTTGAGGTACAGTTTCCCCAAAACCCCTGCAATTATCTCCTTGAAACTTGGCAGGCTTGTGGCCTCAGCAGGGGCCACCACCCCTACAGTTTTGACCCCACTGTGGCTTAACACATATACATAACATGAGTTTTGCTTTCAAGACTTTGAGGTGCAGTTTCCCTGAAACCCCTGCACCTAGTTCCTTGAAACTGGGTAGGCTTTATGCCCTCAGAAGTGGCTACTATTCCTGTAAGTTTCATCCAAATCAGGCCCGAAATGACAAAGTTATAGGCTTTTTGAGCTTTCCCATTATAGCCTATGGGCAAAACATTGAAACAGTGTTGAAACAGCCATAACAAAACAGTAGTTTTGAATCAAAATGAAATTCGAAAATAAAACACTGTTCTGTCGAAATGCAAATCAAAATGGAACGGTACCGTTTCGCACAGCCCTACTGAGCAGGGTCTGACAGTAAGGGGGCGGCAGGAAGGCTGCAGGGAAAGAAGTGGGGAGGGGGAGACAGAGGGCAAGAGGGCCATCTGATTCCCCACTCCACTTGCCAATATTTTCCCTGGTGTAGTAGTGGGAGGGGGACGAATTCAAGGCAGCCCTCTGCTAATTAGATTCAATACCTGGAAAATTATAACAAATTTATACATTTTTCATATATACAATCTAATTATTGGGGAGTTGTCTTATGACAAGAGTCATCTTACATTCAAGTAAATGGTATGTTGCCCTAAAAATGGTGCACCTGATCTAAAGTTAGTCCTTGTCTAAAGTGAGCTAACTTTAGATTGGCAAAAGGTTAGCCTGACCTAGCAAGAGTTAACCCGGCCTAGTGAACACCTGCATGCATTCATAGGATAGCTCCAGGGCTGGGAAAGCTCAGCCACTCTCCACAGACCTGGGGCTGTGCTGTTTTTACCCCTCCCCCTCAGCCCTGCCTGGGCTAATTTTAAACCCCTGACCAGCACGCCCTGGACCAGGCAGCCCCTTTCTGGTTAGGCAGCTTAAACTTAGCTGCCTAAATCTGAGCCAGGTTCCACAAATGCTTGTTCAGAGCCATAGGCATTTATAAACTGCCTGTATGAAGTGGAATCATCACAGCCTCTGGTTTGTTAAAAAATAAAGTCAACTCAAATTTAGAATCTATATAAACAAGCTTTTACTAAAACTAAGGCTAGAAAAAATACTTCCCTGACATTTTACTAAAGAAAAAAATATATAAATAATTATCTTTAAACAAATAAATATGCCTAAACATGCCTACTTGCCTACACAGTATTTGCAACTCAAACACTCAGTAGTGAGATCTGCATGTGAAAGTCTCTATAAGCAAAAATTAAACTGGTTTAATTTATTTGTGAGAAATAAAGTAAGGTTAAAAAGTGCATAAACAACTAAAAGTAAATTTTATTGCTTGATTGTCTCAGTTTTAATCATTTTAAGTGTTGTTAGTGACACTGATAAGGAAATGTGCATGTTTAAAACATGATATCTAAGCCAACAATAGCATTACCAATTCTTTTTAACTCTTTTGACACATCCTGGAGGGAGGTGAGGTTTCTAGAATCATATGATTATGTGCGAATTTCAGTTTGAATTTGAAAAGCAAACAATCAAGTTATCTCTGAAGGCTGCAGTGAAAAGGTTGAAACAAACTTCAAGGATGTAAAAACCAGAAAGCATGCAAGAATTAAAATGCAGTAATTATTAAATACGTTCTACTGCTAGTATTGTACATGCTCTGAGTCCCCCCTGAATGAGGATGCAAGTGTCAGTTTGAATAAAAAAGGCTATCATCCCCAGTCTGGGTGCATCTTTCCAGCATTAACAGGTCAGAACTGTGTCTATGCCCTAAAAGTTCTTGCTATTCAATTTTATTCTGTTAAATTTTTTTATTGATAAGGTAAGTGAATAATTGTTCAAAGAATTCCTAGGTAACAACTGGATTACCTTGTGAGGCTGAGGAAGGGGAAGATGCCTTTGGATAGCCTACAAAGCAAAAGAAAAACATGTTAACAGCATATGATGTCGTCTAAATATTACCACTGTCTCCTAATGTTTTCCCTTGCTCATCAAACAGTAGCAATGTCAATAACAACAGCAGTAACTGTATGTAATAACAAACAAGCAATATTTAACATATACCACTGACTTAAATAGCAAAGGGAAAGGGGACTAAATTTTTCATCAAAATGTACTGTGAAAAAATAGTAATTTTAAGCTACTTCAATGGTAGATAGTTGTGCATCTCTGAATCATGCATGAGTTCTACTGAAATCATACTTGGTGGCACTTTGGGAAAGGAGGCAACGCTAACTCTAAACCCTATTTTAGGTCTTTCCTGTTTTTATGGCAGGAAATGGACATCTTGCAAATCAGATCAGCCATACGTTTCCCCAAAGAATATGTGGAACTGATGCCAGCTAAGAATCATTCCACGCCCTCCGAAGACTGCAGAGGGCATCCAACTCTATTTTCAGCATTTTATATGCTTAATGAACCCTGACATACCTCCTACACCTATGCCAGAGTAGTAGCACTTTAGCTCCCACTGACTCCAATGGAAGCTCAGGCTTCTAAATACCATTTCAGATCTGGGCTTGTGTGTGGACTTTCACACCAGCCTCTTGATTCTGACAGTAAAGCATGTGCTTGTTTTTGAGGAAGAACCTACATATTACACAGCAAGATGAATTGTGTTTCAGGGCAAATGGCTCAGACAAAACTTTAGCTTTCTCACCTGGGGCTCCAGCATATCCTTCCGCAACGGGCATGATATTCTGACCAACCTGGCCATCTACACTTTTAGACCATCCCCTTCCTGACATTAAAACTGTGCCAGGAGGACCAGCCTCTCCAGTCTCCATTATGATTCCTGTTGATCCAGGCAAAAGTGGTAAAATGCCTGAGCCTGGTAATGATGGCTGCAGAGGAATTCTTGGCTGGGATGGCTGAAGAGGTGTTCTTTGTCGTGGTGGTTGTATTACTATTCTTGGCTGTGAGGGCTGTAGGGGTATTCCTGGCTGTGGTGGTATTCCTGGCTGTGGCTGCAGAGGTATTCCAGGTTGTGGCTGTAGTGGTGTCCTTGGTTGTGGGGGATATGGTGGCACCTCTGGATATAGCTGCAGGGGGGTCCTTTCTCGTGGTGGATGAAGTGGTATTCCTGATTCCCTTTCCACTAAGTATTTGTAAGAAGAGAAAGGAATTGAGAAATTCATTAACATTTATATTTATGAAAAACAAGTATTTTTAAGTTAAGTGGGGTTCAGCTGTGGACACCTTCCCTCTCAGACCCACAATTGTCCTGGGGAGATCTCCCGCAACATTCTGATCCAATGCTTCACAAGCTCTTTTACATAGAAGTAAAAACAAAAAGTGCTATCTGCCATTGATTCTGGTGAGCATAGCACAGAAATAAAAGGTACTTTTTGTTTGCTAATGTTGGCTGTACTGATTTAGCATTGGTTATTTTTATTCCATTAGTAGGATTTTGTATGTGAATGGTGTGCAGAATGAAGACAGTTTCTGGGGCATAAGGCATGATGAAGTCACATAGTTACTGGCTGTCATACACTGCTAGGTAGCCCATCTGAGAAAAATACAATAGCATTCACAAGTGTTCCTGGTTCTTTGGTAATACATCTGTGCTTCATATGCCACATTTAACTGAAGAGGACAGTAAGGAGAGATCCTACATCTTCATTTTTATCATGTTTCTCATTCACATGTCATGTTTCTCATTTACCATCTCAAAAAGGAAAGATAGGCCCCTAGCAGATGTAAATATACTGGTGTGATTTGCATCTGAGGAATTTTATGCCCCATCCCCAAAACTGCATATCCTCTGGCATTGCAGGATGCATGATTTTTGGGATGGGGCATAAACTTCCTCAGATACCAAGTGTGCAACTGCTGGGCTATTCACTGGGGATGAGGGAGCTGGGGTCCCCAGACCCCAGCTATGTGCACCATTTAAAGTCCATGGTACCCTTTTAAGTCTTCAGTACACCAGTGCAACCCAGCCATGTGGCTGTCTCAGACCTCAGGGCTGTCCTCTGCCTGATCCCAACAAAGAATAGGATTTTGTCGGGATTAGGCAGAAAGCAGCCTTGGGGCCGGGACACATGCTACATTTTACGTGGAACATCTTTGCAGCTGGCTTGCCATTTTGTTGCACCATAACTTGGTTGAACTCCATGCTACAATTTATTACGCATTACAATTTATTGCACAATTAATATATTAATCACGTGATAAATGTAACATCTGGAGGGGCCCATATTCTATGCTCTCATAGTACCTACATTCATTTGATAGCTCCCCGACAAAAACATTCTTGGTTTCCCTGCCTGTCTGATTTTTAAGGGAATTAGTATAAATGCTAAAACTGGTATAAAAAGAGAAAGCTAAAAGCAAGCACAACAAAATTGTGTTGAAAGTTACCCAGATGGTACTATTCAGAGGATATATGATTAGAAAATTAAATAATGCATCTTCTAGCAAAAAATAATACTTTTTTGCTTTAGCTTTGAAATTAAAATGATATAAATATAAAGTCCCTGGTAAGGACAAAAGCAAACTAAGTCCCTCATTTATACTTAGCTCAATCAAGCAGACCTGTCATTTTGAACTGCATGAAATAACGTGAGTTTAAATCACGATTAATTCCAGTAAAATCAATCAAGTTACTTCAGATTTACACTGATATCACTGAAAACAGAACCTGGTGCAGTACTCTAATTCTTGCCTGCATATATTTTTTACTTCTTTACTTTTTCTAATCAGGTCAGTTAAGCTCCTTCTGGGCTTCCAGTCTTGGCAAAGACAAGGAAAATGAATCAATACGTCTGATGGTGTCTTTTGCAAAATCTTACAACTCAACAAACCACCAGTGGCTTTGCTATCCTGTATTACTGGGTCCTTGCTTTTAGCGTGGCTATCCAAATACTAGAAAAAACCCAGATTTGCTGACTCCTTCTGAATAGGAGCAGAAATGTGGGTCTCAGCTGAGAAGCAGCACTTTGCAGTTATAGCAATTTTTGTCTGCCTTTTAGCCTCCCATGTTGGGTTGCATCATATCATGACATCATGCTTTAAATAATACATTACTAGACAAGGATGATAAAGGAGCCAACATATTTTTGGACCCAACACATTACCAATCCAAAAAACAAGGGGAAAATTCATCCGTGGTTTAACTCTATTGAAGCTGTAGTGTGTCAGCAGAGAGGAATTTGATCTTACTTTTGCTTAATATCTCATAAAAGGGAAATGTTCCCAACTGTCTACAAAGTAGCGAGGAGGGCAAGCAGTAGCATTTAGATCACTGTTATGCTCAAAATCAGTGTGTCCAGAGGGACACCGCTCTATTTACTATTTATTGCCAGCCATGCAGGAAATTGGCAGGCACCATCATTCCCAATTTGCTTACCTCACGTGCCACTCCATGACTTAAGCTGAAAAAAAAATCAACCCATGTTTAAAAATACAAATCTATTATTTCCTTGGCACCTAAATGTCACCATTATTTCACCCTAAAAAAAGAGATAATTTGGGTGTGGAATTCAGGTTTGATTTTATCATGGTTCTGATATTTCTAAAAGTGTTTTGTTCATGACATGAAGATAAGATTCATGTTCTTGATGATACACTAGGCCAGGGCTGTCCAAAATCAGCAGCCTGTGGGTCACATGCAGCCTACAAGGGGTAAATCGCAGCCCCCTGGCTCCTACTCTCCCATTGCTCCCCCTTCCTCCTCCAGTTTCTGTTTCCTGCCCTCACCCCAGGGGGCAGGGCAGCATGATGAGGCACAACCCATGGTGTTGGAAGAACCTGTGACCATCGAGCTGAGGATGGGAGCCAAGGTGCCAGTGTGGCATGGTGCACCAGAGGAGAGACATATGGCTCATGCTGGTAGAGCCCTCAGACACTGAGAAATTGGACATCCCTGCACTAAGCAAACAAGAAGCGTGGTATAACCTAGATAACAAAGTAGTCAATGGCTCCACTGAGAAAGCAGAAAGGTCATGACTCCTGGATTTCTGTAGCTGATAATGAATTTAACAGCAGGCACATTACACATTCTCCTTTTGTAACCAACGGAGGATATACTGAGATATGCCACAAAATTCTCTTTCCACTGCATTAGAAGATTGGGCCTCCCTCCCCTAGGTGTTGCAATTTAGGTATACACAAGTTTTCTTGGAGAATAACTGCAGCAGACACTTCTAAGTGTTTACTTATATTTCAAACCCCACTTCATAGATAATTACAAAAGGAAAAGCAGCTTGACTAAAATACAGTACAGTCTCATTATAATAAATGTTTATTATCCCCCCCCTTTAGCAATCACAACAGCAGGAACTAATTTTTCCATTATTACAGTACAGAAAAGTGACTAACCCTACTATAGAAAACACATAATTTTCATAATTTTTTCTCCCAGTCTCAGTAGTTATAATTGGGTTATACTGTAGCTGTTATCAAAGCAAACCATTTGTGGCACCATTTGTGGCTGCCAACCATACTACCTCTGGCTGCAGGAACAAACAGTAAATATATATGAATAGGCTGCCTCTAAAGAAGAGGTGATTTTAGTCCATTTTACTGCAAGGTCATTTAAATCTTAAACAACAGATCCTCCTATTATGATGTGGACAACAATCCATTTAAACTCCATGTTAACAGGAGGTCAGGACTTAACATGGACCAGACAAAGCGCGCTAAATGTTTATGTGCCCATGATTACCACTCCACAAGTGAAAGCTAAACCAGAACAGCTTGCCTTTCAATAAAACAAGGTTAAGTTGCCCTGCTTTAACTTTCATTTACCATAAAGCAATTGTGGACATATGCATACATACACACACACACACACACACACACACACACATCAACTGTTCCACAGCATGTTCCTGCCTCCTGTTAACTTCCTTAATTTGATCATTTGCTTATACTTCAAGTGCTGGAGAGCACCTGTTAACATGTTTCATGTTTCATGTAGTTGGTCTACATCTTCATAGCAGGATAAAATTGAACTTGTTTAGACCTGAGGGGCAAAAATCACATCACCTTCAATGGAAGCTCTAATAATAGACGGAATAAGGATTTGGCGTGTTGTTTATGTACACTACATGCAATTATTCACTAACCTGTTAACATTACTTTGGACTAAATAATTGAAAATATTCTTGGCTCCAAAATGTCTTAATGTCTTTGAAGACAAAGCTGCCATATTTCTGCCTTCAGACTAAGTTGTCTACGCTCAGTTTAGTTGTAGAATTGGCGCGTGTTATTTGACAAGGTTTTATTTTATAATTCTTAACAAGTATCCTTGTGTTACCACATTCAGATAACTGTATAAATAGCAGCTTGTTACTATTGTAGGCTCCCTAACTACAGTGACATCATTTAAGTGATACAATATGTTGGCAAACAGAGCCTAACCTTATGCATTAATTTAATTTGGATCCACAAACCAGAATTGAAAATCACCAGTTCATAGCAGTAAAGGCACACGGGGTAAATGGCAGCACAGCTCCAACCCAGCCCCGTAGGGGAAAGGGGGCTTGAAGTAGGTCCACAAGGGACAGGAATGGGGCCTGACCCAGGCCTGGCAGGGGGGAGATGGGACTTGGCTTAGCCCCACCCCAGCCCTGGAGGGGGAAGGGTTGTGGCTCAGCCCTGATCCAGGTGTGGGGAGGAAAGTGGGTGTAGCCTGGCTCCAATCTGGCCCTGCAGGGGGGTGGAGGGGAACAGCCATGGCCCATTTCTGATCCAGTTGTGGAGAGCAGAAGGGGTTGCCAGCCCCATGGGAGTAAAGAGGCATGGCTACCATGCAGGACTTGGGGTTTGGGAATTTGGCAGGGAGGAGGGTGGCCATTCCTCCTCCTCTGCCAAATTTTCTGACCTGTGGAGAGCCCCACAGGCCAAATACAATGGCTCTCTGGGCTGCATTTAGCCCACAGGCTGGAGGTTGAGCACTGCTTGCTTGGAGTGCCAGTATGTTTAAAATTTGACAGGTGGGTCTTCCTTCCTGGGTCTCTACATAGGATATGTAGACCCCATAAAGTACTTTGAAACTGAATTATACCCAAGACATACAGATGTTTTAGCTTCCTTCATGCTTTAAAATACTCTATTAGCTTTAAACAAACACACACTGTGATGTTGTTGAGAGGTCTCTCTCAAACCATATAGAGAAGGGCTGTGTATATTCTGGGGAAGATGCAAATCTTGGGCACCCTGCCTACTGCTTTACAGGAATCACTGAATTCCCTTCTTAGCTGTAAGGTGCAAAGTGCATATCTACCTTTCCATCTACTTCCCTTCCTAGCTGTCAAAACATGACTGGCTGGTCCTATGGTCCTGGGTCTTAATGGGTCAAACACAGGTCCTATAACACAAGTCTCTCTCCACAGGAGTGTTCCTTATCAACATTCACTGTTCTCTCTTCTTTGACTCAATGGGCTTTTATATACGTGCTCAGAGAGGCAGAGGGTGGGGGGGCTGCTTTAATTAGTACAGTTCCAAGAGTTGCTCTAATTAAAGCTTTTGAAGCATCATGTGTATCAGCATCCCCATGCTAAAAAATGGCAGTGGGGATGTTTTAACTAAACCTTGTTGAACATCACTATTTTGAAGCACAAGGATGTAGATGCACAAGATGCTGGAATCTGCTAGAGCACAGTAATTACCACACTCTAGCAAACTTGATCAATCGAGTCTGCTCCCTCGAGTCTGCTCCCTCGAGTCTGCAGCCTTGCCGCTTGTGTATAGGCGCCCAATGATCCTACAGTTAACGGAATATAACACCAAAGTAAAAAAAAAAAAAAGAAATATAACACCAGAATAAAAACAATGAAACTAAGGCACAGAACTCTAGTTTAAACAGAGTAGAAAATCCTAATGAGTGTTTCTTTGACAAAGTTTGTTTTCCTTGGTTTAAATCTATAGCATAGTCTAAGTTTTTAATGTCATATTTCTCTCTCATATGCATAAAAATAAGATATGTTCTTTGTTGTGTAACAAGTGGAAAAGTACAGATTTCATAATCTCTTCAACTTCCTTTGTTTTTAGTCATAGTCACAAAAAGCTGGAACTTGGTATCCCTAAGCAAATCTGGCTATTTTTAAAACTACACATTCTTCAGATCTTGGGCCAGACTCTCAGTTGGTGTAAAACAATACAGCTTCATGTAAGTCAAAGGATGAGTGTTATATTACAGCAGTGGCCCTCAATCTTCTGGCCCCATCAGCTAGATGAATGGTGCAGGGTCAGTGTGTGGGCCAGATCAGGCTCGTACACCATATTGCCTCCACCCAGCCCTGTGTGTCCCGATCAGGCCTCTGTGCCACCCTTACCCCGGCCAGCCCTGTGTGTCTCAGTTAGTTCCACAGTGCCTCAGCCCAGCCTCATATGCTAGCATTGGGCCCTGTGCTACCCTGCACACCCAATCTAGTGTGCAGGGCCATGGTATCTGGGACATGGGGCTCCTCACATGCCCAGGAATTTGGCAGCAGGGGATCAGCAATTAAACAGCCATCACCTCCCCACCAGCTGTTTCAGTGAGAATGTCAGTAGAGAAAAACAGTAAACTCACATGTGGCAGATTGAGTTTCCATCAAATCCTGAAGGTCAGTGGTAATTTTGGAGATCTCAGTATGATATTGTTGGAAAGAGTTTTTGAGACCTGAAATATCTTTGGAATTAGATGCTATAGTTCCATTCATCTGATTAATGCAGTTCCATAACCTGGTGACATGCTTATTCAGAGCTTCTTTTATCCTCTGTAGATTACCAGAGATAAGCTCCAATTTGCTGCAAACTTTTTCAACATGGGACACTCTGCTATCAACATCTGAGACTCCTTGCTGGATACCAGAGGTCCTTTCTTTACATTTATTGAGGTCATTAAAAACTTGTTCATTTAGCTTTTCTATCCTTTCTCTTATTTCATTACAACAATTATCATTTGGATGAGAGGTGTGGTTGGCAACCGTCCTCTGTATTTCATCTATTTTTCTGAATGCACCACGCTGTGCTTTTTTACATGTAGAATTGACACCCAGAAGTTGCTCCTTACAGCTGCTCAAGCCATCTTGAAGATTTTTCACATCTTTATCCATCATACTTAAACCAAAACGAAGTACACGTAAATCTTTCTGCAATTTTTGGACGTCACGTTGGTTGCCCTTAATGAAGTTAAACTTTTCATTAAGAGAGCCATTTAAAGACTTCAGAAAAGCAGAATTACCTTCTGTTTTCAAAAGCAAGACTTCATATTTCTTGTTACAACTTTCTATGTCTTTCTGAAGATCTTCTATACTTCGGGGTGCGGAGTTACATTTCTGCCAGCAAAGATTTTCAACAGCTTGTAGTTTGTTCCTAAGAAGATTAATCTCAGCTGTAAATAGTTCATTTCCAAGTCCTGAATCATTGTGCAAGACTAATTTAGGACTACTATCTATTCCCTCAGAGTCTGTGGCATTGGCAATCTCCAAAATAGTTCCACCCAGTCTCTCTTCTAGTGCCTGTAGCTTTTGGTCAAGTAAGTCTCTCACTTCATCTACTTCAGAAGCTATAATACCTCGAAGAGTTTCCTCGATGTAAAAACAATGCTCTTCGGCATTCTTCTCAGTAACATTGATCCTAGCATCTAGCTCTTCCCACCTTGCACCAAAGATGTCTTCTAGATGTGGAGTAGAAATTTGGCTGATTTCATTATCTATTCTGGCATTTAAGACATTGTATGCTTCCATGATTCTATCCACTTTCTCATCCAAATTTTTTATCTGTTGACTGAAGTCACCACTTTTGCCATCCTTGCAACAGTTTGCCTGGTTTGACGGAGTTTGGATCTGAATTCGGAGATCATTCACTTCTCTCTTCAGATCATTTTCCTTTTCTTCTATAAGTTCAATCATTCCTGCATAACTGGCTTCATGGTCATCACATTGTTGTTGGATACCCGATAGTTTGTATTCACAGGAGCTCTTCAGATCTGCCATTTTTGTCTCTAATCCTTCCAACATTTCCTGTCTCAAGGCCTCAAATTTTGAGTCAATATATTCCTGATATAAATCACCACTAGGCATCATTATTGTTGGTCCTTGTGCTGCCTCCTGCAGTTGTTTTAGTTGTCCTTCATAGCCCTTCACTTTTCCATTCAGCTCCTCCAACTGACGGTTTTTGACCTTCAAGGCTTCTTTGACCTCATCTAGCTCAAACTTTATATCTTCCATTCTCAGCACAGTAAAATGTTCTTTCTGGTCTTTATTGCTCATAATTCCAGGTAGATGAATAGTGTCTGTTTCACCACCAATGGCACTATCGGGCCCTGGGTGGTCATAAAGGTTGTTCAGCCAGGAAACCAACATTTTACTGGCATCTTCTTGGACAGTAAGTTTTAAGTTTTCATTCACACCTGCTACAGAGGACTGAAGATCAAGCACTGTCTGTGTAAGTCGAAACAATTCATCCTCAAAGAACTGAATTTTCTTCTGATATAATTCTTGTGGCACTTCTGTTGGTTCAGAATCTGTTTTAAAGAAATAATGGGAGATAACATTTAGATGTATGTAACAACAGTTTAGATCAGCTAGAGGTTAGTTTTAGTTTCTTTTGGTTAAGTTAGATGCACTAAGTAATGCTTTAAAATACTCGATAGCTTAGTGTCACCCCTTCAGGGGCAGATTTGGTGGGGTGGGGGGGTGCACTGGTGCAGTTGCACCCCCTGCCCCGCCTTTGATTTTGTGTCCACTCAATGTCTAAAACCAACTACCTGGCAGTTGCCGCTGCATCTCTATGCAGGCAGCAGTGAGGGGGTTAATTGACTCCATGGCTCACTAAAATCTACCTGACTCCTCCTAAACTCTTCATTCCACATGTGTTAGTGATCCTCTCTCTTTTTTAACAGTTTTGATGTTCCACTAATCAACCTGGACTTGCTTCTGAAATTCTGCAATCTGTTAATTGCTCCTGGTAATGCTGTTCTTATTTCTTAGCCTTGCAGACTGTTTTTAACTCATTCCAATAAAGTTATATTTGTTTTTGCATCAGTTAATACAGCCCTAGGCCCCTAGCATATTAGTAAAGCTTCTAGTTTCTTTTTACCTGCCTGGAACATGTGTTGTGTTATATGTAATTATGTACCTCACCAGGTGCACTCCCCGCTTTTCAAAATCTAAATCCACCTATGCACCCCTTCCATTATTTTCTTCGGTGGTTAATTATTTTGTCATACTAGAGTCTCTCCAAACAAAGCTTTAACATGTCGACTTTGGTTGTTCCCTACAAAGGTACATTAAAAATTAAAAGGACTATTGTGCCTGCCCACATGTTTGCATAGGCATGAAATCTAGGCTTTATTATATATGTTAAATGTTTCTATTATATACAGTTTATGTGACTAATTATTCTAAAGCCATTTCACCTCTCATAACAAAAACTAAGACTGGATACAGTATTAACAGAAAATGACTTGGCCCTTTTCTGCTTTTTCAGGGTTGTCTTTGAGAAGACATTGACTTTGAGGGGACATTTCTTCTGTTTGAAGCTGGGTTTCTTCCTAAGTTGATCCGGAATCTAAACACATGTATAAGATGGAGGCATGAAGAACATTTAAGATTATAAATCTTGTGTTAAAAATCTCAAGTTATTTAATACACATTTAATTAGTCCAATAGAAATTAATTTTTTTATAATAAGAAAAACATATTCTTTTATAGTAAAAACAAACAAAATATTAGAGTAAAATAAATTATTTTATTTTCATTTTTAGTTCTATAAATCAGGTCCTTCAATTCATTTTTGTTTGGATCAATATATTTGTGTGCGCGCCCATCTGGCTTCAAATGCCTGTTTGTGTGCCGCCTTGGTCCGGGCAGTAGAGGGTGTATGCTCTCTAACGTTGTGGGATTCCCGAGGTGGGGTTCCTCTGACCTTCCCCGAACTTGCCTGCCACGTCTTTGAATATTATATCAGTGCGGGGTTCAGCCTCGAAGTTCTCCTCAGGGATGACCACGACACTTGCGAGATGTTTGTGGGACTCCACCTCCCCTACACCCCAGCCTTACGCCAAGCTCTGGTGGGGTGCCAGATCTTGACATGGCAGCCTCTCCAGTCCAGATATTCCTCGTGCCCGATCGTATCCTCCTCTATCCTTGGGGAAGGATAATTAGCTGGCCCGGACTCTAGGCCTGCGATCCCCTTGAGCCAGTCAGCTCTCCTCCTGGGGTCCGAGGGCGCCCCTGTCGAGCAGGGGTAAAGGAATAAAATGAAAAAAAAAACCAAAAGAAGGGACCGGAAGGTCTTCCTAACTGGTGTCCTACCGGTTGGCCTTCTCAGCCTTCCTGCCTGAACTTGGCAGTGCTCCCCTGACGCTGGTCCCACAGGGATCCCCTCTCTTCTCCACCCCTAGCCCAGCTCCCCAACCTAGTACTTGGGAGCGGTAACGCGGAGACACCCTTGCTTCTCCAAGGTTGGCTTCAGCCTCTCCCTTGGGTTCGTCATCCTGGTTGCGCCGCTGCTCCTCGCTTCCCTCAGTGCACCTCCTTGGCAGCACAAGAGGGAAGTCCCTCCCCACATTCCACCCCTCCTGGGGCTCGATCTTAGTGCCCCCAGTGTGAGGAGCTCTCGGTGCTCCTCTCGCTGCCCGTTGCTCGGGCATTTCCAATTTGCGCTGGTCCCAGCTACTACCGGCACAGAGAGCCTCCGCCTCCTCACTGGCTCTCCCCTCCCTACTGCCAGCAGCCATTTTTATTCCTGCCAGCCAGTGCGTCCTTGTGACGTCACCCACTGGCCTTAATTGAATAAACGCACGGCTTGTAAACCGCGGGGGCTTCTCTTTTGGATCTGCTAGCGCCGCTTCTCCTGCAGGTAAGTAACTGTTTTGTATTTCTTTCTTTATTTCACTATTTTTCCCCACGTCAGGTCCCACAAGTGGGGCTTCCTGGCCCCTCCTCTCGCTATCCCCGAGACAATGTGCTATTGTGACAGCCAGAACCAGAGGGATTAATAAGCAATAATGTGTGCTTCTTGGAGGCATTTGGTGTTTTGCCTAAATAGGTAATATTAGTTAATATAAGCTTGTAAGTTTGCAAATGTAACTTGTCTGTCATAAG